>NC_133659.1:90721855-91036091 GCF_037893015.1 Macrotis lagotis
TGAAATGTAAGGTAATTTTCTTCCTTTAACTGAGTTTTTATATAGGTTAACTTTAAGCCTAGTTGGATGAGAGCAAGATTCAGGTGGTTCTCAGGTCCTCCCTTTTCACCTTGTATTACAATAGGTCTTTTGTACCTTCTAATGTAATGAGATTTAGTGGATTCAATCTCCTCCATCCTCCTCTCTCCTTACTATTCCCCTTTTTAAGGAGGTATTTTTTTTTATTTAATGGTTATTCTCATTTTGTACAAATAATTTTTTTACATTAGTAAAATATTCATTTAAGAGTAAACAAAATACCCCCTCTGCCCATAAATATAAACTTGCTTGAGCAATAAAGGGGAGAGGAAAAAAAATTAAAATTTTAAAAATAATAGTAATAATTGTAGGTATGGCCAGGTGGCACAATGGACAGAGAACCAGCCCTGGAGCCACAAGCACCCAAGCCCACATCCAGCCCCGTACACCCAACAATCACCCAGCCATGTGACATGCAAGCCACTCAAACCCCACTGGCCCACAAAACCCCCCCCAAAAAAAAAGAAAAAAAGAAAAAAAAGACCCAAAATAAAATAAAATAGTAATAATAGTAGGGGTGGCTAGGTGGCAGACAGAGCATTGGCCCTTGAGCCAGGAGCACCTGGGTCCAAATCCAGCCTCACACACCCAACAATCACCCTGCTATATGGCCCCAGGCAGGCCACCTAGCCCCATATGCCCTGCACCACCCCAAAAATAATAATAATAAAAATGTGCTTTAGTCATTGTTCCAACACCAACACCTCTGTCACGGGTGGATCACATTCTTTATATTAAGTCCATGGCAAAAGTTACTTCCATATTTTTCCACCGTTGCCATTGCTGATCGCAACTCCCTTGTTTCATATTTCTCCACTACCATGTACTATATTTTCTCTCTCTCTTTTCACTCTGTCTTTGCTGTAGGGTAGCTGAGAGGCACAGCAGACAGATCCCCACCTCTGGGGCCAAGAGGCCCTGAGCCCCCATACCACCCCTTAGGCCCAGCGTCCACCTGGCCCTATGGTCCTGGACAGGCCATCCAATCCCAGCCCCTTGCAAGAAGTAAAAAAGAAAACGTGTTATATCTGACCATTCTCCCCCCCCATGGCCTATCCTCTCCTCCATCACTCACATCCCCCCTTTCACCAGTCCCCCCTCTCTCCTTCTTACTCTAGATGTCTATACCCCATTGAGTATATATATGCTGTTTCCTCTCCTAACCACCTCTGATGAGAGCGAAGTTTCCCTCATTCCCCCTTGCCTACCCCCTTTCCATATCATTGCAATAGCTCATTGTAATAAGGAAAAATCTTATTATATGAAATATCTTGGACTATTCTCCCTCTCCTTTTTCTTTCTCCCATTACATTTCCCTTTTTTTCTATTGACTCCATTTTTACACCATATTTTATCTTCAAATTCAGCTTTCTCCTATGCTTCAACTATAAAAGCTCCCTCTACCTGCTCACTTAACTGAGAAGGTTCATATGAGTATTATCAATGTCATTTTTCTATGCAGAAATATATGCAGTTCATCATCATTAAGTCCCTCATAATTTTTCCTTCTCCCCAATCTCTATGCTTCACCTGAGTCCTGTACCTGAAGATCAAACCTTCTGTTCAGCTCCAGCCATTCCAAAAGGAACATTTGAAATTCCCCTGGTTCATTGAAAGTCCATCTTTTTTCCCTGGAAGAGGACATTAGCCTTGCTGGGTATTTTATTCTTGGCTACATTCTAAGCTCTTTTGCCTTCCGGTATATTATATTCCAAGCCCTACAAGCTTTTAATGTAGTTGCTTCTAAGTCCTGTGTGATTCTGACTGTAGCTCCATTACACTTGAACTGTGGCCTTCTGGCTGCTTGTAATATTTTCTCTTTGACTTAGGAGTTCTGGAACGTGGCTATAATATTCCTAGTGGTTGTTTTTTTGGGATCTCTTTCTCCAGGGGATCAGTGGATTCTCTCCCTTTCTATTTTGCCCTCTGCTTCTAGAATATCAGGGCAATTTTCCTGTAGTAATTCTTTGAAAATGATGTCAAGGCTCTTTTCCTGATCATGACTTTCAGGTATTCCAATAATTTAAAAAATTATCTTTCCTAAGTCTGTTTCCCATATCAGTTGTTTTTTCAATGAGATATTTCACATTTTCTTCTAATTTTTCATTTTTTTGGTTTTGAAGTATTGATTCCTGATTTCTGGTAAACTCATCAATCTCCCTGAATTCTATTCTTTGTCTGAAGGATTTGTTTTCCTCAGAGAGTTTTCTTATCTCTTTTTTCCATCTGGCCAATTTTGTTTTTTAAAGCATTCTTCTCCTCCCAAACTTTTTGAACTGTTTTATCCGTTTGACCTAAGCTGGTTTTTAGCATGCTATTTTCTTCAGCATTTTTTTTGGATTTGCTTGACTAGGCTGCTGAGTTCATTTTCATATTTTTCCTGCATCTCTCTCATTTCTTTTCCCAATTTTTCCTTCTAAGTCCCTCATTTGATTTTCAAAGTCTTTTTTGAGCTCTGTCATAGCCTGAGCCCAATTTGTGTTTTTTTTCTTGGAGACTTTAGATGCATGAGTTTGTGCTTCCTCATCTTCAGACTGAGTATTTTGATCCTTCTTGGAGTCATTTGCAAAATATTTCCCAATGGTATTCCTCTTTTTTCTCTACTTGCTCGTTTTCCCAGCCTTAGCCTGTTTTTGGTGTGCTTCCTGAGCTTTTGGAACACTCCCACAAGTGTCTCAGTATGTGGGGCTCTGTCCTCCCTCCTGTTCTGTGAATGACCATATGTGCCCCCCTCTGCCACGGGGCTGAGGTGGGGGCCCCTGCTGTTCTATTGGCGGGGCCTAGACTGCAATCAGGATCTGAATGTAGTCAGAGCCCGAGAGTCCTGTTCCAGGGGCAGAGGACAGAGCTCTGCAGTCTCTCTTCACTCCCCTCCCTAGGTTCAATGGGTTCATGCACTGGTGGCTCCTGCTTACTGGCTCTGCCTGCTTCTGTTCCTGGATCTGGGCTGTGCTGGCCACGCTGCTCTGCTCGCTGTGTGCCCTGAGGGCTGGGCTCCAAGTGCTCACTCTGGCAGAGGTACCCTGTTGTTCCCCCAATTTGTTCCAGGTGCTCCCCAGGGTGTAGCTCAGGAAACACCCCACTGCTGTGAGCCGCAGCTCCCAGCACCTTGGGGCTGCCTCTGGGAGGCTGAAGTGCTCTGGCAGACCACCCCTCCAACAACCCCATGGAGCAGAGCCTTTCTGCTCTTTTCCAGGTTACCTTGAGTAGGAGAACTGCCTCCCTGGGTCCCTCTGTGGGTTCGGTCTCTTGAAAATTTAGTTAGAGTCCTTAGCTTATGAGTTTTGTGAGAGAGTGCCTAAGACATGATCTTTTCTTGTCACCATCTTGGCTCCCGGAGGTATTGTTTTTAAATCATTCTATCTGAATCACAGAAAAGTCATGAGTGTCCATCACTCCTGGATAAGTATGTTCTCTCTAATAGAAGTACACTTCTCAAGAGTTGTGAGAATCTTTTTCCCAGGCGGGCATATAGTCAGTTTCATCTTATTGGATAGCTTTTTTTTTCCCCTTACCTTTTTTTTATTTTACCTTTTCATGTGTGGGTCTTTTCATCAGGAAATGTTGGAAGTATCCCATTTTTTGTTAGATGTCCATCTTTTCCCCTGGAAGAGAAGGCTCAACTTTGTTGGGTAGTGGATTCTGGGCTGCATGCCCAACTCCCTTGCTCTCCAGAATATCTCATTCCAAGCCTTTTGATCTCTTAATGTTGATGAAGCCAGGTCTTGTGTATTACTTACTGTGGCTCCTTGGTATTTAAATTAATTCTTTCTGACTGCTTGCAGGATTTTCTCTTTTATCTCATAGTTCTGGAATTTGGCCACAACATTCCTTGGTGTTTTCATTTTAGGATCTCTTTCTGGAGGGGATTGATGTAGTCTTTCAATAGTGATTTTGCCCTCTGGTATCATATCAGGGTAGTTTTCCATCACTAAATCCTGTAATATTAAGTGCAGGCTTTTTTTCTCTTCAGTGTTTTCAGGAATACCTATAATTCGCAGGTTGTCCCTTCCCAATCTATTCTTGAGATCAGTGGTTTCACTGATGTGGTATTTTACATTTTCTTTTTTTTTCCCTTTTTTTGGTTTTATTTAACTCACTCTTGTTGTCTCATGAAGTCATTAGTTTCCACAGACTCAATTCTTTTATTTAGAGAGGAATTTTCTTCATTTACTTTTTCTAATTCCTTTTCTAATAGGTCAGTTGCAATTTTTGAAAGGATTTTCCAATTGAGGTTTTGAGAGAATTATTTTCTTTTTGCCTTTGTTCAATTGTATTTTTCAATTATTTGTCTTGTTGCAAGGTGTTAATTGTCTCTCCCAAATTTTCTAATTGAGTTTTAAACTCCCTATTTCTTCAAGGAAGTCTTTCTGTGCTGGTTACCAGATCATATTCTCCTCGGTGGTTCTAGGTCTCTCTGAGTTAGGGTCTTTTTCTTCTAGGAATTTTTCTATGGACCCTCTTTTTCGCTGACCTTTCTTCATTTTCCTAAGACTTTATGTTGATGAGGGGCTAGTTTAACAAAGGTTTGGTGTTAGGATCCCTAGAGGCTTTACTCACTGAGTTTAGTAACTTCAAGTGAGTTGGCCAGCAGGCTGTGTTTGTTGAGTTCTCTGGAGTGTCTATGACTTTAATTTGAGGCCCTCTCCCTTAGCCTGGAGAGGGTGATTGAAGCTGTTGAGTACTTTTATCTTTGACCTTTGGTGAATTTTGCCCTAGGGCAAGGTAATTGCTCTGCCTATTCACAGCAGAAGGAGGTCTGCTGCTCACACCTTAGCCTGGGACAGAGGTGGGCTGCAATTGTATTTGTTCTGGAAAGAGGCTTCAGCTGAAATGAAGGTATGGCTGCAGCTCTCCTGTGCTGAAACTCACCCTGCAGCTCTGCAGGCAAGTTTCAGACCATTAGTAACATAAGGAATGCTTCTGCTCCCTAGTTGGCCTACACCCTGGTGACCTATCAGGCTTGCCTGGATTTTAGGCTTTCAGGCTCTAGTCTGTCTCACTGATCAGGCTAGTTGAGTGCTCTGACTCTAGCCCACCCTGTTGCTGATCAGGGTGTTTAAACTTTCAGGGTCTCAGGATCTTGCGTGCTCAGCTGATCAGAGCTTTCAGGCCCTGTGCTCCCAGGAGAGTCCGCTGTCTACATCTGAGCTCACCCACAATCCTGATCCTGGGGGACAAACCTTGAGGTAGATCTTCTTTTCCTTGTTTCTTTATCTGGGTTTTGTTGATTGGATTTCCATTAAGAGGTTTGTTTCATATTATATATGAGGGAAGATCAAGAGACTTTAGCACTGTGCCTGTCTTCTTTCAGCAATCTTGCTCAGGAGTTGGTACCTCTATTTTAATCAGTCTGGACATGTGCTAAATCCTTGGTATAATGTCTAGCATTTATGTAGTTCTTTAAAGTTTACAAAGAACTGTATATACATATATATATATATATATATATATATATATATATATACATATATATACATATGTATATATATATATATATATATATATATATATATATATATATATATATATATTTCCTTTTATCCTTACATAATTCTGAGAGGTAAAAGTTGTTTTATTTCATTTTCATGTTTTTTTCTGTATCTCCCTCATTTTTCTCTTCCCAATTTTCTTCTACCTCCCTAATTTGATTTTCTAAATATATTTTGAACTCTGTCTTAGCCTTAGCTCTTTAGATGCAGAAGCTTAGACTTTCTCATCTTCAGAGTGTGTGTGTTGATCCTCCATGGGACCAAAATAATTGTCTATGGTCAGGTTCCTTTTTTTATCTGTTTACTCATTTCCCCAGTCTGTGCCTGGTTTTGGGGTGCTCCCCAAGCTTTTGAGTATTATTAGGACATCCCCACAAGTACTGCAGTTCCTTCAAGGTCTTATGGGAGGCTCTGACTGCTCACCTGGCCAGTTGAATGACCACAAGCTCACCCTTTTGCCTGGGGCTATAAGGTGATTCCTTGCTTTATCAGGGTCCAGACTGGAACCAGGGTCTGAATATGGTTAAATCCCCAGAATCCTGTCCCAGTGACAGGGGACAGACCTCAGCAGTCTTCTTCCACTCCCTTACCTTCTGTGGGACAAGTACTCATAGAGCAACTGCTGGGCAACTCCCTGCTGGTAGCTCCACAGGCCTGCTTCTGTTTTCTTGCATCTGGGAG
Organism: Macrotis lagotis; assembly: GCF_037893015.1. Taxonomy (NCBI): domain Eukaryota; kingdom Metazoa; phylum Chordata; class Mammalia; order Peramelemorphia; family Peramelidae; genus Macrotis; species Macrotis lagotis. The sequence continues at coordinate 90,728,107 of NC_133659.1, forward strand.
GCGCTGAGGGTCACAGACATGCTGCGAAGGGCTACAGTGGTCTGGGCTTTGCACTCACTCTGGCAAAAGTCTCTCTGCTGATCTTCTAAGTTGTGCTTGGTGCTTCCTGGGGTGACAGGTAAGGAAACTTCTGCTGCTGCCAGGAATTGGGGCTTCTGGTGATCCAGGCACCTTGAGGCTGTTCCCCGGAGGCTGAAGCTCCTCTCCAGTGGCTGTTGCCCTCTCCAACCCCATGGAACAGAGCCTTCCCACTACTTTCCAGGCTACTTTGGGTTGGAGAATTTTCTTACTGGATCATTCTGTCACTCAAAAATTTAGTCATAAGTTTAAGGTTTTTGAAATATATAAGAAATGTTATTCTCCTGCTGCCATCTTGGCTCTGCCCCCAGTGTTATTGTTTTAAAGATGATGAAACTGAACTAGAGAGAAGATGAAGTTACTCACCCTCATTCACAAAGCTAACAAATATCAGAAGTTGAATTTAAAGTCAGATTTCTCTGTCTCCAGATCTATCTAGCTGCCTCTGGTTTTGCCTTTCATAACAATGTTATTTAAATGTAATTTTTTTCCAATTAAATACAAAGATAGGATTCATCCTTCATCCTTTAGCAAACTTTTGAATTACACATTTTTCTACCACTCTCCTACCTCCCTCCCCATGGTAGCAAGCAATTGATATAAGTTGTACATGTAGAATTATGTGTAACATATTTCCATATTAGTCAAATTATGAAAGAAGAATTATAAATAAGGAGGGAAAAATTAAGGAAGAAAGAAAGAAAAAAGCATTAAATGAAATTTTAAAAAGTGAACATGTTATGCTGTCAGACTCCATAGTATTTATTTTTCTGGATATAATAGATTGCATTTTCCATGACAATTCTCTTAGGATGGTTCTTCACTTAAACGTGGAGAGAAAGTGTGTCCATCGTAGTCTATCATCTCACAATTTTGCTATATGTCTGTACAATGTGTTGCAAGATGGTTCTACTCACTTCACTCAGCTTCAGTCCATATCAATCTTTCTAGGCTTTTCTAAAGTCCAAATGCTCATGATAACATACCAATTTCATGCAGTGTTATAGACTTAGTAGTGCTATTACTGTATCAAAGGGTATGGCATAGATTTACCCTTTGGGCATAGTTCTAAATTGATCCCTAGAATTAGTGTACCAGTTTTCCAACATACTCCATCATTGTTGTTTTAATTTTCACTTCTCTAATCAATAATGATTTGGAGTATTTTTCCATAGATAGTATTAGCTTCTTTAACTAATAACTATCTGAAAACTGCCTATTCATATCCTTTGTCCATTTATCAATTGGAGAATGACAACAATGTTTTTCTTGGAGGGGAGTAGTTTGCAAGGCATTGAGTTAAATGATTTTCCTAAGGTCACACAGTTAAGTAATTATTAAATGTCTGAGACTAGATTTGAACTCAGGTCCTCCTGACTCTAGGGCTGGTGCTCTAGCCATTGTGCAACCTAGCTGCCTGCAAAAATGCAATATTATTTAAAATTTGAATTTCTTTTTTTATGAAAGATTTTATTTATTTTGAGTTTTACAATTTTCTTGATTCTTGCTTCCCTCCCCCCGACTCCCCAGAGAAGGCAGTCTGTTAGTCTGTTTGTTTGTTGCCCTTTGGGCATAATCCCAAATTGCTCTCCAGAATAAGTTCACAGCTCCACCAACAATGAATTAGTGTCCCAAATTTACCACATCCCATCCGACATTGATCATTTTCCTTTTTGGTCATATTAGTCAGTCTGAGAAGTGTGAGGTGATATATTCAGAGATGCTTTAATTTGCATTTCTCCAATAAGTAATGATTTGCATCAGTTCTTCATATGACTATGGATTGCTTTGATTTCCACAACTGTAAATTGCCTTTGTATATCCTTTGACCATTTGTCAATTGGGGAATGGCTGATATTTTTGAAAATTTGACTCGGTTCTCTGCATATTTTAGAAATGTGTCCTTTGTCAGAAATACTAATTGTAAAAATTGTTTCTCAATTTACAACTTTTCTTTTGATCTTGGTTACAGTGGTTTTGTATGTGCAAAATCTTTTTAATTAAATGTAATAAAAATTATGTAGTTTTTTAAATGATGTTCTCCATCTCTCTTCCTTGGTAATAAACTGCTTCCCTTTCCATAGATCTGACAGATAAACTACTCCTTGATCTTCTAGTTTGCTTTCTTAACACTGTATCAAACTATGATTTGCCCTCATGAATCATTAGAAGGAGGTAGTGTATTAGTGCCTTGGCAGAAAATACATGACCACCTCTACTTAGCTCTTTTTTCCATCTGACACTGCTGAATGACTTCTCTACTAATAGTACCTTCAAATTCTCCTAATCATTTAAATGGTGTACTCTTAGAGAAAAAATTAAATGTGTTATATTTCCCTCTTAATGTGGCTGCCATCTCTTAATTCTCTGAATCACTCATTTTTTTCCCTCCTTCAATTTCCTAAATAAAAATTAACATTATAATTCTTCTCTTGTTCTTTGTATTCATTGTGTTCATTTTTTATTATCTCTTGAAATTCCTCTTTCATTTTTTCATGAAATACTTTATTTTCCTTTTTTAGATAGGGAGTAGTGAGCTTTTCTTTCAACCCTTTGTTTTTCTCCTTTTGAAAGATTGGCTCATGTTTTGTTCTCACATATTAGCTTTTATTTTGCATTGGCAGAAACACAAACATAGTACAGTCTTCTGTAATTTGCTGAAAATTTCCTGTCATAAAGCATACTTTCAGATAGGGGTTTCCCAATTGTTCTTGCTATTTATTCCACTCTTGAAGAAGATCAGCATTTTGCCTCACATTTTTTGTGATATTCACAGAGACCATAGACACACACACACACACATACATGTGCATTTATATTTTGGTCAATATTCAAGCAATTAAACAATTTCTATTTATATCACTGGTATTTCAATTATTTTGTACATCAAGCAAAAAATTAGAAAGTAGTATCCTGCAACTTTCTATTTTTCTCATTCCATTCAATGATGGGAGCAGAATATTATATGAGATAATGACTGGTATGCAAAGTTTAGATGAAGCTAGAATATTACCTAGTTCCTGCTCCAATGGAATCTGCAGTCTGTCAAAATCATAGTTAATACTATTCCTTGGTTCAAATCTAGGTGTCTCCTCCAAAAAATAACTTTTATTATGTATAGCAAAATTAAGTATTTTCAAACATTATAAACTAGCATTCATATTACTTATCTTTTCGAAATGGTCTGGATTGGAACCCTTAAAATGGATATATCAAATTTCCTAGTTTCAGACTAGACATGCTACAGATAGAAAGCACATTATGTTACAGTTCATTTTTTCATATGAACAAATAAAATTGCCGATGGGTATATCACAAAAATCTAATGTTAAAAATTCACACAAAGGGGCAGCTAGGTGGCACAGTAGATAAAGCACTGGCCCTTGAATCAGGAGTACCTGGGTTCAAATCCACCTCAAACACTTAATAATTACATTACCTAGCTGCGTGGCCTTGGGCAAGCCACTTAACCCCATTTGCCTTGCAAAAACCTAAAAAAAATGTAGGCTTCTTGAGGCCCCACACTGTTTTGCTTTTGTATTCCCCAGTATATACTTCTTGGACTAGGTAAAATGAATAAGTAAGGTTTTAGAGGAGGTGAAGAATATAGATTAAGGATAAGAAGAGGGGATGACTTATAGGTAGAACAAATGACCATCACACAAAGCAACTGATGATCAGAAAAAAATTGACATCTAAAAGTTCAAGAATAACCTTGGAATATTAGCAAAGATGAAAGGGAAGAGTCAAAAGTTTGGTTAATTTCAATTGCTCATTTCTCTTTCAATTCTGCTATCAGAATTCATGATAATTTTAGCAAATAGGACTTTCATAAATCCACTATATATACTGCTATTTTTTTCCACATAGGGAAACAGCTTTGACTTCCAAAGTTCCATTTAAACTTATCATAATATACCAGACAATATTCACCAAAAAGTAATATTCATTTAAATCAATGCATATGAATTAATATTCAGTATCTAATGTGGAAAACATCCAAGCAATGGGTAAAATACAAAGTTTAGATAAGATACAGGAACTTATAGCCTAGTATGGGGAAAAGACACATCATAGGAATATAACATAAAATCCTATCTGATGTAACACTGGTAAGAAATGAAGTTCATTACATTCAAGTAGATATGGACAACATTCTTTTAGAAAGGAGCTTTTATGTTGGGAAAAATAACTACCTAGAAATTCAGAAGGCAAAGGGAAAGAGACAGGACATTATAGGAAGAGAAAACATTGGGAAATTCATAGAAATAGGAAGGTATAAACAATGTCATAAAAAATATAGTTTGGAGTTTTCTGTGGATATAGAATTGTAGTGATATTAGTCCTTAACAATTATACAAAAGTGAAGGCAGCTAGGTGGCGTAATGGATAAAACACCTGCCCTGGAGTTAGGAGTACATGGGTTCAAATCCAGTCTCAGACACAATAATTACCTACCAGTGTGGCCTTGGGCAAGCCACTTAACCCCATTTGCCTTGCAAAAAATCAAACAAACAAAAAAACAATTATACAAAAGTAAGGATTGAATGCTATTTTGTTTACTAAAAGTAATAAGGTATCACTGAATATTTGTGAGCAAATATATATCTATATATAGATCTCTTCATATATATATGCGTATGAAATTCTGAAAAGAGTGGGAAGGCTGGGATAAATAGAATGAGAGCAGAGAATGAAGATCAGTTAGAAAAACATTAACAATAATCTAATCACATGTATCTGTGGACTTACATTGAGTTTGTGACAGTGGGAAAGGGAATGAGAGAAGTATTATAGTATTGAGAGTGACTGAATTTGCTTCCCATTTGATATAAACATAAAAGATGAGAAGAATCAATGATATTAAAAAAATTTCAAATATGCCCCAGTATGAAATAGTGAAGAAGGAATAACAGGTTTAGTGGGAAAGGAAAATAATATTGTACATTTTAAGTTTTAGTTTCTTTTCAGAATTTTAAGTGGAAATGTTTTCTAAATAGGTGAAGAAATAAGTCTGAAGAAAAGAAGAGAATCAGGGTTACAGTTTACACTTTAGAAGTTATCTCCAAAAAAATTTGTAGTTGCTGGTCATCTAGATAGTACAGTGGATAAGTTAGTATATCCCGGAGGGCAAATCTGGCCTCACTTAACAGTTCCTAGCTGTATAACCCTGGACAAATCACTTAACCCTGATTACCCTGCATCCAGGGCCATCTCCAGTTGTCCTGATACATATCTGTCCACTGGCCTGAGATGGCTCTGGAGGAGAAAATAAGACTGGTGACTTAGCATAGCACCCCTTCTCTTAAATCCGATTCACTTGCATATAATGGCATCACCTCCCTGATGTCATGTTCTTCTTCAAGAATGAAGGACAAGCAATAACAACAAAAAGTAGTTGGTAAGATCCTCAGTGGAATGAAAATAGAAAAGAGGGCAAATTCAGAAATTTAGAGAACAATCTTTCCAAGAATTCAGCAGGAACATATAGGGCTAATGAAAGGGACACAAAAATGCTGTCAGAGGAGTTAAGATTGCAACTGAGAGAATATAGTGAAAGAAAGCATCCAGGAGGAAAGAACCATCAACAATATTTACTTCTTTAGAGACTGCAAGAAAAAAAAATTAAGATTGAAAAACTGCTATTGGATTTGTCAATGAAAACTAATTGATACTTTTAAGGCAATAGTTTCATTAGTATGGTAGATACAAAGACAGATTCAAAGTGTAAAAGCATAATGCATTAGGAAAGGTCCAGTTTAGATTTTCTACAATAAATTTACAATAGGTAAAATTTTGCACAAGCTGGTATAATCATTACCATCTCTTCAAATCCCAGAATTCTTTTAAATTAGTTAGGATACCATATCATCTCTGATGCTTTTTCTGATTCTCCACTCTGCTTTCTCATTCTATTTAGATGCTTTTGCACTCTTCAATCTCTTTGTATTTTCTTTCTGTATATATTATGCCTTTACTCCTGTGTGGATGTTATTGTCTCTATATCTCTAATTCCTGACACAGTCTCACACATGATAGATACAGATTTGATACTTGTAAACTGAATGGTAGGAAGTGGAATTTTCAAATTTGGGATCTTGGAAAAGGTATAATTCAATTAAGTGATACAAACCAAGATGTGACCATGTTGATGAATAGAGGATGTGGTGAGGTAAAAGGTCATCATCACTTCAGACATTTAAGGACCATGTTGGCAGAATGGTGCTCAACCATGAAAATTAAATCCCCTCAAAATGATGTCAGGAGTTGGGACACAATGAAAAATTTACTAATAACATTGAACTAGATGGAAACGTAGCCTAAAATTACTAGAGGACATTTACAAGGAGGATGATGGGGGTAGTTATACATACATAAATTTCCTAGACCTCAGAAAACATTCATCATTTATTTATGGTAGAGGACAGTTGTGAATCTTCAGTTTGGAGCAAAGAATATATCTACTTTTCCTTTTCAGATTATGTGTTGAGGGAAGAGGGAAGAATGGTTTCAGTGGAAGAATTTTAAAAAGATGCAAAGTCATATTTCAATTAAAATAAATAGGTAGGGGGGCAGAAAGGTGGTACACCGGCCTTGGAGTCAGGAGTACCTGGGTTCAAATTTGACATCAGACACTTAATAATTACCTAGCCATGTGGCTTTTGGCAAGTCACTTAACCCCATTGCCTTGAAAAAATCTAAAACAAACAAACAAACAGATAAATAAATAGGCAGAAAGAGTGCATGCTGAATAGTTTGCATAACTACTAAATTTTGGTATAGAGCAAGAATTAGAAGAGTTAGCAGATGAAGCAATCAGTTTAGAGTAAACTGAAGGAGGAACAAAGCTCATGAAATATCGGACTTTAGTTAAAAAATAGTATATTAATATAATGTGAATCTGATGTGTTAAGGTTTTATAACATTGATTAGAGAACCAGTTATTTAGATTTTAGCAATATTATAGAATGTGGATTCACAAGTGTTAGTGGGGAAAAACAAAGAATTTAAAGAGATGATTCACCATAGAACATATTCAGAAAATTTAGTATTGTACTTGGAATTTTATATTTTTATTCTTTGGTTTCACCTCCTCTAAAGTCTACTTCCAATGTTTATTAAGTGTGAGAGTAAGCCAACATTCTCAAAGACTGCTGGTTGAACTTCTGGTTGAACTGCTGCTTGAAACTTCCTAAATTTCATCTAGCTAGGCAAATATCATATACAGGTAAATCTCTCTATACCAAAGAAACTCAATTACAATTTGACTGGTGATAAAATAATTGATTGATTGTTTAATTAATTAATTAATTAATTAACTTATCTATCTATTCAATCCTTTATTTATTTATCCATTTATTGATTTTTTTGTTTTTTGATTTATTGGTTACAGTGTAGACAATCATGATGGCAGACTGCTAAGGTTCAATGAAGTTTTCTGTGTCAGTGGAGAGAAAAGAGTCCTCATGATCAGAACAATGGTCCTTGAAATAATAAAATACTGAATTACTGAAATACTAAAATACTAATAGTATTTTATCTTAAAATATTAGCTCTACTTCTATCAATTAAGAATTTAATGATATAGAATTATGAATTTGGAATGGGTTTATACATTTTTAAAGTTTGCATTGTAGTTATGAAGAAATTGACAGCTACTGAAGTGAAAGAACTGTCAAATAGCTCATGGTAGAGAAAGGATTGCATTCTAGTGCTTCTTGTTCCTAAAAAATGCATAAAGATATGAGATAAGAGGCATAAATTATTTTTTCATTGTCCCATAATAACTATGTCTTTGTCTTTGTTTTTTATTAACTTCACACTTCTCAAGTAAATATAATTAAAAATATAAACAAATATCAATGACTATCTATTCCCTGTAGCAATCATTCTAATAAAATAAACAAGTTGAAAAATATCACTTTAAATGTGACTTATTAGGATAAGATGCTTCAAAATTATAAGAATGATAAAGATTTGATTGTCTTGTTGGGGCTTTTTTTTCACAGCATGGATCCTATTAATAACATCTAAGAAATTTTATGGTTAATTGTATGAAAAAAAATCAAGATTAAATTAGTTTATACTAGATAAAATGAAAATACTTTTGATTCTGCACTATAAATTGCAGGTAACATTTTCAAAAGAAGTGGGAATGAATAAATTTTAACCTCCACAGTTTGTGGGGAAAAAAAGAGAAAGAAAAACTAATTTTACAATGTCAACATTACTGAAAAAGCTACAGTAAATTGGAAATTATACTATCTGTCAACAGGCTAATTTAGGTGTCACTATATCAAATAAATTGTAAACAATTCATGATTTTCATACTTGAAATGCTTCTGCTATCATCTTGCAGTTTATGTTATAAATGGACTAAGCTATGAGAATTAAGAAATGTTCTTGTGCTGTTGAAATGATAAATTCTGACCATACCAGTTATTAGAAACATGATAAAGGACTATTGTGTCAATTTTCACAGCAATAAATAAAATAGTAATAAACTATAGTGTTGCTAACAAAAACAGGGAGGGTAGGAGCAAGAGCAGGCATTCAATAAGACTGAGTTTTACTACTTTGTGATTTCTCTAGAAATATGTAAAATAGCAAGAAATACATATTAATTCAAACAGGACTAAGATTTTAGTACAGAATTGTAACAATTCCTATACTTTGAACAAGTAGTGGCCTGATGAATCTATTAAATAATCAATATTTGTATCTGTATCTATACCTGTATATATGCTCCTACTATGTGCAACAGAGGAATAACTTCATAATCCTTTTCATAAATAATAGAAGCACTCATTTGATTTACATTGCAGATATAGGAGAAAGGGAAGAGAGCAATGGAGTATGAAATCCAAAAATAGAAATATGATTGCGTAGACGATGGTTGGAGAGCAAAGTAAAATGTGTCTTAAGGTAGGATGTTAAAAATGTTCCTTTTCTAATCAAGATATAATCATTCTCATAGTAGGATTTAGGGAGATAAAAAGGTCAAACTTGATTTATTCTCAAAATTAGAGAAGGTGCATTCCAAACATTGTGTCCTCAAGATTTTCTCCCCTGAGCTTTGTGGCAAAATACAAATTATCTTGTACAAAATTCAAAGCACTGTTCCAAACCAGAGGTCTCAATGAAAACCCACTCTCTTCTCCTGGATTGCATGAGAGCAAAGATTTAGAACTGAAAAGAATATTAGTAGTCATATAGTTTATTCAAATAATTTAAAGGATGAAAAAAGTGAAAGTTTGAATGAATTTTCCAATAGCAAACATGTGTCATGTGGCAAAGATGAAAGCAAAAACCCCTGAATCAATTTCTTTATACTATTGTAATATTCTTTGTCTAAATAAACAAAACTTGGCCTAAATTATAGCAAGGAGGTTGGGGGAGCATAGAAAATTAAAATCTACATCAGTATCCAAAAGATCTCTCCCACATGCTAGATTCTATCTGCCCTTTTTAATAACCTGAATACAGTGTTAGTGATGAAAAGAGTAATCAGTTTTGGAAGTGAATTTCCTAAAATCTAATATGCAAAGGATTGAAATGAATGCTTTGAAGGTACTATTTAGTACACCCAAAATTCCTAGTACTACTTGGTAACTATGGAACATATATAATATATATATATATATATATATATATATATATTATATATATGTGTGTGTGTGTGTGTGTGTGTGTGTGTGTATATATATATATAAATAACCTAATTATGTATTGAGAGTAGAAATGCATAATTTTTTTTCTTTATCATCATGAAATATGGATGAGTCATCTCACTGAAGATAACTTGCTTTGTACCAGTAGAATTCAGAGTGGTTCACAACATTTGAACTGAGTTTAGATCTCTTAGAAGAGCTCAGGAGAAACTTTCAATTAATTCTAAGATTTGACCTCAGAGCTTTCAGCACCATTTTCTGATAGAAAGTGTTGATTAGAGGAAGGGAATGATTTTTGTCTTAACTTTTTCCTGTATTGTCATCTATTGCTGGAATGGCAATCCATTAGAAGGTTTCAATTCTCTTAACCCCAAACATCCAGATGGTAAAGATGTGAAAATGACTCATTCAACAAGAGGAGAGATATACCTCTAATTTCTCACATAGTGAGACATGTCTAAGATCACAGCATTACAGCATTCACTTCAAATTGAGGACCTCAACAAGTAAGATTAGTAATAATTTCCCTCCTTATAATTCATTTTCATAACAAATGAAGAATGCTACATTGACCTGGGGGTTACTCAGACAGTTCTCAGTATTTGCTAACTTGAGTTATAATGTGTAAATATATATATAATATATATATATATATATATATTTATAATATATAATCTTCAACTTTTTAATTTTTTCTGTTTCTTTTTACCCCCTCTTCTATTTTACAGTTTTCTTTTCCAGACTCAATTAACTCAAATCTTATGGTGCCAACTATTATCAGGGCACTTATCTGTGTTTATAAATTAGATCACAAGTACAGATTGTAATAGGACCTGGCCAAAGTTCTCAAATCACATCCAAAGGAATCATATGGGAAAAAGCTTTGCAGGTCCCAGAGTTCTATATTTTTCCTGAAAGAGTACTTTGCTACCTTAATAGTTTTGAAGTACAATATTCCACCCCTCAGAGCATTGTTGGGTAGATTGCTTCAGAAGATTTCCCAGGCATGTGTTTCCTATCCACATGTCTCTTTACTACAATCTGTAGTTTTTTCCCCTACTCTTTCCACAAAGACACTGTTGACATCAGTGGAAAAATGTATCTCTGGTTTAAAAGTAGAATGTTATAATATGATTATTCATGTGTTGCCTTTAGTTTAGTAAATGTTACTGATTGAGATAATAAAGTTAAGATGACTTGATATGTTGAATCAGAAGCTCACAGATGGGCACACAGTAGCTACCATGTACAACTCCCTCCATCACTCATCCCTTGAGACCTGCAAGAGTTAAGTGTAACATTGCAGTTACCCACTATGGGAAAATCCAACATCCTAGCAAGTAAATACAGGTTGGATTAACAGAACAGGAATTAACTTATTTCAATAACCCCATTTCAGAAAAAAAGAAATTGAAGAATCACAGGTTGGAGTAAAGAGCAAAATCTTGCTAATGCTCACTCTTACCCACTTTCTCTGTGTTTATTTAAAGCCTATTTCACTATTTGTACTATTTATGTCATATTTAAGAACAATAATGATGGATAGCATTCATGTAGTTCCTTAAGATTTATGAAGTGCTCAACAGTACTTTATCTCATTTCACATATGATGTCAGGAAGAATTGTTGGTACAGTGTAGTGATCATTTTGCCTTTGGGTTTTTAGTTCATAGATTTAATTTTTGGAGTAGTTTGGCAGAAATAAAATTCAATCATGTCCATTCAGAAGTATGACTGGCCTGGGGTGAATAGGACTTTGCTCCATGACAGTAAGATTCAATGGGGAACAAGGCATGCTTTCTGAGTAAGAAGTTGTGCTTCCTCCCTTGGTTGCTAAGATCCAAATGATTCACTTCGGCCTAAATAGGACATCTGTAGGGATACCACTACTAGTGCCCCTTTAGTATGTCATCTTCCTTGTGTAGGTTACCATCCCACTCCCCAACTACCCCAAAGAAAAGGACAAGATCACTTCCTCTCTCAGAGTGATGATACTCATAGACAGAATCTCATTTGTACCTCTTTTACCAACTGGTACTATATTTTCCCTCTTCTAGTTAGAAATATTTAAAGTTACTTATCTATTCTTATTCCATTTCCCTGTACTAATACTGGGTACTACATTCTCTAGGAAGGCTGTCAACAAAGGAAAATCATAGGTAGAAATAGTTTTCCCAGTGAGAAATGTATTATCCTACTATGGATATTATGAATTGTATTTAAGATAACTTTACTGTGTCACTATGAAATATTTGACACCAGCAAAATAGAATTCTTAAGCATAGAAATTGTTTGATTCTAAAGGAAAAATAGCTTGTATCCTCAATGCCTATCATAGTGACACACACATATTGTAGATGGTTAATTAATATTTGTTGAAATGAATTTGAAAATTTTAAGATAATGTGTAGATATGACACTAGTATACATATCAGTTGCATTGAGTGACAATTAAGGAAAGACTGGGGGGGACAGACTAAGGGACAGCCAAGGGACAGCCAGGGGACAGCCAGGGGACGATGAACTTCTTGGGATATTAGTCACAGCAAAAAAGAGAGAACCAATAAAAATACTGATTAAGAGAAGTCTGAAATTAATCAGATAGTAATTGGAGCTGAAAGTAGGAGCTATGATTTAAGAATTATAAGAACAAGTCAGTAGATGATTGCAAACATGAATAAAATAGTGCATCGGAGAGCAAATTAATGAATCTTGATAACTTGACGCATTCAGTATATGCCCTGATAGTATGTACATATAGATCAAGTTTACATGTGACATCCAAAATGTCTTTTTTTATTGCAAGGAAATAGGGTTAAGTGACTTGACTAAAGTCACATAGTTAAGCAAATATTAAGTGTCTGAGGCCAAATTTGAACTCAGGTCCTCCTGTCTTCAGAGTTGGTGCTTTGTCCTCTACATAATATCTTCTTTTTATTGTTGTTGTTGTTTTTGCAAGGCAATGGGATGAAATGACTTGCCCTAGGTTGCACAACTAGGTAATAATTACATGTCTGAGGCCAGATTTGAAAGTCCTCCTGTCTCCAGGGATGGTGTTCTATCTGCTGCACTTCCCAGCTGCCCCTCATAATGTCTTCTTAAAGTAAAAAAGCATTAAAATGTTAAGATCTGCATAAGGGTGGATACATCACTGTTATTTTGGACAAAGCATATGCAACACATCAGTGAACAGGTCACATAAAATGATTGACTAAGATGTATTTCTGTTTCACAAAGATATATTCACAAGATATGTTGTGTTTCACAAAATTCTTTGAGGGGTTTTGAAATATGTCAAACTTCAGTATTTTACTGCCTGAGTGATTTACTTTTTACTACATATTAACCAAAATTTCCTTAAAGTTTTTATTGATGTTTCACAGAGGAAAAAATAGTCATGGTACTTTTCTCTAGATGTTTTCTTATTCATTAATTCATCTTAAAACGTGTTATAACAATCCAAAACTCTAAACCGATTATTTGAAACATCTAGAATGCCAGATAATATAATTTCTTGCCATGAACCTAAATTTACCCTAATTGAGTTTAAAGTCATTTTTATTAGGAAGTTTAAGTTGTCACCAATTCATAATATCCACATTGTAAACTGATGAAAGTTTAATGTGGAGTAATAAGAAAGTCCCACATTTGAAGATTTATTCATAAGACTTCTAATTCCTCAGTGTCACTCCATGTTAAATAAAATAAAATAAAAATATTAATAATCATCTCAACTGACCTCTGAGGCATCTTGGAGCTCTACATTTATAATCCTAAGAGTTTCTTCTATACTTTCCTGACAATTTACAATATAATACAAACTATAATGTTTTTATGATCATGTGAAAAGACCTTTCAGATTATCTGTTCCAACACATTCATTTTTCAAATATCAAATCAAATTATTTATGAAATTGAATTTCTTTCTCAAGTTCACAATAGTTGAGTGAGAGTGAGACACACTCAATTCTTCTGCATCTTAGTCTAAACCCTTTGAAATATAAAATTATTACATTTATATCATATGCTTCACCAATTTTTACATGACATAATCCTTATTAGGATTTTTAAGTTATTCTAAGGTGCATTTCTGTTTAATTTGAGTCAGATGCATTATGTTATATACAAATTCAGTTAGAACAATGTGGGAGTTATTACAACTATCCCTTCTATATTCATCTATATTCTTCTGGTCTCATCTTCCAATGGTCTACCAGAGACACAAAGACTAAGAAAGCATATTGTATTTCCCCATATAATATGCACACCCTTTTTAATAAAAATAAGGGTCTAAAAACTGGGAGAGTCTTATACAGTGGTTGTAGATTTTTTTTACTTGCATTTCTTGCTTTTCCACATTTGTTGTCTTTGCACTCATTGTTTCACATTTTTACCAGTATAGTAGGTTATGTTTTGCCAAATTCTTCACAGAAATGGCTCAGAAAAGATTTTCATAAAGTACTGAATTCAAATTAAAAGTGATCCTGTTTGTAAAAGTGAATGGAAATCATGCTGCCAAACAAAAGTTTCATCCTCCTCCAACTGAGAAAAAAAATCTGAAACTGGCGATGGGAAGAAGAAACTGTACTGAAAATGCACCAACAGAAGAAGACCATGAGAGGCACATCAGCAAAATGGCCTGAGTTAGAAAAGGCGTTGAAGAGATGGAGTGAAGAGCAAAGGGCTCTGGTGTCCACCAAACTGGTTCAGCAGGAGACAAGAAGATTTGCTGATGAAAAATAATTTGCTGATTTCAAAGGAAGACTCAAATGGTCCTTCAGGTTCATGAAACACTGGACCAAGCATGCATCCATGTTCTAGACTTGCCCAAGGAGTGTGTACAGTCAACCCCAGACCAGAGCACAGACAGGGGAGCAGGCAGGGACTCTCCTTAAAACGGTGATTGGTCATCAAAAACAGATGAGGTCAAACTTATGGATGGGTGTTTTGAGAGTGATGAGGAGTTGTATAATTTTATGATGAATAAAATTTGTTCAATAATTTTATGTAAGAATTTTTTTTTCAGATTTAAGGCCCCAAAATTAATGTGCCTTTTATATATGGGGAAATACAGTAATTCAGGGCGCTTCCACAAGTGGAGTCATCTGAAATATTGCCTTCTGTTTTCAAATCACAGAGACCACCTTTCAAAATAGTATTACTTTGCAGAAATAATAAGCAAAGGGAGAGCTACATCAGGATTCACTTTGCTGCAGTATTATGATTTTATTCTCTTTGATGTCCTTTTTATTTTACATCTTCTCAGTCCCCACAGTTTTCTGCTACAGTGATATTAGATTATTTTTACTGCAATATTATTCAGTCATGTTGAAGTGCTGTTTGTCTCTAAATTGTAAATGATTCAGCAATAAAGCAAGTCAGAAACATTTAGGCATAGATTTAAGCAATAAATACAAAAGGGGGAAAGTGTGTTTTAAGCTCTAAACACCATTTTAAAACTCTTTAGTCCCAGCCCTGTATGTTCCTAGCCTGGCTTACATTTCCAAATTTGATCATTGATTCTAGTGCTAGTTGGCAAAATCTCAGATTCTAAAAAAAAAGGAACTGGGATTCCTGAGAATACATAGGCTTTACCTACAGACTTCTCTAATAGTCTAATTCAATGACTTTTAAACATTTATCAAAACCCTTATGGAAAAGGAATATATCAGATACCTTTCCTTGTTTTCAGGGTTTCCCATAATGTTTGTCACATAACAATAAATGCTTGCTTAATTGAATTAAATCCAAAGGAATTGAATATAACCACCAATAAATAGTTATTGGAGGAAAAAAGTCATCATAAAGAGGTGTTTGGGAAATTAGAAACCTGGATGTGAAATAAGTAGACATGGATTTAAATCCTCCTATGCTGCCTGCTACCTTTGTTACTTAGACAAATGACTTCATTTTTTAGATATTTACTTTTGATCTTTTTTATTATGCGGATCTGTGACTTAGAAAGTGGACAAATGAGAGATTTTAAAAAATCAGGCTTAAAACCTAAAAAAAAAATACTGACAAAAAAGGGGACAGCTAGGTGGAACAGTGGAAAGAGCACTGGCCCTGGAGTCAGGAATACCCGAGTTCAAATCTGACCTCAGACACTTAATAATTACCTAGATGTGTGGCCTTGGGAAAGCCACTTAACCCTATTACCTTGCAAAAGCCTTAAAAAATTGCAAAAAAAAAAGTCAGGCTTAAGGGACACTAAAGATATTTTCAGGCTCCTATGAGCCTGATTCCCTAAAAGATCCCTAATCATTTTAGTGCTCCCAATTCACTTTTCAATTGTTAGAGGATTTGAGGAGTTTCAGATATCTGAAGGCTCTGCTTTGGTCAACTAGATCTGAAAGCTTATCATCTATATTATGAAAAAGCAGATGGATGACTGGGCTTATCCCTGCTAAAGGGGGACCCTATCTCTTCTAAGAAAACTCGATATAGATAGATAGATAGATAGATAGATAGATAGATAGATAGATAGATAGATATAGATATAGATATAGATATAGATATAGATATAGATATAGATATAGATATAGATATAGATATAGATATAGATATAGATATAGATATAGATATAGATATAGATATAGATATAGATATAGATATAGATATATCCACAGAGCAGGAAATCAGAGGTTTAGAGGTTTCAGGGCCAGGACTGATCAACTAAGCAATGTCTGGACTCTATTTGAAAGGGGTAGAAGTGAAGAGTATCCTTTTCTATACCTTGTCATTTTTAAAATATATCTTGTTGTAGCAACCAACTCCCTTTCTGAAGGGATGGGGTAGAGATTATCATCTGAGACCTTCAGTAAGGACAGTTTCTTGATTGACTGATTCTATTTTCATCATAAACTTATTATAATCTCTAGGTCCTTCTTTAAATTCTGATGCTAGATGGACTAAAACTTATTGGAGGATATGATTTCCTATATTTCTTTTGGCTTCTGCAAGACACAGAAGTTCATACTGACAGGTTTTCATTAAGGGTCTAGGGGCCTGAGCCTTTTCTTCAGTCTAGCACATAGTGAATGTTTATAAATGCTAGTTGACTTCCAAAGAACCTAACCAGAGTGTTATTTTCCTCATCTGTAAAAAATTTATCCTACCACATGAGATCTAACCAATGACTTAGATCTTAGACCTATTGAGTATATAGTATTATCCTAGGTACTAGAAATGCAGTGATTATATTTTCCTTTAACCCAAATGATCATATACATCCTCATAAGCTTTATTATAAATATAATTCCTTTTCACAAAATAGGGGCAATGTATAACTATAGGAAAACTATCATATTGAGTTTGCTCTCAAGGAACTTATAAACTTATTTAGGAGATAAGAAATATTGGTATGAAGTAAATAAATTAAAATATAAAGAAATTTTAATCAACCAATCTCCCATCAGCATGCTGCAGAAAGCATGAAAAAGTCCTTATTTGATAAAGAACTACTATTCTAATTAGACTATAAGCACATTTATAATATATGCAAAATAACTACAAAGTTTATAAATATATGCAAAGTAGTTAAATACAGGATGTATAAGGAAAAAACTAGCAATTGGGGAAAGGAGGAAAATATTTTTTATTATATATTACTGAGAATTTATGTAGTAATAACTATTTGCAAGGTACTAGACCAGCCAGCACAGCATTACCATATCAAAGAAGACTCTGTGATAAATGAACAAAGCTTCTATACAATAGATTCAAAGCAACACCAGTAAAGCTAAATTTTTACTTCAAATGTTCATTTGAGCTACTTGTGCCTCAACTTTGGTAGAGCTTTCTGAGTTCCTATTGGTCTGATCAGCCATAATCCACTCATAGTACCTTGACCCCAACATAATGATGTCATTTTTGTTCTTCTTGGGAAAAAAGGACAATAACCAACCAATTGTGTTCCAGAAACATTCTAATTCCAAGACAATACAAACACAGGCAAAAGCAAAACAGTTCTTGCCTTCTAGGTTTGTGTGTGTGTGTGTGTGTGTGTGTGTGTGTGTGTGTGTGTGTGTGTGTGTGTGTCAAGATTTGGAAATGAGAATTGCTTATACAAGTAGAATGTGCAAAGTGATTTCTGATTTGAGATAAAATTTAGGGTATGAATACTTAGTCAGTTTCTGAAAAGAACTTAATCAAGAAGACTTTAGAGATTAAGAGGGTAAAGAAAATCACTGTAGTGGACAGTTCCAAAAGAGCAGGGCATCATAGGCAAAACAGGTATGCAAACAAGACTATGTCAGGTAGGGTGATTTCTTTGAAAATAATGTACTTGGGGCGGCTAGGTGGCTCAGTGGATAAAGCACTGGCCCTGGAGTCAGGAGTACCTGGGTTCAAATCTGGTCTCAGACACTTAATAATTACCTAGCCGTGTGGCCTTGGGCAAGCCACTTAACCCCATTGCCTTACCAAAAAAAAATAATGTACTTAAGTTTTCTATTTCTGAGGACTTATCATTATATTCTTACTCCACCATGAGGTCAACTGTGTGAACTTGATCTACCACTTAACTACTCTGACTCTCAGTTCCTTCACTGTCAAAAAAGAAAAAAAGGTGGCTTCTAAAGTTATTTTCAGTTCCAGATTTAGAATCCTTTCATCAATAAGGAGTAGAGTTAATCAGAAAAGATTTTAATTAGAAGATAAATGTAGAACTATTGGCTAAATGTTTTTTTCAATTTAAAAAAATGACTGATCACTTTACTAAAAGAAAAAACAATAATAAGATGATAGTTCTACAGAATTAACTTTTTGATGGATGATGTACTGATTAATTATCCCATTCATAAATCTATTGTCCTTTATGAACAAAGCAAAGATATACCTAGATTGGAGCCAATGGTGACATGTCCAAAGACAATATATTCATTGTTAATATTACCATTTTAATTTTCCAAACTCCAATATAACTTCTTCCTCCTCCTCATCCACAGTTTTTTCCAAAATATATAAATTGCTAGTTAGGACTTTGAAATATATCCAGGTGATCTGAACATTGCTTTTATTTGCAGGTTAAAATCTTGTAAAACTGAATTTGAAGGTTAAAATCTTATATACTTGTAATTACCATACTTATTCACAAAAAATTATGGATTACTTATGATGAAAAGGGATTAAAAGTCTATTATGGACTTCAAGGATCACTGACATTCTGCAAGTTAATAAACCCCACAGTAGGCTTACTTTGAATAAATAATAGTCAAGGCATATAGGAAGGTAAACCTGGGAGATTTATAAATAGTTCCAGAAATATTATATTTCTCATAAAATACAATTTGAGGACCAATGATCTATATTAAGAAATTTCTAAATACATCAAGATTTTCACTTTTAAAATATATTCTGTTTTCATTTTTAATTCTCATACTGTTTCTTTTCTACATGTTCTCTCTTACAATGATTACTAATGTGTACAACTTCATTTAATTTTAAATGTACACCTTTTTCAAAGGGGCAGATCAAGGGTGAAGTTAAAATCCTTGTCACATTTAATTTTTTTTTCAATGGAAAGGTTAAAATATTCTGGCTATTTATATTTCCTTTTATGTTTTCAAGGCTATTTCCTCCTCATAATGATTCTTATGCTTCCAACAAAGGGCAAACTTCATCTATGATTCACTATCTTCTGATTTCTGACAGGCTTTGTTTATCCACAATGGGACTTGTCTTTTAATATTCAATATGCCTGTCTTACTGGCTAGCCTCAAAAGCTGACCCCATCAGGGCAAACTCCAATTCTCTGCATTCCAAATCTGGATAGGGGTTTCTCATAAATACTCTTTCTAGTTATATCTTTGTCCTTGTTCTCCTTAACTTGAAGCATGCCAGCTCACAACCAATAAATTATGTATATGTATCATCATCCACTATTGTCTGATTTAACTTACATTTTCAGAAAAAATACAATTTGAATTTCTTCTATATAAAGAACAAAGAAACACTTGTCTGTCTTCTATAATAGCAGGTATCAGGTTTATGTAATTGGAAAAATAAATTTAGAGTTGTAAAAAAACTTAAAGGTTATTGAGAACAACCTCCTTGCTTTATATTTGAGGAAAGTGATAGTTAGGTTAAGTGTATTGTCTGGGGCCAACAAACTATTATTCCAGAGGCAAGATTTAAAGATAGTCTTACTTTTTTAATTGATATTTTATTTTTGCAGACACATGTCATGAAAGTTTTTCATCATTCATCATTTGCTTATGCATACTTGCAGCTTACATTATTTCCTTCCACCTGCCCTTCCCACTCCTCTTCCCTCAGCAGTGAACAGTTAGGTGAAAATTGTACATACACTTTTGTATTAAACATATTTACAGATTATTAATTTTTGGTCTAAGGAATTAGAATTAAGGGAAAAGAGAGAAAACCATGAGATGGGAAAGAAATATATAAGAGAAAGTTTTTAAAAAGTGAATGTACTACTCAGAAGATTCTGAAAGAACTTTTTGCTTGTTTTGTTTTATTTTGTTTTTCTTCCTCTGGACAGGGATAGCATTGTCTGTAGCCTGTCTAATAAGGTTAACTAGATTTACTTTTAATAGATTTTATGTCTTTTGTACCATGACATATTAGGTGAGAGTTTTTTGGTGGTGTTTAGTTTTTTGTTTGTTTGTTTGTTTGTTTTGCAAAGCCATGGGGTTAAATGGCTTGCCCAAGGCCACACAGCTAGGTAATTATTAAATGTCTAAGGCAGGATTTGAACTCTTGTCCTCCTGACTCCAGGGCTGGTACTCTATCTCTGTGCCACCTAGCTGCCCCACAATTACATATTAGGGAAGGAAAAAGGGCAGAAAGGAAGAAAGGAAAAAAGGAGAAAGAAGGAAAAAAAGGAGGGAAGGAAAGAAGTGAGAAAAGGGGAGGAGAGGGGAGGAAAGGGAAGGGAAAGTGAGGGGAAGGGAGGGGAGGGGAGGAGAGGAGAGGAGAAGTAAAAGGAAAGGAAAAAAAGGAAAGGAAGAAATGTTTATTTTGTACTTATGTTCTAGGAATTGTGGTAAGTACCTCAGATACATGTACCAAAAGTGAGTTTGTTTCTGCCCTCATTCTCATCTTCTAATGAGGAAGACAAGAAGCTAACATGTATAAAGGAATTGTGATTCAGAGGTCATTTTGATCAGGGCAGTCACAAAAGTACTGAGGTGAAATATTTGGCTATTTACCCTCTCTCCAGATGGAATGATACTATGGATATGATTATTATGCCCAGTGCAAGAAGTGAAAATGAAGGTGGAATATGTGCCTTGTCAAGGCATATTGCTGGATGGCCTGCTTAGTTAGGTGCATGATTGGATGGGATGTGAAACGTGTCTTGTTATTTAGTACTTAATAAATTTCTTATTCAATCCCCAAACCCAAAGATTCAGTTTCTAAAGAGAAATGCCCAAGAATATTGTTTTTAGGGAGACTGGTAAAGAAAGTTGCCCAGTTAGAGAAATTAATCTCACATACAAATAGACATATATAACTACTTAATGAAAATGATTGAGAGATGTAAAAGATTTGAAATTATTCATATATATATATATCTATATACACATATAGATATAGCTAGATGATTAGAAAGCTAGAAAGATAGATGAATGGATAGTTAGAGGGATAGATAGATGAATAGACAGATAGATAGATAGATAGATAGATAGATAGATAGATAGATAGATAGATAGACAGACAGACAGACAGACAGAAAGATAGACAGACAGAAGGATAGACAGACAGTCAGGCATTTTATATATGATTATATATAGGCAAATGCTAGGACTCCTGACTAACAATTGTTTGCAGTTCACTCCCACTCATTGCATTGATGCTAAAATAAGACATTATTATCTTTATGAGGTGTGCACATTCTTGAATGTTAACCACAAAGAAGTGCAATGTTGGAGTCAGAAATACCTGCTTTTAGGTACTTCCTTTTATTTTTCTCTTAATCTCTGAATGTTCCAGCACATATCCTAAGATTTTAAGTTGGTACTAGTGAAAGGAATTACTGTTCTTGGA
Organism: Macrotis lagotis; assembly: GCF_037893015.1. Taxonomy (NCBI): domain Eukaryota; kingdom Metazoa; phylum Chordata; class Mammalia; order Peramelemorphia; family Peramelidae; genus Macrotis; species Macrotis lagotis. The sequence continues at coordinate 90,749,867 of NC_133659.1, forward strand.
ATTCTATACATAAATAAAATCATAAGTCTCAACAAAAAATACAATTTGAATACATGATGGCATCTTTCAAGTAGAAGGCAGTAGAGTTTACAAGAGCCTGTCATTTTGTGGCTTATAATTTAGTCCCTTACTGTTAAGATACTGATTGAAATCCTTCTGGACCTATGATTAATAGAATAATCCAAATGCTGTGAATCTATGCAGTATCTTAAGTTTCAGAACTATCCTAAATATTAATTTTCATTTAAAAATAAGCATTTCATCTTAGAATTTTATAATTTTATAATTTGAAGAATGCTCAAAGGCCATTTAGTCTATCATCTACCTGAATAACCATTTATTCTATTAAACCACTGATACATAATTTGGAGTCATTCCCCTTTCCCCACTCAAATACCTTACACATATACAAAAACAAATATAAATACAGGTACCCATAGTCAGTCTGAAGAAGAAATTCCCTTTTTTGTGTCCCTATAGGATCTGGATATCTACTCCAGGAAAGATGTTGACTGCTACCCTGCTATACCTACATACCTACATACCTACCTACATACATACATAATACTTTCACACACAAATACACATATACATAAAGACATAAACACAAAGACACACATACCTACCTTCCAGAGTCCCAATCCATTCTGACACTTGAATCCAATACCCCTTGCCAAAAGTCCTTGGTCAAGGACATGGATACTTATGCTGCTAAGATGAATCATCAGTTATTTACAATCTCTTTGGTAAGATGGTAGACCTCTGCTCCTTATCATCTGCACAGCTATTCTTCTTTAAGATTCACCAAGCCCAGGGCAGCTAACTGGCACAGTGGATAGAGCACCAGCCCTGGAGTCAGGATGACCTGAGTTCAAATCCAACTTCAGACATTTAATAATTACATAGCTGTGTGACCTTGGACAAGTCACGTACCCCATTGCCTTGTAAAAAAAAAAAGAAAAAGATTCACCAGGCCTTATCACCTACCCTGCTAGCATAATCCTTAGATACCCAGATGGCTTATCTGACTTATCTTTGCTACCTAAGGATTTCTTAACCTCATTTGCTGCTGCACATTAAGGACCACTAAGCATTTTCTCATTCCTTATGATAACCTCTTTTTTATGTCTTGTATCCTCCAATTAAAATGTGAAGTCTTTAATAGCAGGGATGAACTTGATTTTATCTTTGAATTCTCATAATAGTCATCCACCTTTGAGCATGATATCAATGATATTACTGAAATATCACAGTAACCTGAATATAATATTCTAACTGTGTTCTAATCAAGGTGAAATTTTTGGGAGTGGTCACTTCCCTCATTTAAGAAAACAAAAAGACATCAGACTCCTTTTACTATGTCTCTATGAGTTATTTGGAATTAGAATTAATTGGTACCTTTCAATAATGCAATGTTCAATTTTTCATATAATACAATTTTCATAGCCAAATATTACTAAAAAATCACAGTTATGACTATATGAGTTTTTATAAGTAATGTTTTCCCCTCTGGTTTTTAGTATGATATCCAAATTCCTCATTGCTTTTCTTCTAAGGAGAAGCATCTTTTAATTTCTGGAAATTATCTGATGGTTATAATGATTAATGACCATGCCCAGGTAGTAAGTGTGAGAAATGTGACTTCAGTTCAATGCTTTCTTATATTTCTTTTTTAATTATATTTTTGCATGGCAATGGGATTAAGTGACTTGCCCATGGTCACACAGCTAGGTGATTATTAAGTGTCTGAGGCCAGATTTGAACTTAGGTCCTCCTGACTTCAGGCCGGTGCTCTATCCAATGCATCACCTAGCTGCCCTTATATTTCTAACATCTAAGAGAGATTGATTCATAGATATATGACAGATATGAATTTAGATATAGATGGATGTATATATACGCATGCATATACACATGTGTAATACATATAGATGTAGGTTCAGATATAGATATAGTTACAGATAAACAAACATAAACATGTATGGATAGATATAGATAGAAATATGTATTTATTATTTATCTCAGCTCCATACATATTTATGCATATGTTTATATCTATGTATGAGCATATATACATTTACGTTTACATGTATGTATAGATAGAAAGTCTGATAGGATTGGACAGTGATTTCATTGCATGGGGATTTGAGGAATGTAGCACCTTTGCTTCTTATAGCTGAGGATTCTGAATCTTTTTTGTATCATGGGTCCCTTTGCCAGTCTGATGAAGATAATGGACCTCTTTTCAGGATGACTTTTAAATTCATTAAATAAAATATATAGTATTATACAGGAGATTTAACATATTGAAATCATGAAAATGAATGCCTTGATTTGCTTGAGCCCCTCTCTGCCCAATTACCCAGGTACTTGGAAGAATTATATGAGGAATAGATATATTTGCTAATATGCCAACTGTCCTTTGTAGTAACCAAGAATAAACATAGCTGGATATGCAGAAAATGCAGAAAATGAGCAACTCTGAAGTTAATTAAGCTTTTTTCCAGTCTTGAAACAGAACCTAATCCATTTGGTGCTTTGTGAACCTTCCAGAATCATTCTCATCTGTAGAGATTCTCCTAACTATTGCTTATACTATTCTCTCAAATATCTTGTTTTACTTTTCCTCATCTTAATTTTGTGCTCAAGTCTTGAACTGTTTCCCCAATTGATAAATGGTTAAAGGATATGAACAGTTTTCAAATGAAGAAATTAAAGATGTGTATATATATATATATATATATATATATATATACATGAAAAATACTGCAAATCATTATTGATTGGAGAAATACAAATTAAAACAACCAAGAGGTATCACCTCACACCTTTCAGATTGACCAAGATGAGAGAAAGAGAAGAAGATAATCAATGTTAGAGAGGTTGTGGGAGGATTGGGACATTGATGCATTGGTGGTAGAATTGTGAATGGATCCAAACTTTTTTGGAGAGCAATATAGAACTATGCCCAAAGAGCATAAAACTGTTCATTCTCTTTGATCCACCAAATCCAATTCTAAGTCTGTATACAGAAGAAAATAGAAAAAAATGGGATAAGTCCTACCTGTCCCAGAATATTCATAGCAGTTCTTTTTGTAGTGGCAAAGAATAGCAAATTGAGGGATTGGGGAATTGCTAAATAAATTATGGTACATAAATGCTAGGGAATATTATTGTTCTATAAGAAACCATACATGGTCAGACTCTAGAGAAGCATGGAATGAGTTACAGGATGTGATGCTGAGCAAAGGGAGAACCAAGAGAATAATGTACACAGCAACGATAACATTGTGAGATGATCAGTGTTGATGGAAGCAGCTCCTCTCAGCAGTCCAGAGAGCTAGGACAACAGTAGTAGATCAGCTTTGTACAATTATCCCCAAGCAGAGGAAGCAAAACAAAATAAAACACACACGCACACATACACACACACACACACACACAAACATACACAAAAACAAGAACAGGGAAAAATACTTCAGAATCTGATGAAGACTTTATAAAAATTATCTCATAGGTATCTCGTTCCCTTAATCCTCTTTCCTCATACTGAAAATAACTTATCTGTAAACATGTTTATCCAAAATATATATGTATAATGCTAACTTGACTGCTCACTGAAGGCGGTGGGAAGGGAGGATGGAGGGAAATTTTATAACTTAAAAATATGCATGTGCATATGGATGAAAATAAATATTTTTAAAAGCCTTGAATTGTTAGATTGATTTGCATATAAAAACACAACTGGGACACCTGACATTCTGCACTCCCCCTCCTGGATCTCCTTAGAATATTGCTTACTTTTCTCCCCAAATTCCCTGACTCTCCTTGAAAAAATATAAATATATCATACTTTCCAAATGGACCTTGAACATATTAGAAAATTGATTCTATTCCAGCTTGTAAACTTCTCAGGTATTTTGTTTTTATTTTTGAAGGGCAGTGGGGTGAAGGGTCTTGCTCAAGGTCACACAGCTAGAAAATTATTAAGTTTCTGATGTCACATTTGAACTCAGGTCTACCTGAGTTACTCTATTTAAAGTACCATCTAATTACCCTCAGGGAATTCTTAATGCATTTACAATAAGTGAAAACTGATCAAACTCTGGTTCCTGACAGGTCTCCCTTTAAATCTGGGGTTTCTTCTACTTAACAGTTTGCAAGTGTTTTTTTTTTTACTTTTCAAAATAGGTTTTAGAAATAAAATTCATAGATTCCCAAATTAAGGAATCCATAATTAATTAATTAACTGATTGATCATTTAATTAATCAATTCTTAATTCAGAGATTAAGAATCCCTGTCTGCATGAGTTATGTTGGATATGAAGATGTAAATTGAATTTTTTTAGGGGGGGGTCACTCAGTCATTGTTTGTCAGAGAGAGAAAGAGACCAACTCACTATCTACTATAGCATTCTTCATTTTATGGTTCAGTCCTAAAAATATAGTCCAAATATCTAGGCCTAATATGCTCATCTACTTTTTCATCATTTACTATGTTTCTTCATATTTTGTAAAAACATATAGCCTCAGGTCCATCACTCTTTCTTCATGAATATTATAATGAAAGATTCATAGGTGGGAAGAAACAAAATGAATGAGGTGGAATTCTTTTATATATTGAAAAACTATTGTTGGTTCCATATTTTACTATGTATACAAAAGAAGAATGACAGAAGATTAAAGAAGCAATTGATGGAGTATCCTCATGTCTCCATCATTTTGTGACTTTGGTTGTTATATGGATTGTTCCATTGCAATCTAAACATTATACAATAGGGGAGATATGAAAACCATTATATGTTGAATGCAGGAGCACATGTATTTATGTGGACAAAACAGAAAGAGATGAATACTAAATGCATCCTGTCTCCATTCTTCAATTTCTCCCCCCTTTTGCTTACAACCACCATGGCTGTCTTCTGAAAACAAAGAATATTTACTTTGGAAAATGTCATTTATTAATGGAGAGTTGCTAAAATAAAAAATATGTTTTATTTTGACATTCTTATGAGAATGCAACAGCTGCTATTTTAAAATATTAGATTTTATTTTAGAAGAACATCTAAGGCAAAGTGTGTGACATGTGGCTGTGCATTCTAATTCATACGTGTCTTATTACTATACTACTTCTACTGTGTCAGTGTCTGCTATATGTGTACAGTATTATCAGCATCAGGTAAATTTGTAGATCTTTGTTGTTCTTCAGGGAGGAAAGGAGGGTGAAGTGTTCATTGCACAAAAAAGAACACTCCATTTATTTAATGTTGGAAAAACATAGCCATAGACATTTTGCAGAAAACAATTTGCATGATTATTAAAATTGCATGGTTCCCAAATAAAAGAGATCACACTGATAGGAAATTAAATCATCCATAAATCATAGACTGAATTCTAATATGAAAAGCAGAGCAGTATAAGCAGGAAACCTTTTGAATATATACTGATGCTTCTTTCTGTTTCAGTCATATTTTTGACAAGTCAATTCTTACTTATATAATGATTGTGTGTGAAAAGATTTTCTGAGGTCATCTAATCCCTATTCCCACTCCAGGAAAAAAAAACTATTATAATGAATGTCTTCAACAAAATCATGTTGGTCAGTTCTCTCTTCCACTTCTAGAAAGACTGATCCTAGGAACAAACATTGTGGATCTCTATAGAAAAGTTCTTATAACTAAAAATTGTTAAAAATGTAATTTCTATAAGATGGTTCACAAAAATTTTGAAATAGTTCTTGCATAATAGGTGAACTAGAGTTGTTTATTAATTTTTCATTTTGATATTTCATTTCTTTCAAAGAAATGATAGGTTGTATAACTTTATTAGCTCTTGTGATGATTATGTTCATCAAAAAGCTACTAACATTTAAAATTCAATTCATGGTTTACAATTGTGACTGGGAAGACAAATGCTAACACCATAATAAGCATATCAATACAAGAGGCATTGACCCTTGAATATTAGTCTCCAATGAAGGAAGGGTGCAATAGGATATTATCAAGTAAATCTCATGAAGAAAAACCAGAAATTCAAATCCTCAATATGTTCCTCCTAAATCTCCCCCAAAGGATTCATTAACAGCAAAGTAGATAAGTAGAATTCTGACTTAATATTTGTAGTAAGTAAATGAATACCTATATAGTTCTACATGGAAAACTCAAGGTCAGGGGCTAGTGATTTTTAATGGCATGTTGTGTTTGGTTTTTTCCACTTAAAAACTTGCAGCATGAATCATATGACCTTGAATGTATTTCCTGACAACAAGAGAATAGGTCAGTATTAGCAATTGTAGATTTTTCAGCAGCAACACTAAAATCCCAAAATCGTTCTTCAATCCCATGTCTAAGAGATGTGAAAGAATTGGGAGAGTGTAAAACTGAACTTTAATGAGCTGTTTGTCATAACCTTTCCCCTAGCTTGTCAAATACAGCCTTAAGTAATGCACTAAATTAAGTCTGAACTGAACCTGGATTTTGTCTTTCCCATATTGATTTTTTTGGCTCCATCTATATAAGGTCTTGATGGTCGCTCTGTGTTTTTGGTTCTCTGCAACCCTTTCACAACCCTTTTTTCTGCTTTAATTCAGATATGACATATAGCCATTGTCAATGCACTATAGTAATATTATGAGAATAATGGACAAATGTAGGATGGATTAATTAAAACATCTCATAAAAAGAAGCTAATTCTTAAAAGGCAAAAATATTTTTAAAATATGTAATTTGAGGTTTGGAAAATATAAAATATAAATGCCATAAAATATGATATAGTAAATTATATTTTTAATATTCAAAGGTAGAAAATTCAGAAGGGGAAATTCAGATCTAGAGTAGGAGGGGAAAAGGACTGAAAAATTCAAAAAACACTTGTAATTCTTTTTTTCATGATTTGAGTGTACAAAAGAGGGGAAAGGCAGAATGAAAAAGGAAAAGGGTGGTAAAGAAGAATAAAAAAATGACTAGGCACTACAGAGTGTGAGAAAATTGTGCTTTATTTCAGTGTAATGAACAGATTAGAATCAAGAAAAGAAGTGGAAAGTGTTCTCTTCTCAACAAAGCTTCAGTGGAAAGTAGTGGATTTGTAGACATCAAAATTGTTTGAAGGACCGGGAGAATGGGAAGAAGAGAATGAGAGTAAGAATGAGATTAAGCACTGAAGATAAAAATACAAGAAATAAAAACAGCCCCTATCCTCCTTAAAGAAGCTTGGCTTTTAAAATTTTGGGGTCCTTTTTTGGCTCCTACACACCCCAATTGAGAAGACAAGCATTATACTATAATATAATAAATATCATATAATATCATATGATATCAATTGTGCATGAGAAATCATGCAAAATATTTCCTTATTAAGTATGTCACACATACAAAAGAAAAATAAGAAGAATAAGCTCATTGATTGCACTAAGTGCTCACCAGTTCTCTTTCTGAAGGTAGATAGCACTTTTCTTCTTTGGAATCGTCTTGTTTCATTGAATTGATGAGCAACTAAGTCACCATTATATTGTTCCTGTCACTATGCAAAATGATGTTTTTTAACTTCACTTTGCATCAGTTCATAAAATTCTCCACCAGTTTTTTTTGAAAATATCTTCCTTGTCATTTCTTGTAATGCAATATTATTCCATCACAATAACACACAATAGTATGTCCAGCAATTTTCCCAACTGATGAGTATCCCTTAAGGTACTTCTACCAAAATGTAGTTTCCTTGCTTCTTTCTTTCAATCAGCTTTCTTTGTTTCCTAAGATCATTGCTGATTCTGCCTTTTTTTGTTTAATTTGAATCAAAATAGAATCAATGATAGCATCTTATTCTGATCATATATAGCTTTCTGTTTTAAATGAATTTCTTTTAAACAACATAGTTTTAGAATGTAGTTTCTAATATCTTCTACTGTTTATATTTTATGGGTAAGTTCATCCATTCACATTCATAGTTATTATTAACTGTGTATTTCCTGCCATTTTATTTTTTCTACTTATCCTTCTCTCTTGCTTTTTACCATATAGTTTCCTCAAAAGTCTGTTTTGCTACTGACCACTGAGTCCCTTAATCTGCCATCCCTTTGCCTTTTTCTGATCCCTTTTGTCTCCTACTTCTTTATTCAATAAAATAGATTCCTATACCCAACTGAGAATGTGCTGTGGTCACTTCTAACTCTCAAAAATCTTATTTCCAGGTTCAAAATCTAATACTAATTTATGGACTTTGGTCATGTCACTTCCACTAAATTTCCTTAACTTTAAAGTAACCTAGATTCAAAGCCTTGTGATGTTACTGTCTGTCTGACCTTGGACATTAATTTCCTTAGATCTCAGTTCTTTTATCTGAAAAGTAAACATAATCTTAAATTCTCTTTCAGCTCAAAATTATAGCCTTATGATCCAGGATAAATGGAAAAAATTAATGGAAATTTTCATGGGAATTAAATATAGTCAGAAATATGTGGATGAAAACTATGCACTTTAAAGGATAGAACATATGTCATCATTAAATTGAAATTTTATTTTTCTCCTTTTCTTCCCTAATTCCTCTGTTAGATGGGATATCATTCAACTGTTTGAGTACTTGCTATGAGCAAAGTACTTTGCGAAGTACTGTAATGAGAAATTCATGACTTTTGCCTCAGAGTTTGCAGCAATGTCATTGAGGAATCAAGATATATACTAATGTAGGTATATGTCTATATGATTACAAATGCATAAATATATATTTATATACAAGCAAATATGTGCTTTATGTATTTAAATGTACATGTAGACAAAACATGAAAATGTGTAGATAAAACCATAGAAATGAATAAATATACAAATATGTGGGAAAGCTAATGCAACCTATAAAAATCGATATATTAGATAAATTCATGTATTTAAAGGTAGTTTTTATAATCATTATTATAGACAAGTTGAACTAAACCTTAAATCATAGTATATATTTAGAAAAGCAAAAGAGGTAGAGTTTGTGAAAGCATGCAGAAAGAAATAAAAATATCATGGGAAGAAGTGTGGAAAAAATAAAAATTGTATTAATAAGAAGTAATAATATTAAGGATCACTTTAAAAACTTGTTGAAGAATTTTAACTTTCTTTTAAGAAGTAAGGGGGGAACACTGGTATAAAAGAATGTAAGCTTTTTGTGATACTTCCTTCCTTCCTTCCTGCCTGCCTTCCTGACTGCCTTCCTACCTTCCTTCCTTCCTACCTTTTTGTTTCTTGTTTTTTTCTATTATACTTAATACACTTGATGCTTAATATTTATTTAGTTTATTGAATTTAATTGTTGAAATATAAAAAATATTTTTAACAATGGAACTCAAGAAAAATATGATTCTTTAGGAAGAGTTATCTAATTTACTATGCAGAATTGATTAGAAGAAGGAGGTAAGAATTTCAAAAAAATTATTGAAATAAAAGATCTAGCCTAGGTTGGTGACAGTGCAATAGAAACAAATGGATAAACACAAAAATACGTATCTCAATTACCCTTTGCTTTAAATCTTAGTCTGGAATTCAAGAAACAAACAAAAAAGAATGATACTCAGGTAATACTCACCTACAAATACTTGCTTGAACATGTACTGGTTGATCATTATTTTGTTACTTGTAAAATAACCTAAACTTAAAAATGTTATCATGCATTTATTATAAAATAAATTCTTTAACATTAACATCAAATAATGAGAAAATGAGGGAAAAGAGATATAGAAAGAAAATGAAAAGCATAGAGACAATAAATGAGACAAAGGAGAACAAACAACCCAGAATCAGACCTAGGGTTTTTGATAAAATCGGTACTGGTGAATGCTATATTTTAGTAGCACTGTCTCCATCTTCTAATCTAAGATACTTTATTACTTTTTTCTGACTCTTAAAACCCCCTTTTATCCCTGTAATAACAGAAGTTTGAACAGTGAAGAAATTTAAGAAGTGATGCTTGATGTACTCTAAAACATTTAAGGTATGTTGGTGGAAGACTTGGGAAAAGAAAATGGTTTTATAACTTTTCTGCAGTGATATTAAGCAGGATATTTGATGACTAGCAGCATAAAATTACAGACTTTGAGTCCCTTAGGAAGCTTCTACCTCCTTTTCTTGCCAGCTTAGAGGTGGCTACGCTCTAAATAATTTCAATTGTGCAGTGATTTTAAAACTGCATGGTATTTGGCTACACCTAGACAGAGTGTCTGACATAGCAGATTTCAGTATTGTCTTATTCTTGCAGTCCCAGAATTTCATTTGCAAATAATTTTGCTATTCTACCTCCTGAAAAACTATATTAAAACATATTGTTTAAGATTTTAACATACACACACACACACACACACACACACACACACACATATATATAATATATATATATATAGTAAATGATGTTGAAATTAAAAAAGATAAATTATTTAGCCCATAAAGAGAGGGACTAATATGGGTTCTTTAATTCATTTTAATACAATTTGAAAAGCATTTATTAAATACCTAATTTTTACTAAGTATTGTGCTAAGTCCAAGGGAGATAGAAATATTAGATAAGACAAGAGCCCTCCCTTCATGGAGTTCTTAGTCTATTAAGGACATTATACACATTCAGAAAGTATTGTGCTGTATAATAAATGTAACTGGAAAATATTACTGATTAAAGACTATATTTCAGAGCACTGATTATATTGTACAAAATGTTTAACAGCCTTAATATCCATTATGTTTTAAATTATCTTAATAAAAATGTTTTTAGATTGCCAAATAAGTAAACAGCGTTTTGTTGGGTTTTGGTTAAGCATAGCAACAGCTCCAAAATAACAATTCAAGTTTAGTTCACGTTGTGACTCTTTTATTTATAAAGATATCTTTCAAAGTCTTATTAAGCTCGTCACTATTTCTATATCAATCAAAATTCAGAAGATAGAGAAAATGTTTTAATAGAAAATGTGAAATAATAATGTTTGAGGATATCATTCTCTTCTTTGCAATCTAAATGGTAGTTTCCCCACTCAATTAAAACATCTCTTTACAAGGACACTGGTAATCTTAAATTTTTTTCGTTCTTTATTGTCTCTTATTCTAATCCATTTTATCTCTACTCAATTGACTGCTTAAACATAGTTACATCAGAGTGACATTGAAAGTGTTCTCAAAATTCATAGTATCATGACTGTAAGAGTCCTTTAAGACTATATGTTCCAATCCTCTCTTTTTACAGATAAGAAAACTCAGTCTCAAAGAGTTTTAAAAAGTTAAATGATTTTCCCAAAAATAAATTTTTGAATCAGGATTTGAACACAGGTCCTCTTCATTTACCTGACTTTTTCTGGTTCTTCATTCTCTGGTAAAATATATGTATACATACACATGCCTAATGCATATACATATTTCATATATGCATATTTCTTATATGTGTTATAAATGTGTGTACATTCATTTCTTTATTCATCTATATCTATCTATCTATCTATCTATCTATCTATCTATCTATCTATCTCTCAACTTTTATCTATCAAAGGCTGGATTTGAAGGCATGTCTTCCCGCTTCCAACTCCAACATTCTACCCACTGTAATCACTTTCCACTTTCTAGCTATGTTACCTTGGATGAGTCAATTAAATCTGATTGCCTTGTATTTAGGGCCACCATTCTGACTCATATCTGTCCACTGGGCCCCAGATGACTCTGGAGGAGAAAGAGAGGCTGATGAATTAGCACTCCCTTAATCAAATCCAATTCATATGCATGTCATGGCATCACCTTCTTGATGACATTATCTTCTTCAGGAATGGAGAAAAATATTATTTGTCTGTCCGTCCAGTTGTCTGGCTGTCTATTTACTTACTTTTCCTCCAAACCAGAAGCAACAAATGGAAATTACACACAGAAAGAAATTTAAACGGTGTTGGGATAAAACATTATAACAAGTAAAGCTGTCCAGAAGTGAAATGTGCTGCCTCAAGAGGGTCTGAATTTCAACTTCATAAAGACTACCTCTATCAAGCAGAGGCTTGATGACTGTTTTTCAGGTCTGGTATGTTAGTATTTCGATTTACACATGTTTTAGACTAGATAAGTTGCTTAACTCCAAAACAGCTCCCAAATTCTGAGATGGTTTTAATACTGGTTAATCCTGGAATGTGTTTTCTCCTTATTTGTCCAACACAGAAGTCCTCATTTTCCATAGACATGGTTCAAGCCCCACCTTTCCATAGGATTCACCAGACTACTAAAGGAGTCCATGATTCAAGAAAAGGTTAAGAACCCCTCTTCTACATGAAACCTCATCCTCTTTCCTCCAACTTATTCTATCCTCTGTCACTATCTTGGATTTTGCTCTTCTTTGCTGGCATGGGTGGGTACAGGGGCTTGATTTGTGATTTCATTAATGAAACATGTCTTGGATCACTAGCTTCCTCTCCCAATTCATATCTGATCAGCAATTTATAGTCTTAGGGTGTTGCTTGGCATCCTTTGAGATTAAATGATTTGTCAAGGTCACCCAGACAATATGCAGCAGGATCAGCATTTGAATCTAAACTTTTTTAACTCTAGGACCTGGTCTATATTCACTACAATATGCTGCTTCTGACCATATTCAACTATGCAGTAATAATTTCACATTTATTCTATACATAATTTTACTTGTACATGCTATCTCCTTGACAGAATTTTAACTCCTAAAACACAAAGATTCTTTATTTGGAGAAGATAGGTGACACAGTGGAAAGGGTGCTGGCCCTGGAGTCAAGAGGATGTGAGTTCAAATTTGACCTCAAACACTTAATAATTATCTAGCTATGTGCCCTTGGGAAAGTCAATTAACCCCACTACCTTGCAAAAACCAAAGAAAAAAGATTCTTTCAATTATGTTTGTTTATTTACCAATTTATGTATATATGTGCTTGTTTTCTTATTCAGCCATTCACTCCTTATCAGTTGTCTATCAATCTCTCTATATGGTTTATTAATTATGTTTCTATCACTAATAGCTAGTTTCTTGCACAAAATATATACTTAATAAATGCTTGGTGATTGATTGATTCTCTGAGACTTTCTTTTTCTTCACTGCCCCTAGATGTGAGTTCTTAAAGTAAATCTTCGACCCCCCCCCCTTGATTTATCCTCCTTTCCCTTGGTTGTGACCTGACATGACCAATTTATTATTCAGTCAACCAACAATCATTTAAGTACTTTTAAATGCCAATTACTATCTTTGATACTAGAGACAGAGAGGAAAAAAATGAAATAGTCCTTACTGTGAAAGTGCTTAACACTTATATGCAGAGAACTTCCACATTTATGAGTCTTTATTTCTTCCAACATGATTATCATCTCCCCTACACTCTCTCTCTCTCTCTCTCACACACACACACACACACACACACACACACACACACACACACACACACACACACACACACACTTCTTGTTAGATATTAATTCTTGAATTCATAAAATGCCAATTGGATCTCTCCACCAATATATTTCATTGGCAAGTGAATCTCAGCATGTCCAAACCCATTATTCTCACCTTTCCATGCACTCAAAAAACCTTCCTTTTGATGGCACAATAGTCTCTCAGGGCTTCTATCTTGAGTCATTTTGCCTCTTTAGTATTTTTTTTAGGTTTTTTACAAGACAGAGGGATTAAGTGACTTTGCAAGGCCACACAACTAGGTAATTGATCATTAAGTGTCTGAAGCTGGATTTGAACTCAGGCACTCCCTGACTCTAGGGCCTGTGCTCTATCCACTGTGCAACCCAGCCACCACCCTCCTTAGTATTTTTAAGAAAGATAAAAGTTTTCCCTTATTCCCCAATCCAGATCTAATACTTTATTCTGTTGTTTCTATTTTAACAATGTTTTTCACATAACTCCTTTTTAATTTTTCCCCAAATTGCCTTATTGCATATCTGGTCTCTTAACTATTCTGCTCTTATGGCATCTAAATGCTATTCCTGGCTCTAATCTATTCTATCTTCAATTTTCACACTACTGATCAAGAAATAATGCTAATCATACCGTAACTCTTCCAGAACTCATCAGTTCCTTCCCACTTCTAAAAGAAAAACAACAATGAAGACAATTAATCTTGAAAGTTAATATCTAGGGGCGGCTAGGTGGCACAGTGGATAAAGCACTGGCCCTGGAGTCAGGAGTACCTGGGTTCAAATCCGGTCTCAGACACTTAATAATTACCTAGCTGTGTGGCCTTGGGCAAGCCACTTAACCCCATTGCCTTGCAAAAAAAAAAAAAAGCTAAAAAAAAAAGTTAATATCTATAGCAAGCTGGCTTCCATCTTCATTTCTAGTCAGATTTTTTACTCCCATTCTGTGGTAGAAGCAAAATTCGTAACCAATTCTTCCCAAGCAAATAAGGCTATTTTTTCTTAAACTATATTTGAACTCAAAGGATTATGGTTTGGGACATTAAAGTGGTTTCTAGGTCACTTCATATTAAATAGCCAGAACAAGAGATATTGGAGCTTCTCCCTCAAATTAGATTAAGTGATTTGCCCAAACTTACACACCTAGTAAGCATTTGAGGTTTGATTCAAATCTAGGGCTTCCTGATTTCTGGCCCCTAGTACCACCCACTTACTTCTACGATGTCATTTATAGTGCTATAGCACTTCTTTCATATAGTTATATAGCCCTATCTGATATTTTCTTGATTCGAAAAATTCTGCCTCTGGCTGATGCATGATAACAATGCATGGTACAGCCTGAAGTCCTCTTGATTCTAGGACTGATGCTCTATCCACATCTATATATTTTATTTTGCTTCTACCACAGTAGGGGAGTAAAAAATAAGAATAGAAATGAATATGGAAATCAGCTTGGTATAGACATTAACTTTCAAGATTAATTGTTTTCATTGTTGTTCTTTTAGAAATGGGAAGGAACTGATGAGTTCTGGAAGAGTTAGGGTATGATTAGCATTATTTCTTGATCAGTAGTGTGAAAATTGAAGACAGAATGGATTAGAGGCAGGAATAGCATTTAGATGCCTGTCTTTGTGTGTGTGTTTGTGTGTGTGTGTGTGTGTGTGACTGATGATCACTTTTTCTTCTTTCTTTCCCTTGAATTGGTATATTTTCATATTTTAATAAAAAAATTCTTCCAGTTACATTCATATAGTCCAGTTTTCTTCCCTGGTTGATCCCCTCTTCTCTTCTCCTTCTCCTTGAAAGATTTAAAAAATTTACATTAACTTGTCATAGAGTATTTCTGATTGACTCCAATTCAGTCAGAAAAATATTAAAAACCTAAAATTTCTACCAAACTGAGCAATCTTAATTTAACATGTTTATTTATCTTTTCATTTTAGTTGCTTGAAGTATCTGACCCAAGAAAAGCAAATCTCAGTTATGGCTTTAAGTCAAATTCAATCTAACCAAACTTCAAGTGAGTCATTCTACTTAGAATGACTTGTTACCTTTTTTGTTATAATATTTCTTAAAAGGCTAGGGAAGGAAGCAGAGATAGATTTGCTGTAATTAAATATCACCATTCAATAGCAATGGTTAAGTGAACACATCAAATTTTCTTATACATATGAGTTGAAAGGGTATAACATACAATACAATACAATAATATTCTGTAGGGAAAAAGGGCTGTCCAAAGTCTGATTGTGAGTACCCATGATGGAGAGACTATGAAAATTTTAATATGTCAGCTATGAATTTTCAGTATCTATGCTAAAATGCATTGCAACTTGACAAACCGGGACGAAACAATCAAAAGACATCTATTTGTCTAACCATCAGTAGATCTTTCTTACTGTGAAAAGCACAGTGGGAAAATAATGACACCATAAACTCAAATATATTAAACTATAGAAATTCACCATCTGTGCATATCAGATCAAACTTTTATAAGATAAATGCTATAGTCCAGAAAATATTATGAGTCAGATGATAAAGTTTTTGCAAATGATATTTTCCTCTGGAAATAGAACAGAGTAGAGTATCATGTGAATTATTAAGTTTAATTCAAATTAGAGAATGAATTATTGAAAAAAATAAGAACATTGAATTTATTAAGTAGTTCCACAGTTTATAGAAGAAATGAAAAGGAGAGAATAATACTTCAAATATACCACACCTGTCTTAACATTGATAAAAGATTAAAGAGCAAGGAAAATTACTTATTTTATTTTATTTAATCAGGTTCTTCTTCTTCTTACTTGGATGTCTCAATAGGCATGTACTTAATGTCTATGGATTGTAAGCAAAATTGGAAAATGGATTGAGAGCTCTGGAAGGTATTACCAAACAGGAAAGACTTTAAGCACAGACCCTCAGGTATACTAAATTTCTGTCATTAAACAAATATTATTAAATGTCTACTATGCCCCAAGAATCATACTAGGCTCCAGAAGTATCACAGCAAAAATAAAAGTATTCTTGTCAATATATTCATAAAAATAAAATAGAAAACATATATATATATATATGTGTATATATATACATATATATATATTTATATATATGAATCTTTTGGTTAGGTGGAAAATAGAATTTGGTCCTGGATATAAAATGAAAGATCAAGATTGAGTCGAATACAAATATTCATGGAAGGGAGCTGTCATGGATGAAAAGATCAAGCAAAAGGTGGGGACTAGGAAAGGGAACATTTTCTTTAGTAGCCTAAGATCTAATCACAAGGATACTGAATGGAACTCTAAGGCATTAGATTGTCATTAAGTTCAAAGAAGCAATGGTCAATAAATATTTATTAAATACTTACTATATGCCAAGTACTTTCCTAAGTGTTGAGATAAAAAGAAATGCAAAAGACAGTTCCTGTTCTCAAAGACTTCACAGTCTAAATAAAGGTGACAAATGTAAACAATTATGTACAAACAAGATTTGTCCTGGAAAAATTTAAGACGACCATTACAGACAATTTATTTTTTAATAAATTTATTTAATTTTTCAAACAAAATGCAAAGATAGTTTTCAACATTCAATTGTTTGGTAAGATTTTAAGTTTCACATTTTTCTTCCTCATTCATTTCCTCCCACCCTCTCTTTGACTGTGAGTAATCTGATAAAGATTATACATGTATAAAAAAATGTTAAACATATTTACATAGTTTTGTTCAAGTTATGAACAAAAAATTATAACAAAAGAAAAATCTTGAAGTGGAAAAAAACATAAAATTTAAAACAAATGTTAAAAATTGAAAATTTTAAGTTTTAGTCTGTATTCAGACTACATGATTCCTTCTCTGAATCTGACTGGAATTTTCCATCACAAGTCCTTTAGAACTGTCCTTGATCATTGTATTCCCAAGAAAAGCAAAATCATCTTAGTTAATCACCTCACAGTGTTGTTAATGTCTTCAACTTTCTTTTGGTTCTGTTCACTTCACTCAGCATTGGTTCTTGCAAATCTTACAGGCTTTTCTGAAGTCCAGTAACACAAGATTTCTTACAGAACATTAGTACCCCATCGCATTCATATACCACAGCCTTTTTAGACATTTCCCCATTGATAGGCCTTTCCTTAATTTCTAATTTTTTGCCACTCCATTAAGAGCACCAATAAACATTGTTTGTTTATGTTTTTTCCTTTTCTTTTGATCTCTTTGTGATACAGAGCTAATAGAGATATTGTTGTGTCAAAGGGTATGCACCATTTTATTTCCAAATTATTCTGTAGAAAGGTTGGCTCTATTCCAACAACATTGCATCATTGTTCCCATTGTCCCACATCCCTTCCAACATTTATCATTTCCCCTTTTTCATGTTGATCAATTTGATAGGTACAAGATGATAACTCAGCTATTTTAATTTGCATTTCTATAATCAATAATGATAGAGCATTGTTTCATATGACTATAGATAGCTTTAATTTCTGTATCTGAGAACTTCTGTTCTATGTATAGCTCTCTGCTTCAAATGTGTTTCTTGAAAACAATAATGTCAGATTCTGTTTTTTAATCCATTCTTCTATCTGCTTCCATTTCGTGGGAGAGTTCAACCCTTTCACATTTATAGCTATGATTATTTTTCATATTACTATATAGTATTCTTATTTTAAGAAAAATTGTATTTATTTTGAGTTTTACAATTTTACCCCCATTCATGCTTCCTTCCCTCCATTCTCCACAGAAGGCATTCTATTAGTTTTTACATTGGTTCTATGTTATACATTGATTTCAGTTGAATGTGATGACAGAGAAATCATATCCTTAAGGAAGAAAAAAAGTATGAGATAGTAAAATTACTTAATAATATAATGTTATTTTAAAAATTTGATGGTAATAATCTTTGGTCTTGTTCAAACTTCATAATTATTTCTCTGGATACAGATGGTATCCTCCATTGCAGAGCACCCAATATTGTCCCTGGTTGTTGCTCTGAAGGCATGAACAAGTCCATCAAACTGTTCATCACCCTCATGTTGCTGTTAGCGTGTACAGTATTTTTCTGGTTCTGCTCATCTCGCTCAGCATCAGTTCATGCAAATCCTTGCAGGCTTCCCTGAATTCCCATCCCTCCTAGTTTCTAAAATAAC
Organism: Macrotis lagotis; assembly: GCF_037893015.1. NCBI lineage: Eukaryota > Metazoa > Chordata > Mammalia > Peramelemorphia > Peramelidae > Macrotis > Macrotis lagotis. The sequence continues at coordinate 90,768,380 of NC_133659.1, forward strand.
AATAATATTCCATGGCATACATATACCACAGTTTGTTAAGCCATTCCCCAATTGAAGGACATTCACTTAATTTCCAAATTTTGCCACCACAAACAGGGTTGCTATAAATATTTTTGTACAAGTGATGCTTTTACCCTTTTTCATAATAAAGATTTGTAGGCGATTGTTTTGGCTTAAAGAAAAGCAAATTAGCACCAAAAATGTTGGGCTTCTCATAGATGGTAACCTGAAGAGAGAATCATCGAAGGAAATTAAATTAAGAAAATATCCTTCATTAAATACATTTAGAAGAAATGTTGTCTTTGTCTTTTATTCTTGAAGAAGACTATCAAATCAGGGAGGTGATACCATGACATAAATGTGAATAGGAATTGAGTAAGGGGTTGCTAAGCTAGGATCCCAGTCTCACTTTCTTCTCTGGAGACATCTAGGTCCTGTGGCCAGATATGTATCAGGATAACTAGAAATGACACTGGATGCCAAACAACAAGTAAAAAACTATATTAATTCATCTCTCTAGGTAACCATCTGAATTACCAATGCCCAACACAATGGATTGAGATGCTTCTAATAACACTTTTTCCAAACTAAAAAAGGAAGTTACTGGTATATGGAAAGTACTTAATAATTATTTTTTATTCTATGACTAATAAGTCATTTAGAAGCTTATTATTATTGTTCTTGTGAATGATGATGATGATGTCTATGATTATGATGATCACAGTGGTGGTGATGTTGCTTTAAATTTCAAGGAGTATTTTCTGTCACAACTCAGAATGACTTTTCTTCGCTTTTAGAAGAAATTTTCTTTAACGGGTATATGGCATAAAGAAATTGATGAAATCACAGGTCTCTTAAATACAAGAGTAAAAATTAGAATATTTGAAGTACTAATATAATACTGCCACTAATTCACCATATAGTGAACATGAATATTGAGTAGTTGTTTTGTAATATTCATGTTGTTTTATCAAATTCTTCTTTATGACTCCCTCTTGCCTTAAACGCATTTGTTATCCATCATTTTTACTACTCTATGCATCAGAAAACCTTGAGTACAGGGAGAGGGGTCTTAACTGTTACATGGAAATAGATTGAGAGAAGTGAAATATTATAGTGGGCCTAACATATGTCTTAACATGACTCATGAAGGTTTGAGAAATATAAAAATCATCTCCTAGAAAATATATGGCTCACAAATCAGTATATTAAGTAGGCCAGCTTTATTTAAAGGAAATACTCATAAAATAAAAGACAAAGAGGAAATTGTTAAAAATAAACCTTGTCTAACTCTTGTCATACCTAGGTGGTATGAGGCAGTGCCTCATTGGGAATTGTGAAGGAAGGTTTCTCAGGCATATAAGACTTACATAATCTCAAGAGTTTTTAAAGAGTTCTTACCTGTGTCAATCCGGATGACCAAACATGGAGAGGTAGGGCCGTGGCTAAAGGATATGGATCAAGAGGCAGTTGCTCAAATGGTAGTAGGAAATGAGAGTGGGGTGATTTAAGACTCTTGAAGAATTTGAGATTAGGGAAACCATTCCTCAGACAGAGTGATTCAATTTCCACGTATGCGATTTTTGCACTTCTCTGTGACTTCTTCATTTGAGTGATAATATCAAGGAACATACTGTATTGTCTATATAAAGAGCTGATTTTAAAGCTAGAAATATCTTGTTTTAACTCATGCCTTGGTCATAAACTGGCTGTATGATTCTGGGCAAGATAATTAACCTCTCAGTGCTCTTTGTTGTTATTGCTATGTCACGTTGACTCTTTGGAATCCCATATTGGCTTTTCTTGGCAAAGGTACTAACTTGTCTTGCCATTTCCTACTCCAGCTCATTGGTAGAATTTAAAGAATTCTAAATTTCTTAGTCTATAGTATTAATGAAATAAAGGTAATAAAGTCACCTTGAATAGTCTTAACATATTTCATAAGGCTGAACGAGTAATTCAATTAGATTAATGAACTCCAGGTGAAGAACAATTTCTACCTATGAGTCTGATATATCCTTATCAATTTGTGCTTTAAAAGAGTGTGATCAAACACTAGGGAAGCTGAGTTGTGAAGTAGATAAGGTCCTGGTCCTGAATTCAAGAAGGCATTTTCCTGAATTCAAATTCTGGTCTTAGACCAACTGTGTGATCCTGGCTAGTCACTTAATCCTGTTTGCTTCTGTTTCCTTATCTGGATTTCTACCACAGATTGAGCACAAATAGTCCATGTGAACATTTGGGATGTATTCTCTAAGTTTTCACATCTTGTATTTCTTTTGAGCTGCTTTTGTTCTGAATTGGTCATGGAGCACAGTATTTTCTCTGATGAAGGTAGTACAACATATTAGGTGGTCCTGACCTTGAGAATATCCTCACATCACTTTTTCTGATGTGCATATGAGTGCTTGCTTTGCACAATTTTCCATAAAAAATAGTCTTTTTGGCAAGCTTACATTTGGCATCTGAACAATATGGCCAGCCCATTGATGTTGTGTTCTCTGTAGAAAAGTTTGAATGTTTCTCAGATTACTTTGAGAAAGGATTTGAGTTTCTAGTATCTTATACTGCACAGTGATTTTCTGAATCTTCCTAAGACAATTTTAATGGAAACAATTTAGTTTCCTGGCATGGAGGTGGTAGACTGTCCAGGTTTCACAGAGATACAGTGATGATGTCAGCACAATGACTCTGTAAACTTTTCTCTCCAATACTTTCTTTCAGTCTCCCAAACATTAAGCTAGCTCTGGAAAATGCCATTATCTCATTATCAATATGAATATCACTGGAAAGAGTATTAACAGGACTTCCAGTCAAGATTGCAGAGAGAAGCCAGGTACTGTGCTAAGGACTCCTGCCTTTCCCTACTAAATAGGATGAAACAAACCTCTTAACAGAAATTTGATCAACAAAACCCAGGAAACAAGCTAGAAGAAGAACATCTACAAACAAGGTCTGTCTTCAGGGATTGTGGGTGAGCCAGGGGCAGAGAGGCAGCAGGGGCAGGGTGAGAACTGGAGTAACCTAACACTAGCCATGGATTTGTTGACTGTAAGAGCTGCAGTCTGGGGAGCTCCATTGGGGCTGAATGATGAGTTCCAGCACAGAGATTTGCAGAGTGTGTCTGGGCATCAATCTGCTGGGCTTAGATGATCAGGGGGACTGTGTGGACAACAGAGCCCCCTCAGCTGAATAGGAAAAGTAATTTCCTTGCCCCAGGGCCCAGCCCACATTGTTCAAGGTTAAAGGTATGCAGCAGACCCATCCATCCTCTCCAGGACAAGGGAGAGGGCTTCAAATAAAGGTCACAGACACTCCAGAGAAAGTAACCAACACCCTCTACTGGATGGACCACTTAGAGTTACTAAGTCCAGTGAGCAAAGCCTCTTAGTATCTCAAAACCAAAGCTCTGTGAGCTAGCCCCAACCCCCCAAAAAATCAAGATCTATGGAAAATGAAGAAAAGTCAGTGGAAAGGGAGGGGTCCATAGAAAACTGTCTTGGAGGTAAAGACCCTAATCCATAGAGATTTAGAACCTTTGAGGAGAATAAGATTTGGTCTTCAACACAGAAAGACTTCTTTGAAGAAATAAGGAAGGAGTTTAAAAATCAATGGGAATATTTGGGAGAGAATATTATCACCTTGCAACAAAAAGCAAATCCTTGGATAATGTAATTGGACAAATGCAAAAAGAAAATAATTCTCTCAAAATCTCAATTGGACAATGGAAAACTCCTTCAAAAATAGAATTGACCAATTGGAAAAGTAGTTGAAAAAGGTAAATGAAGAAAATTCTTCTCTAAAAATAGAATAGAGTCTATTGAAACTAATGATTCAGGAGACAAAAACAATCTCTTAGTTAAACCAAAAAAAAATCAAAATGAAAGAAGAAAATGTACATACCTCTGGGGCAAGACTACTGATCTCAAGAATAGAACAAGAAGAAACAAATTAAAAATCATTAGGCTTCCTGAAAAATAGTGGAGAGAAAAAAAATCCTGGACTTAATATTACAGGATTTAGTGATGTAAAACAGCCCTGATATCATGGAACCAGAAGGCAAAATAGCTGTTGAGAGAATACCTAGATCCCAAAATGGGGATCCCAAATTAAAACACCAAGGAATATTCTGGCCAATTTCAGAACTATCAGATGAAAGAGAAAATCCTGCAAGCAACCAGAAAGAAACAATTTAGATACCAAGGAGCCACAGCAAGGATTACACATGACCAGGCTACATCAACATTAGGGGATTGAAGGACCTGGAATGTGATATTCAGAAGAGCAAGGGAGTTTGGAATGCAAACAAAAATTCACTATCTGGAAAAACTGAGTCTTCTCTTCCAGGGGAAAAGATGGACACTTAATGAAATAGGAGACTTCCAACTTTTCCTGATGAAAAGACTGGAGATAAAAAGAAAATCTGGACTTCAAACAGGAGACTCAAGAAACATGAAAAAGGAAAAAAAAAGGTAGAGAGATACAAAATGAACAGCTGTCCAATAAAATGAAATTGGCTATAGCCCCACCTGGGAGAAAGACTTTCATAATTCTTGTTACTCTATTAGAGAGAATATACTTACTCAGAAATGATGGAAACTCATAATTTTTCTATGACTCAGATAGAATGATTTAAAAACTATATCTCCTTAAAAATGGTGGACAGTAAAGAGATGGGAGGGTAGAGGAATTTGAATGTGGTAAATGACATTACATAAAGAAGTACAGAGCACCTATTATCATAGAGGGGAAGAATGGAGGAGGTGAGAACTACCTGAATCTTACTCTCATCAGACTTGGCTTAAAGTTAATACACACGCACACACACACACACACACACACACACACACACACACAGACACACACACATACACAGACACTCAGTTAAATTAAGAAAAATATCATACCTTTCAAGTATTGTGAGGGGAGGGGGGGAGAGGAAGAGAAAAACTAACAGAAATGAAAAAAGGAAGAAGTCACAAAGGGAAAAGGAGGAAAAAAAGTGAGAGGGGTTGGGTATAAGGGGGCAAACACACTGAGGTGGTGGTATTCAGAAAGAAAATATTGAGGAATCTGAATAAAATGAAAAAGGGGCTAAATATAAAGAGAGGGGAAGATAGCATTAGGGCTATAAAGAGTTAGTAATTATGAATTTGAATGTGAATGGGATGAACTCTCCCATAAAATGTAAGCAAATAGCAGAGTGGATTAAAAAGCAGAATACAATATTATGCTGCTTACAACAAACTCATTTGCAGTATATATATATATATATATATATATATATTGAGAGAGAGAGAGAAAGAGAAGGTAAAAAGTTGGAGCAAAATATATTTTGCTCCATCCAAAGTGAAAAAAGGAGGGGTAACAATCTTTATCTCATAAAAAGCAGCTTCAAAAATAGATCTCACTAAAAGAGATAGGTAGGGAAAGTATATCCTCCTAAAAGGTACCATAGACAATACAGCAATTTCCTTACTAAATATATATTTACCAAGTGGTATATTATCCAAATTCTTAGATTTTTAGAGGATATTGAATGGGGACAGAAAGGAATATACTGGGGCAGCTAGGTGGCTCAGAGTATAAGGCCCTGGAAATAGGAAGAGCTGGGTTTAAATTTGGCCTCAGAAACTTAATAATCACCTAGCTGTGTGACTTTGGGCAAACAAGGTCTGTCTCCAGGGATTGTGGGTGAGCCAGGGGCAGAGAGCCAGCAGGTCTCTTTGCCTTGCAAAGAAAAAAAAGATGTAAAAAAAAAGAGAGGAATATATTCTTTTCTGCACTACATGGCACGTACACAAAAATTGACCACATACTATGACATAAAAACCTAATAAATGCAGAAAGGCAGAAATAGTGAATACAACCTTCTCAGATCATACTGCAATTAAAATTACATGCAATAATGGCTGGTGGAAAATTAGGCCTATAACTAGTTTGAAACTAAATAACCCCATTTTAAAGAATGTGTGAGGGGTGGCTAGGTGGCACAGTGGATAAAGCACCAGCTCTGGAGTCAGGAGTACCTGGGTTCAAATCTGGTCTCAGAAACTTAATAATTACCTAGCTGTGTGACTTTGTGCAAGCCACCTAACCCCATTTGCCTTGCAAAAAACTGAAATAAAAAATGAGTGAATCAAAAAGCAAATTCTAGAAAGAATTAAGATTTCATCCTATACAGTGAAAATAAAAAGCCAACATACTAAAACTTATGGGATACAAACAAGGATGTTGTCAGGGGATATATTACATCTTTAAATACTCACATAAATAAATTAGAGAAAGAGGAAATCAACAAATGAAACATGCAACTAAAAAAATAAGCAAAAGAAGAAATGAAGAAAAACCCAATTAAATATCAAATTAGAAATTCTAAAAATTAAAGGAAAAATTAATAAAATTGAAAACAAGGAAATGATTGAACTAATAAATAAAAACAAGATTTGGTTTAATGAAAAAAATAAAATTGATAAATCTCAGGTGAATTTGATTTAAATAAAGAAATAAGAAAAGCAAGTTCTTAGTATAATAAATGCAAAAGGTGAACTCACCACCAATAGGGAAGAAATTAAAGTAATAATTCAGAGTTGTTTTGTCCAAATGTATACTGATAAAGTTGATAATCTATGTGAAAGGGATGAATATTTACAAAAATAGAAGTCATCCAGGTTAAATGAAGAGGAAATTAAGTACTTAAATAACTATCTTAGAAAAAAAAAATTCAACAAGCCATTATTGAACTCCCTAAGAAAAAATCTCCAACATCAGATGGATTCACAAGAGAATTCCATCAAACATTTCAGGAACAATTGGTTCCAATTCTATAGAAACTCTTTGGAGAAATAGGTGAAGACAGAATTCTACCTAACTCTTTCTATGACAATAATATGGTGCTGATATCTAAACCCGAAAGAGTCAAAATAGAGAAAGAAATTCAAAGGTCTATCTCCCTTATGAATATAGATGCAAAAATCTTAAATAAAATCTTAGTGAAATGGTTACAGTACTTTATCACTAGGGTAATATACTATAAACAATTTAGATTTATCCCAGGAATGCAGGGTTGGTTCAATAGTAGGAAAACTCTTAGGATAGCTAACTATATCTACAGTAACGCTATCAGAAATCATATGATTATATCAATAGATGCTGAAAAAGCCTTTGAAAAAATATAGCACCCATTTCTACTAAAACTCAAGAGTGAGTATGAATAAATGGACTGTTCCTTAGAATTATAAGCATTATTTATCTGAAACCATCAATGAGCATTTTACACAATGCAGATAATCTAGAAACATTCCCAGTAAGATCAGGGTGGAAACAAGTATGCCCATTAATACTACTACCATGCAATATAGTGTTAATAAATGTCAACTTCAGCAATAAGAGAAGAAAAAGAAATCGGAGGATTTAGAATTGGGAAGAAAGAGACAAAATTCTCACTCTTTGCAGATGACATGATGGTATTCCTAGAGAATCCTAAAAAAAATCATCTAAAAATGTACTAGAAATAATTAGCAACTTTAGCAATGTTGCATGATTTAAAATAAAGCCTCATAAATCCTCAATATTTCTATATATGACTAGCAAGATACAGCAGAAAGAGCCAGAAAGAGCAATCCCATTCAAGGTCACATCAGACAATATACTTGGGAGTCTAGCTGCTAAGGCAGACTCAGAGACTTTATGAAAACAATTACAAAATACTTCTCACACAAATAAAATCAGATTTAAATGACTGGGCAAATATCAACTGCTCATGGCAAGCCTGAGCTAATATAATAAAATTACAATTCTACCTAAATTAAACTACTTATTTAGTGCCCTGCCAATCAAAATTCCAAAAAAATACTTTAATGAGTTATAAAAATTGTAAATAAATGCATATGGAGAAATAAAATGACAAAAATTTCCAGGCATTTAATGAAAAAAAAAGTGCAAAAGATGGCTTAGCCCTACAAGATCTAAAATTATATTTTAAAGAATCAGTCATCAAAACTGTCTGATATTTTCTGAGAAATAGAGTGGTGGATCAGTGGATTAAACTAGGTGCAAAAGAGCTAGCATGAAATTATAGTAATTTGTTGTTTGATGTACCCAAAGAGTTCAGCTTTTGGGATAAAACCTCTCTTGTCAATAAAAAATCTTGGGAAAATTGGAAGTTTGTATGACAGAAATTTTTATTAGACCAACAACTCACACTCTATATAAAAGATGAAATCAAAATGTATACAGGATTTACATGCAAAAGGCAATATTATAAGCAAACTAGGAGATCAAGGAATAGTTTACCTCTCATATCTATGGTAAGGGAAGCAGTTCATGACCAAGGAAGAGATGGAGAACATCATTAAAAACAAAAGAGATAATTTTGATTTTATTAAATTAAAAGGCTTTTGCATAGACAAAACCACTTTAACCAAGATCCAAAGAAATGTAGTAAATTGGGAAACATTTTTACAAATAGTATTTCTGACAAAGGACTCATTTCTAATATATAGAGAACTGAGTCAAATTTGTAAAATAATTCATTCTTCAATTGACAAATGGTCAAAGGATATGTGGAGGCAAGGTACAGATGAGGGAATCAAAGAGATCCATAGTCATAAGAAAAACTTCTCTAAATCATTATTTATTAGAGAAATACTAATTAAAACATTTCTGAGGTACCACCTCATATCTTGCAGACTGGCCAATATGACCAGAAGGGTCAATGATCAATGTTGGAAGGGATGTAAGAAATCTGGGACACTAATATATTGTTGGTGGAGCTGTGAACTCATCCAACCTTTCTGGAGAGCAATTTAGAATTATGCCCAAAGGGCAAGGAAAACAAATGTGCATACCCTTTGATCCAGCAATACCACTACTGGGTCTATACCCTGAAGTGTTCATGAAAAATGGTAAAAACATCACTTGTACAAAAATATTCATAGCAGTTTTATTTGTGATTGTAAAGAATTGGAATTTGAGTGAATGTCCATCAATTGGGGAATGGTTGAACAAATTCAAATTGTGATATATGTATGTTATGGAACTCTATTGTATTTTTAGAAACCAGGAGGGATGGGATTTAGAGAAGCCTGGAATGATTTGCATGAGCTGATGCTGAGTGAGATGAACAGAACTAGAAGAACATTGTACACTATTAGAGCAACATGGGTTGGTGATCAATCTTAATGGACTTAGTCATTCCATCAGTACAACAGTGGGGGACAATTTAGGGGTATCTGTGATGGAGAATGCCATCTGAGTCCAGAGAAAGAATTGTGGAGTTTGAACAAAGACTATTAGCTTTAATTTGGGAAAAAACCTGTCATCTTATTATGTAATTTTGTTATTTCTTATATATTATTTTTTTTCTTAATGATATGATTTCTCTCTCAACACATTCAATTTAGATCGATGTATAGCATGGAAACAATGTAAACACTGGAGGGAAGCAAGATTAAGGGGAAAATTGTAAAATTCAAAAAATAAATAAATTAAATTAAAAGAGTGCTGTCCAGGTAAGTGAACTTACCCACAATATTAAAAACGTCTATATTTGCTTTCATCTAAGTGATGATTCCACATATTGATGGTGTAGTACTGGATGATGGAGCTCTTTTATTTTCTTGGTGTTAATTGTTAGATCAAAATTAGCACAATCAGTGGAGAATTGATCCATCCTCTCTTTTATATCCCAGTTTCAGAAATTTTGTTGCTTGCACAATTATGTACAAACAGTTCAGTCCATTAGTGACAATGAAATTATGAGAGGAGAGAGCATCGTCCATTATCCCCAACCCTTGCAAGCATACCATCATGAAATACTGTATAGATAAACTTCCCCATGCACCCAAATTTTGCCATAATTTTCCATAATCATTTGTGATCAGCAGTATCAAAGTCCTTGATCAGATCTACAAATGTTGTACACATACCTGATTTCTAGTTCCATCATTTTTTCTGGAATTGTTTGGTGGAAAACATCATTTTAACAATTCCTTGACCCTTTCTATAGTCAACCCAGATCTCAGGTAGACGACTGTATTTTAGGGAAAAGATCTGTCTATTAAGGACTCTGAAAATATTTTTGTCAGCAATAATTATGAGAGAATTTCTCCTGTGATTTTCACAAGACTATGTATTCCCTTTGCCTTTATATAGTTGGATGATGGGGGTGTCCTTGAATACCTGGAAATAAACCTCCTCCTCTCATAAAACCCAGAAAATTTCAGTCAGTTTTTATATGAGCAATGGACCCCACATCATGTAAATTTCATATAGAATAGATTTGGCACCAGGTGCTTTGCCACCAGATAGGAACCTAATAACATTCAAAAACCTCTTTTTTTTTTTTTTGGTTGAAACTTCAGTTTGTGAGGGATAAACCTCAGGTAAGTGGTCAGTGGCTTCAGCATTGATTCATGATGGTTGTTTGACTACACTATGGGAGTGTGCAGTACATTTCTCTAGGCTCATATTCTTTTTACTAATCAATGTGACGCCATCAGCACTGTGTAACTGAGATGTGTCATAGGTCTTTGACCCATGAATAGTCTTTTAGGCATCCTAAAGTTATTTTGGATTGCTACTATCAGCATAAAATTTAATATCTTCTGCCTTCTTACTGAGCCAAGAATCCTATATCTCTCCAAGCTTTATTTGTATTTTTATTTTGATAGAATTTAATGCTGCCTTATTAGAGATAAATCAATTATGCTGCAGGTAACCCCTGTGTATTCTCAGTTTTTGATTTAGCGAGTTCTAAGTTTTCCCATCATTTTCATCAAATCAGTTTTGATGTTTGTGAGTATTCTGACCCAGATGAACAAATATAATGCTATATACCAAATCTCTGAAAGCTGCCCATTCCTTTTCTGGTTCACTGTTGCCAATTTTATTTTGGTTCAGCTTCCCTCCAGGTTAAGCAACAAACGGTTCCCACTTGGAGAAATGTTCTCATTTATTGACAATAAATTTTGTGACCTCTTCTTTGGTTGAATGTAAATATTTAGCCTGGAAAGGATATATCTATGATCAGTTCAGCATTTTGTACCTAACATTGCTACATATTGCCTTCAGTGCTCTAACATTATTTCTCTCTTCTCCTTACAATGAAATAGTCTATTAAATGCCCATATTTGTTGCAACAGTATGTCCACAAAGTTCTATTGTGTTTCGCTGAATGGAAGATAATGTTGGTAGTGAGAAAGTCATAAGATGCACAAATTTTCAGTAGTAGATGACCATTGCTATTATTGTTTCCAACTGCATTCCTCCCAAGGACTCCCTGCCATGTCTGGCAGTCTAAACCTATTCTACTATGAAAATCACCCAGAATTATAAGCTTATCTTCTTTTGGGTACATTGATGATAAGGTCCTCCAGGTCTTCATAAAATTTTTCTTTGACATCATCAAGGTTTGTCATGGTGGGAGCATAGACATTGATGATGGTGGCATTTTCCTGTGAGTGACAATCACATTGTCATGAGCCTGTCTTTCACGCCTTTTGGTTGGTATACAAACAAGTTAACTAGATTAGTTTTGATTGCAAAACCTACACAGGCTTCATAGCATTCCCCTTAATTGCAGACACTCCAGTAAAAAAAAAATGGTCCTTTAAATCAAACTTCAGTTAGTTGGCTTTCATTTACCAGCATTTTTTCACTCAGGGCTGCTATTTGGATATGATACCTGCTGAGTTCTCTCACAGCAAGAGTTGTATTTCTTCCAGATCCACTGAATTTTTGGCTGTCTATAAGTGTTCATACATTCCATGTACTGATGATAAGTGGAATCATTTTTGCTGATGTTCTTGATTTTTTTGTGTGTGTACTTCAGTTACAGAGTGGGATCCCTATTTGTTGCAATAATCAGACCTATACTAAGTAAGAAGACAATTTTAGTGCATTTTTTCTATTCCTTTCTTCTTACCTTGATGCAAGCATTTTGATCTTTACAAGATGGCTCAGATATTCAAAGGGACTGAGGAAACCCACTGTTGCTTCCAGTGAGAAGCCTGTGGCCTGGGCCATATAGTTTTGATTACAATTTCCATTGTATCCATACCTGCTGCCTTGTCACTGAACTCTGAAATAGGCAAAAATTGGAAAATGTATGAGTGACATTTTTTGATCTACATGTAAATTGGATTTAAATAAGGCAGAGTTGCATGAAGTCATCAGCCTCACTCTTTTATCGGAAGTCATCACAGTCTAGTGACAGGACACCATCTAGACAACTGTTGATGGTTTAAGATGCAGTGGATGAGCTTAGTGTCTCTGATGTATAATCAAACTCTCAGCACCCCTCAACACCTGCTTTGGCTGCCTTCATGGTTATTGGAACAAATTGGTCTCATTTGCCCGTTGCACCAGGGCAAGACTTTACATGCTTTGGAAAATCTGTTTCAGCATATTTATTGAAATAGTTTACTGGAGTGTGACAACTATGCATATTACAGATTTTTGAAGCCAAAAGTGAGAGTTAAGTGGGTCATATGGACACAAAAGTTGGATAATGGCCCTGAAAAGGGCTACTAGAGGTACAAATCCTTGCTGATCATACTATATATCCTGTAGAAATAACTGACTGGAAGAATTGGAATTTCAGTTTAACTCTTACTTCTGAAGCTTACTTTGTCTGTGATCTTGAATATGTCCCTGGTGTTTTGTTTCTACATCAATAAAATGAAGAAATTGAGGTAGTAGCTTTTTGAAATTCTTTCTAGTTTTACATATAAGAATGAATGATCCAAGAATAGTACATGATGAGCAATAGTAGAGTGAGAGATAACTGATGATAAATCACCAATATGTTCTATCTCGTCCCATCCCCATAATCAAGTGAACTTTTATTTTATTTTAATCTAAACTAAGTTTCCACATCCTTTGAGATCATATCCCAACAATGATATCTTGACTGCTATATACACCTATTTCTGCTTTGAACTTTCCTAATTGTTTTCTTTCCCCATTAGAATGATTTCATTGAGGGCAGGGGAAGTTCTTCTATCGTATATTTATGTCCTCAGATTTTAGCTCAGAGGTTGACATGTGGTACTCATTTAATAACATTTTTATCATCCATCCCTTTATGTCAGCAAAAAGTTAAAAAGGTACTCAATATATTGGATGCCACAATAAATAGCTAAAATGAAATGATATGAGCAAGTATCTTAAAGGATAGTCCAAATTGATTGAGGCATTGTCATCTGCATTATGGGAGGGTCTCTCAGACTTCTCCTTAGGATATATGATTAAAGAAAAATCTCAGATTAGTTTGTTGGATCTTCTTAAATGATGCCACGAACAAGGAATAGTCATAGAGAGGATAATTCTTTTGATTTTGTTAAGACAGTTCATTCATCATTTTCCTCACTAGGTAAGTCAGGGAAAATCAAGATATTAGTCATCCAGTAACACAAATTGAAAATAGTTTTCTTTAATAGAATGGAAGCAAATTTTATACATACATATATATATATATATATATATACACATATGTATGTATGTATGTATATACCTTTAGGGAAGTGGTGTCTGGGGTCCAGATAACAATGACAAAGAACAAGAAATGAGATATTAGTAGTTCCTTTCTTTTGCACCTAGCATGCCTCATTATTTCTTTTACTATGTTCTCACTTTTTTCTGCATATTGAGATAACTAACTTAACTATTCTACTACTAAGCTATTCTACTATGAAAATCACCCAGAATTATAAGCTTATCTTCTTTTGGGTACATTGATGATAAGGTCCTCCAGGTCTTCATAAAATTTTTCTTTGACATCATCAAGGTTTGTCATGGTGGGAGCATAGACATTGATGATGGTGGCATTATATTTGTTCATCTGGGTCAGAATACTCACAAACATCAAAACTGATTTGATGAAAATGATGGGAAAACTTAGAACTCGCTAAATCAAAAACTGAGAATACACAGGGGTTACCTGCAGCATAATTGATTTATCTCTAACTAACTTAACTAACTTAACGTTTATGAAGACTATAATGAGGAAAGAGTTCTGTTGGTTTTGATTAGATGCTAATAAAGTTTCTATAGTTCATCAGATTCCTTCCCCTTTTGAAAGAACTTTGGAATTTACAAACAGATTTTCTACCAATATTTTTGTGAGCTGTTAGGTAAAATTAAGTCTTAGAGTTAGGGCTAGATCCAAGATTTAAGTAGAATCCTATTTTCTTCAGATTCAAATTCCATTGTTCTTATTGTCCCAAAATACTATCACTGCTAAGCCATATAAATTAAGTAAATTAGGCTATATTTTGTAAATCATGATGATTTAATATTGCTTATTTGGATAATGTTGATAATTTACCTAGTTCTCTATTTCATGAAACTTTGTTCCTAGATCTTTTATTTCTTTCCTACCTATATTCAAATATCTACTTCTAAAGTGGCAATTTAAAAATTATTAACCTTTTATCCTTTTCGATTCCTTCAAATTCAAATGAATTTAACATGGATGGACTTGAAATTCAAATATTCACGGGGATAAAAGTGCAATTATTTTAAATTCAAAGAAAATTGCATGTATATGTTTGTGTCAGCACATATTTTGGACCTTGTTCTATCCCTATAGAGTATAATTTTACATAGAACATTTGGCTATCTATGCCATATAAGGTATTTTAATTATTGAAGCACTAAATGATTTGTATTATTTATTAAAATATAGTATTGCCTTATATATATTTAAATGCAATTAATTTTCACTTTAAATATCTATGATAACTAAGGTAATATATAAGGGAAAGGAAGGAGGCAAAAATGGAATGAGAGAGGGAAGACAAAAGGAATAAAGAAAGGAAGGAGAGAAGGAAGAAGAGAAGATAGGAAAGAAGAAAAAAGAGGAGGAAGTGTGAGAAAGCAGGGAAGGAAGCTGGGAAAGAAAAAGGAGGAAGGAAGGAAAGAAAGCCTGAAGGAAGGAAAGGCAGAAGGAAGGAGGGAAAGAGGGAAGGAAAGAATAAAAGAAGTAAAGATGGAAGAACAGAAGAATGGAAGCAAGGAAGCAAGGAAAGTATGGGGGAAGGAAGGAGGGAGAGAAAGAAGGAAGCTGAGAGGGAAGAAAGAAAGAAAGATGGGAAAAAGGAAGGAAGGAAGGAGGGAAAGAAGTGAAGGAAGATGTATTAACAGGAATTTACTGGAATGGTCCTTAACCTGGGAATGGTCAAATAGAGTAGACAAAAGGCAGAGTGACAGATTTCTTAGTGAGGATAGTTTTCAAGGTCTGCAAATTAGAAATTCTCCTGAGAAGAACTTCACAATCCGCTATGAAGATAAAATAATTATTTGGGGGGCTTAAGTGTTTTTTCATGATAACCCTGTGATTGGAGGGCAATATAATAAGTCTTATTTATTGTTTCAAGTCTTGGAGATCATGACTGGCAATTCCAGTTCAGGAACAGGTTCTATATTTTTCTATATTTACTTTATTTAGCATACAATAGTACAATACAGCACTTAATGATTGTGATGGTGTTGTCAAGAATTTCATGGATCACCTCAAGTTGCATTGCATTGACTCTGCAAGCCAGTTAGTTTGTGAAATGGGAGCTCTAAGAAATCTAAATTATTGCATATTCCTTATATATGTATGTAATATTAATTATTATGACAATCACAATTCCTTTCAAGGAAGGAAGGAAAGAAGGAAGTAAAAAAAAACAAGCAGGAAGGAAAGAATGAAGGAATGAAGGAATGAGAGGAATGAAGGAAGGGGGGGGACTACTTTTGTTCCCAAGGAACCTAACATTCAGCTGGCGAATAAAACATATACTCAAATAATTAAATGTATTTAAAATAATTTCAAGAGGAATACAACACTAACAACACCTAACTAAGACTTTGTGTTGGGATGGGCATTAAAAAAAGCTATTATTGGTTATCTCTCCAACCACTATAATAATCATATTAATTAGGTTAAAATGAAATAACAAAAAGTTAGTCTACCTATGAAGTTTTCTTCTCTAAGATATTATTGCATCCTTAAGAAGATGAAATCATTAAAGATATCAGTACAAATACAAAATTGGGGCGGCATATTAATATAGGAAAGACAAAGAGACATACAAGTGTTGGAGGTTAACCAATCAGGTTGCACATTAGTACATAAATGTATCACTAATTTTATTATAATTTTCTAACCTATTCACAAGATCTAGTCTTTTGTAAGATAACTTGATAAGGATTCAGTTAAAAGGAAGAGCATTGTCTCCAGTTCTGGGTTAACCAGACCAATTCCTGCTTCCGCAGGACTGTCTATCCAACTGTGAAAGTTGAACTTGCAAGCTTGCAAAGGCAGTTAGGGAAACAGGTTGTGTGAAATAGACAGAGCCTGCTTTCAGATTTATAGCTGTAGAGACATAGACCTTGAGGATAATGGAGTTAACATTCTGAATTACAAACCCTAATTAGAAATTAAAATCTCTCCTTTTTTAAGCTTTTTTTTTGCAAGGCAAGGGGGTTAAGTGGCTTGCCCAAGGTCACACAGCTAGGAAATAAGTAAGTGCCTGAGGCAGGATTTGAACTCAGATACTCCTGACTCCACAGCTGGTGCTTTATCCATTGTGCCACCTAGCTGCCCCCAGGAATTAAATTCTAACAAAGGTCTCCATTTTGGGAAGGATTCCAGGTGGGTCAGCATCTAATTAGAGGCTGAGAAACCAATTTTGATAAAAAAAAAATATAGGATTAAAGTCATTAAACTTAGACAACTACTAAAAGTAAAAAGTTTACTCTTTCACAGATAACTTGGTATGTCCATTCATTTTTACCTACCAATGTACTACTTATCAAACTAAAGTTCAAGCTTCATTTTCAAAATAAAAAAAAAAAATCTCTTTGTATCTCACAATCTGGAGTGATTCCCCCCCCCCCCCGCCATCTTATAGAGATTACAATCTATTTTATGGTGAGTGAGTTCATCTAGGGCTTCCCACCTTGGGGAAGGGTCCACGTCAACCAGTCTTCATCTTTCACCTGGCTCTGCTTCTGAATTTCCAGTCTTCAACATCATGCCTCAACTGATTTCAATGAATAACTTCCCTCAACACCTGAAATCTCTTCACCTCCGCATATCCCACTGTCATGGCTGCCTTCTTGCATTGGAAAATTCCAACAAAGGTCCCCATTTTGGGAAGGATTCCAGTTGGGTCAGACTTCATTCTCTTCTAGTCTCTGCCTTTGATTTTTGGAATTCACTATCATGTTCTAGTGTAGGTTTCCTTTTATGTATTTTCTTGCCCCATTAGAATATACGTTGTTTGAGAGTAGGTACTATCTCTTTCTCTTGAATTCATATCCCCAATGTATAGAAAGCATTTAAAAATGTTTGTTACCTTCCTTTCTTGAATTTGACAATAACAGGTGCTGTCTTGTTATTTATATAGCATAGTAACTACATTCATATGTTGTTTCTTCAAGATTGGAAATAGAATAATGGAATATTAGTCAAGGAGAGCAGTTAAAAGGTTTTGTTTGTTTTGTTTTTATTTATTGATTTATAAACAAAAACACCCAGAACTTTAGTTTTTCATCTCCCCTTGCTTCCAGGGCTATTCATGATATTCCCCCAAATAACTCCACCTAATTTTTTTCCTTCAAAAATTCTATTCCTTCTGCATGTCCAGTGATAATTCTAAGGCTACTTTGTCTAGTAAGTTATTACTATTAGTTCCTTATCTCCACCCAATCCAGAAGTATTCTTCATTGCCTTTTGAATTGAATATCCAAGACATATGTCCCTCAGGAATTTAGAATTAAACACAATGATGTTATCCTAAATCTGATGAGCAATTTCAGCTGTTGATTAGAATTTTGATTGCTTACCTATAGAAACTACAATATGAAAACTACTCATGTGGAGCTTACCATATATTGACTTTTATTACATTTAATTGTGTGCAAGGAAGCAGAGTGCTTAGCAGAAAGAACACTGAATGTGGAGTCAAAGGACATTCAATGACTAATTATGCTACTAAATAGTTTTATGATTTTGAGTAAGTCACTGAATTTCTGAGTCCTGAGGCTTGTTCTTCTCCACAAAATAGGTTGATAATGTGATGTATTTCAAGAGGTATTTTGAAAATAAAATGACAGTATGAATAAAAGGTAACATTGCTAATTGTTATTATATTTTATATTTCTGTAATTATACTATAAATTCTCAATTAATAGAATTGATATTTTTGCTTTGTATTTCTCATAGTGCCTTGCAAAATTTTTTTACTTGTCTTGGGTTATAACAAATATTACTAACTATTCTTTTCTAGCAATGAGAACTGCAGTTGAAACTAGGGGAAAAGAGGGTTTGCTCTTTTCCTCTAAGAGATTCCTCTGCCCTGGAACCAGAAACATTATTCAGGGCAAATTCAGTCTTAAAAGTGGTCTGGTCTCTAAAATAGTGAGTTAAACTCCCTTTTCTAATAATTTGACTTGTTAAACCAGGTACCCCCAGGTGCCCCTAGGAAAAGCTCAGGTACTTCTAGAAAAAACTGATCCATGTAATGTTTCACATCATGTCTGAGATCTTCCCCAAAAGTTCACCTTAGTGGCTTACCATATTGAGGATGAGGTTTGGTCACCTTCATGTGAAATTAATCACAAATAGAAAAAGGCAGCCAGAAAGGTAGGCTTGAGATTTTCTTGTTAAGTCTTTTATGGCATGAATCAAAGCTGGGAAAAAGTACTACATCCTTCCTTTCCATCCTGACAGAGTCATTCATGAGAAAGCTGTTACTTGTACTAGAGAGAGTTCAAGGAAGATAATACCAGGTGTAGAGTAATTTCTTTTGAAAGATTCTTTGGGATATTCTTCTTCAGTGACTCTTGAGGATATGCTTCCCCATCTCAAAAGTAAAACACTCATCTTGAGGAAGCAGACAGAATGTTTCTTATCTTCTATTCTAATATCTATCTATCTCTCTCTCTCTCTCTCTATCTCTATCTAGCTCTAGCTCTAGCTCTAGCTCTGCCTCTGTCTCTGCCTCTGTCTCTGTCTTTGTCTCTGTCTCTGTCTCTAGCTCTAGCTCTATCTAATTTATATCTAGATCTGTATAGACTCACACACACAGACACACATAAATCTATATATGGAAATGTTTATGTTTGACTGTTAATTGTTTTTAGTATTTAAGAAGAAAAGTTTTCAGATATAATAAAACAAAGCATGAATAAAGCTGTCCTACTGGATTCTAGCCCAAAACTTGGTAGAGTAAGGATAAGACACAGTCACATTTGCACTTTAGGTCAATCATTTTAGCAGCAAAGTGGAGTAGGGAGAAAATTGAGTCAAGCATGCAAACTAGATGGCTATTTCATTAGTCCAGGTCTAAGGATATGACCTAGTTTAAAGTCCCAAATCTAATACAGATGTAACCTCTTAGTGATCTAGACAACACTTTAATACTGAAATTTCTAGAGAAAGTACTGCTTTTATTTGTAGAAGGAGTTTTCCTTATCTGGGAATTTCATCTGCCAATGAATTTGATGAGCCCCCAATCCACTCTACTCTGAATTCCAACTCTTTAGTTTGAGGAAAACATATTTTGAATAATTTGTTTACAAATTCTGTGCATCCTGTTTGCATCCTGTCTGTGGTTTCCTCTGGTGTCATGAATCTGGATGCCCTATAACCACATCCTTATAACCTGCCTGAAGCCCCCTCAAGCAACCTAAGTGCAAACACCACCCTACTAACCAGATCTTTGCACTTATCTGAAACATTTTTGTTTACCCCAAATTAATTAAGAATTCTACTCTAAACCCTAGATAGTTGTACCCTTCCCTGCCTATCCCACTGTGTTTCAGTGTCTAGCCTGCTCCTAACCCTCAGGGCTAGTGTTCCTACTTAACCTACTGTACCCCAGGGTCTTCCATTAAAAGCTTCCTTGACTGAGAGACAGTCTGAGTTCATGAAATTCTAACACGAAGAACTCCCTGCTCTGAACCCCATCAAAATCATGGTCTGTTTCTTATCCTTAATCCTCACCTTGGGTTCTATCTTCAAAGTTGCAAGTTCCCACCTTCTTTATATCTAATATTGCTCTCAGTATGCCAGTAAATTTGGAAAATTAAACAGTGAGCACTGAATTGGTAAAGATTAGTTTATGTCACAAACCTAGAGATGATCAATGACAAAGACATTTAAATTATCAAAAAATTTTGCTTATTTCACTCACAAGCAAGCTTATGCTTAAGATTCTGCAGGCTGGCTTCAGCAATAAATGAAACAACTAGAGGTACAGGCTGTTTTTGAAGAGACAGAGGAAGTAGAGAGCAATTTGGAAACATTAACTAGAGTATGGAGAAAACAAGGAAGTTCCAGAAAAAAAAAAACCATCTATTTCTGCTTCATTGATTACACTAAAGCTTTTGACTGAGAGGATCATAACAAAATGTTAAGTCTTCAAAGAGATCTTAGTTGTTTCCTGAACACCCTGTTTGTACTGAAGAAGCAACAGTCAGAACTAAACATAGATGGAAAAGTAGTACAATACTGTATATTGTCACTTTATTTATTTAACTTAAAGGCAGACTATAGCATAAGAAATGTAAGATTATATTAATCACATACCAGAATTAAGATTGTCAGGAAAAATGTCAACAATCTCATATATGCAGATGATATATGGCAGAGAGTAAAGAAGAATTAACAAACCTCTTGATAAGGATGAGAAGAATCCAAAAACTTACTTGAAGCTTAAAAAAAACATGATATCTTGGCAATTGATCCCATCAGTTTCTAGCAATTAAAAAGAAAAGAAATAGAAGCAGTGTCAGATTTTAGATTTTTGGGTTCAAAGATCACTGCAGAAGGCAATTCTAGTCATTAAATGTAAGAGATACTTGCTCCTTGAAAGGAAGATAATGGCAAATATGAATAGCATACTAAAAAGCATAGACATTACCTTGCCACCAAAAATCTGTGTAGTGAAAGCTATGATTTTTTTTTCCAGTAGCAATGTCGAGCTCTGAGAGTTGAACTACATGTCAAACTGTTTGCCTCAGAGTTGATGATTTTGAGTTGTGGTACTGGAGTAGACATTTGAGAATAACTTGATCATCAAAAAGATCAAATCAAGCAATATTTAAGGAAATTAATCCCTGTATCAAAATAAGGTTTAAAAAAGGGTACAGGATTTACACATAAAGTGCAAAACCACAGAGCAATTAACAAACCAATAAAGACTCTATCAGCCAGATCTATAGAAAGTAGAGAAAGTTATGACCAAACAGAAATAAAGTGCATTATGAATTGCAAAATGGGTGATTTTCACTATTTTAAATTAAAAATAGCTTTGCACCAATAAAACCAAAGTTGCAAAAATTGGAGGGAAATAGAAATCTGGGAAACAATTTCATACCTAGGTGTTCTAATAAAGGTCTCATTCCTAAAATATATAGAGACCTGAAACAAATTTATTAGGTTTTAAGTCAATCCCCAGTTGATAAATGGTCAAAAGATATAAACAGTTTAAAAATAAAAATAAATTAAAACCATATATAATCACGTGAAAAAAATGTTCCAAATCATTATTGATTAGAAAATGCAAATTAAAACAACTATGAGATATCACCTCACACCTATTAGATTGACTAAGATAACAAAATGAGAAAATGATGAATGTTAGAGAGGTTGTGAGGAGATTGGGACATTACTGCGCTGTTGATGAAGTTGTGAACTGATAGAATAATTCTGGAGAACAATATGGAACTATGTCCAAAGACAAATAAAACTGATCATGCCCTTTGACCCAGCAATTTCAATAAGAGTTCTATATCCAGAAGAAATCGTAAAAAATGGGAAAGGCTCCATGTGTTCCAAACTTAGTGCCTCAATATTGATGATTTTGAGTTGTGATACACATTTGAGAATAGTTTAGACATCAAAAAGATAAAATCAGTCAATACATAAAGAAATTAATCCCTGTACCAAAATAAGGTCAAAAAGGATTTAGATATAAAGTGCAACACCATAGAACAGTTAACAGACCAAGAAATACTCTTTCAGCCAGATCTATGGAAAGTAGATAAATTTATGACAAAAGAAGAAATAAAGTGCTCTTTTTACAGTGGCAAAGAATTATAAATTGAAGGGATGCCCATTGGGGAAGGGATGCCCATTGGGGAAAGCCTGAACAAGTCATTTTTTATACATGTTATGGAATAATGTTGTTCAATACGAAACCCCGAATGGTCAAATTCTAGAAAAGCATGGAATGAGTTGTACGATCTGATGCTAAGCAAAGGGAGATGAACCAAGAGAACATCATATACATTAACAGCAACTTTGTAATTTGATCAGACTTGAAGGATGTAGCTCCTCTCAGCAGTTCAGAGAACTAGGACAACCTGGGAAGGCCTGTTATGGACAATGCCATCCACATCCAGAGAAAATAAAACAAAACAAAATAAAAAAAAAACCCTACAAAATCTGAATGAACACTACACTCATCTTTTAATAATTACTTTCAAGTATTTCTTTCCTATCTCATGCAATTCCTTCTTTTCCCTTAATCCTCATTCCTCATACCAAAAATGACTAATCTATAAACATGTTAAACATGAATGGGTTATGTACAATGTTCACATGACTGTTCACCACTGAGGGGAGGGGAGTGGGAAGGGAGGGTAGAAGGAAATCATATAACCTAAAATATGCATATTCATGTGAATAAATGATGAAAAACTTTCATAATATGTAATTGGAAAAATAAAATAAAATATCATTTGAAAAAGATTAATTCAGAAGGTCAAATACTGAAGCTTGAATTCTTTCACTACATAATGAAAAGACAGGCAGTCATAGAAAAAGACTGATTGAGAGAAAGATAAGATGCAAAGGCATAAGGGGATGGCAAGGATGAAATGAACAGTGTTAAGGAAGTTATAATATGAATTTGGAAAGATTTCAGGAGTTAGTGAGCGAGAGCATGGCAAGGTATGGTCTATGCAATCATGAAGAATCAGACATTATTGAATTCCAACAAAAATAACAAAAAGATTTTTATATTCTCCATTAACCTGGAGTATTGACTTCCACCTCTACATATAATCAAAATTTACTAAAATTGCTCTTTTTACTTTTATTGTTTCTGAAGAATCCTATATCTTCCCCTCACTCACAATTCAAGCCCTCATCACTTATCACCCAGAACATTGTAAAAGGCTTCTAATTGTTCTGTTGCAAATCATTTTCACTCCAATTCCATGTACATACTATTTTAAAAATAACGTTTTTAAATACATAGCTAATCTAGTGACTCCCCTACTCAGTCAACTCCAGTGGTCCCAAAATAACTTTAGATTAACATAAAAACTTTGCTTAGTTTTTAAAGCCCTTTATAATATATATTCAATTTATATTTCTAATCTCATCATATATTACTCCTCGAATCTCTCTGATGCAGACAAAGTAGCTTTTTCCTCTGTTCCTCACACATCTGATTCCCTTACTTTGCACTAGTTGTTTAGGTAGTTGTCTTCTTTCCTTGTAAGACATGTTGTATCTTCTCTCTCCAAATATTGTTTTCCAAGACCAGATTTTCCATTATAAGAAACTGTTAAGTCTTCAGGATCCTGAAGTAAGTTTCTTAGTACTAGAATATGTTTTTTTCTGACTAATTCCAGGTTTTTTGTTAGTGGTTTTTTTTTTATGTGAAAACTATAGCTTTAGTTCAGAATTCTATTTCCACTATCCCCTCAGCCTTTAAAATGATTATCAGGTTTTCAAGTGATTATTAAGTTTTTTATTTTGCTTTCCAGGCTAGTTGGCTTTGATAAGAGATATTTATATATCACCCATTTTTTAAACTTTTTTGTTTGATTATGATTTATAGTCCCATAGAACCATTGATTTCTTCTGATATTTTCTAATTTTCAGACAATGAAATATACATAATATTTGGACATCATGTTTAATTTACTTTTCCTCTAATTTTCCTCCCAGAGTTTATATGTCTTTTAATCAGTCAAACTTTCTCAGGTAATCATGTAATTCCTTTGGCATATGCACTATTTTTCTTTTAGCTATTGCTTAAAAGCATTAAATTCTGATTACCTTTTAATTTGAAATAATTCTTTATGGTGGTCATGTCTTCTGTTTATGCATAGCTCTAGTAAATTGGGGTTTTGTTCTAGGTTTTGCCCTCTGCTCTGCATTTGCTTGGGGAGGTTGGTCTTGTTGTATTTCAACATAAATGATTGATATAAGATCACTTTCCTGAGTCTGTGAATCTACACCGAAAGTTAATAGAGTTTTAGTAATTCTCCTCTATCTTTGAGGTTCCAAACACTGAATCTTCAAGGTTACCTTTGATATCTCAAGATCAAGATGTGTGGACTTTGGAGATGCTGGACTTATATTCTGCTCTAGACCAGACTGAATCCCTTGGCACTTCTGGTTCAAAAATAAAATAAAATAGGATACTCAGAGAACATTCAACAGTTACTGAAAGAGTAGAATAAGAATTATCAGTAATAAAAAAATATTGAGATCACCTTAAGTTGATTTAGCTGAAGCTGATTTAGCGTTCTTTCCGAAGTTATTCAATATGGTCAGCTAGTCAAAATCAGTGTCCTGAGTTTTCCATAATCACTCAGTTGACAGGAAGTTATTTTAAAAGCCTAATTCTTTTGTCCCCCAGACCAACCAAGAATTCAGAAATTAGCCATACATGCATGGGATAGGGAGAAAGAGGTGCATATATTAGAATATAACTTTTATGATAGTCTGGTATATTTCTATTTGAGCATTGCCATAGTCAGAGAGGTCTCTGATACTTCTAGGCTTATAAAATGTTGTTTTTGGATGCAGAGCACTGATTTCTTAGATCAGTCTTTAGTCATGAGGAGACACTATTATCTTTTCTACCTTTGTTGGTGATAGCTTTCCTGACAGAATCTCTTTCCTACTGCTTTTAAACATCTAGCTGATTTTTTTTTTATGGAGATTTTGAGTAGATGAAATCACTTCTTGTGGTTTCTATTGTATTTCTTGATTAATATTGTTTTGGGCTATTTTGGGTTTTGTTTAGTTTTTGCCAGAGTATGTGTATGAGGTAAAGTCTTCCTGTGTTCATTTAGGCAGCCATATTAGTTTTAATGAAGAGAGAAATCACAATAATCCTTTGAAAATTCAATTTAAAAAGTTTGGCTTAAAATGACCAAATGAAAATAAGTAAAACTGTTTTATAATGTTTAAATTGTTCCATGTAGCTTTTCAATTATTTTTGTTTCAATTCAACTGTTGGACATCATGGTGATATAATAACCACACAATTGATTGAAAGAAGAAAATACAATCGCTCATTCTTATTTAAGAAATCCAATTGTAAATAATTTCCCTACTTACTCATCTTTTATTCCATAAATATAACTGAGTATTTCATATTTATAAGAGCATAAATGAATGAGAATACGCAAAGATTTATGATTTACCTCTTTGCCCTTAAGGAGGTTTTTTTTTACTATTTATTAATTATTTAATTTTACTCAACTAAGTAGTTGCCTGGCATTATTTAGACAAGTCCTGAGAAGCAGAGTGGCACTAATGAAGAGAGAACTTGAGGTCTAAGCAGAAAGATCTTGATTCATATCTTGCTATTGATACATAATACCCTGATTGCCTCTTATCAAGGGCCATTTCCAGCTGTCTTGATTCATATCCGGTCACTGGATCCAGATGACTCTGGACCAGATAGTGAGTCTGGTGACTTAGGGCCTCTTCACTCAGATTCAATTTATGTCTTGTCATCACAGCACTTCCCTAACATCATGGCCTTCTTAGGGAATGAAGTAAAAACATCATATGTGTTCTTGAACAAATCACTTAACATCTCACTGTCCTTGGAAAACTCTACTGGATGAGTTATTAATGAGTTGAAATTTGCTTTCGTGAGAGTGTAGTTCCTTCTGCCAAAATTTAAAAGATCCAAACCACAAAATGAACTGAATCTTAAAGCAAACAAAAGAGGTAATTAATTTTAGATATGAACTTTAGTTTGTTCAGGAAGAGATATGTGAAGAAGCTACAAGTTCAGTAAACCAAACAGAGTTTATATTTGTTCTTGATTTATTTGCAGTATTTACACTGTGCCTAATAAATTGTTGGTAAAGTCATGTAGGAGAAAATTCCCTGAACTAAATATGTTATGATGAAATTAAACAATTTTACCTGGGAATGAATTTGATCATAAATAATTGTTAGTAATCAATGTGAGGCCAAAAACTTTCCAAGTAGTTTGATCAAAATCCATGATGTCATTTCAGCAATTTCCTTTTGAATATCCAGGACTGAATTGGTATGTTTAACATATCAACCACTATTTTCTTATTACTATACAAATGTTCTATACTGGTGTTTTTTCACAGTTGAAATCAGAGAAAACAACCTGGTAATATAGTGGGTTTTTTTCCTACTATGATTGTACATATTATATGTTACTATAATTCTGCAAGTCCTTATTTAGCTATTATATGTTCAGTATTCACTTGTGAAACATACTAACCAAGTAATTCTTTATCCTTTGGGGCTCTAGGTTACTGTCCAAAACAATAAGTTGTAAAGCAATTCTCTATTTGCATTTACAGAGGTAATTTTCTCATCTGGGAATTCCCTATGCCAGCAAAATCACTGTTTAACTCCTCATTACTTATCTCAATTCTAGTGGTACCTCAAGGAGTATTAATTATTATCATGATTTTGCCTTCACTTTCTGTTTAGGAAATCAAGTAATAAACTAGAGATGTGCTGAGAAAAACCAATCAATAATTTATTTGTTATTGTTTTTGCTTGTTTTATCTGGTTTTGTTTTGGTTTTTGTTCATTTGGGTGATTTTTTCATTTGCAAATTTTTCTTTCTCTTTTTCTCTTTTTTTGCTTCCTCAAAGAACAATGAAAACAAGGAATTTAGATGAAAATACTCTGCACTATATCTCCAAAGAATAATGATACAAGGATATTGTCAAAGATATAAATGATCATAAAAGGAATCATGTAGTGTATTACGTTTTAACTAGAATTCGAAATGACTAATGGACAAGCTGTGAACTCTTATATTTTTACAACAAGGACAGGTCTGCAACATGTTTGTAAATCTTTTGAACTAGAAGGATCATGGATTATATTCCTGACCCAAGATGAAAAAATTTGGAGGGTTAGGATATAAAAAATCAGAGGATGTATTGACATTGGTGAAATGCAAATTAGAAGATGAATCTCCATGAACAACTCTCTTATCTTTTTGATTTAACATTTGAAGAATATAAACAGAGTTTTACAGAGTTTAATATTTTGAATAACTAAAGGTAGGAAAAGTAAATGCCATTTTTAATGTATACCTTTCTCCACCTCGTTGGGAATCCACTTTCTCATCATGAAGAGAGTTCCTCTCAGATCCTCTATTTAAATTAAAGAGAGTGACATCTGCTCTGAAGTTCATATTTCCTCATTAGTTTTTGACTCCCTGCCTCTGGAAAATATCTATCATTCCCTTATCCTTCCTTCCCCCGTACCCAATCAGGTAATCTTGCTTCACCTTTAACCTTCTTTTATTATGTTATCTTTCCCTACTCCCACCCCCAACATTGGATTGTGAAAGGTAACTCTTCTTCTCCCAGCAACTTTATTAGATTTCAATTTCACAGAACATAATATACCCAACACCTAAATCCCCTGGTCTACTCCCTGCTTTTCTGGTTCTTTTTGTGTATTTTCTTGTATTCATTTATAAGTTACTTTATGACTAAAGCTGCTTTTCTTTTTCTGATTTGTATCCCCAGTGCTTGATTAGGACAGTCGCTAGCACATACATAGTAGCTTCTTAATAAATGTTAGTTGAATTTAATTGAATTGATTTTCCTGAGGACAAGGACTATTTTGTATTCCCAATACTTAGCAGAATGACTGACAGATTAAATAGTTGCTTAATAAATGTATTGTATGACAGATCATTTTCTCTACCTGGAAATTTGAAAGACTGTTCTTTTTTTTGACTATTTACAAAATGAATTATAATTTATTTTTCCCGATTGCATGACACAACAAGTCTAGCAATCATTTTTATAAGATTTTGAGTTCCAACATTTTATCCTACCTCCCCTCCTTTCTTCCCAAAGAGGTAGGCAATTTTATATGCAATACATGTGCTATTAAATAAAATATATTTCCCTATTAATCATTGAATGAAGAATCAGCTCAAAAGAAAATGAATAAAGTGAAAACACATGCTTCAATCTGCATTTGGAGTCTATTATTTCTTCATATAGATGTGTATAGCATTTCCCTTCATAACTCCTTTGTATTTACCTTGCATCATTATGTTGCCAAGAAAAGCTGAGTCATTCATGTAGTTCATCACACAGTGTTGCTTTTACTGTATACAATGCTTTCCTGTTTGTGTTCATTTCTTTTGCAACAGTTCGTGCAAGTTTTTCCATTGTTTTCTGTAATCTTCCTGTTCATTATTTCTTGTTGCACAATAGTATTCCAATATATTCAAATACCATAGCTTGTTCAGCTGTTCCCCAGTTGATAGGTAACTCCTCAATTTAAAATATTTTGATACCACAAAAGGACCACAATAAATATTTTGTATATGTACATTTTCCCTTTCTTATAATCTTTTTCAGATACAGACCTATTAATGGTATTGCCGGATAAGAGGGTATACACAATTCTATAGTTCTTTGAGCATAGTTCCAAATTGCTCGCTCAAATGACTGGAGCAGTCCACAACTCCACCAAGAGCTCACGAGTGTTCCAGTTTTCTTACATTCTCTCTAATATTGATCATTTTCCTGATAAATGTGATTTGCAGCTTCAGAGTTGTCTTATTTTATATCCTTCATATCAAAAGTGATTTAAAAATGTTCTTCATAGATAAGCTTTCATTTCTTCATCTGACACTGCATTTATATTCTTTGATCATTAATCAGTTGTGAAATGGTTTGAATTCTTATAAATTTGATTCAGTTCACTATATATTTGGGAAATGAGAAAGGTTTTGGTTTTTTGATCCACTCTACTATTCCCTTTTGTATTATGGAAGAGCTCCTCTTATTCGCATTTACAGTTATGATTATTAACTCTGTTTCACTTCATTCTATTTTCCCTCCTATTTGTTTTCTCACTCTTTATACCCTTTCCATCTTCAACCTATAGAGATAAGTTCTCTTTTTGTCAGTCCCCCCATCCTTTAATTAATTTCTTCCCTACTTACTTTTCTGTCAGGCAAGATAGATTTCTATATTTAACTGACTATATTTCCTCTCTGTGGCAATATTGATGAGAATAAGAATCAAACGATGTCCTTTACCCACTTTTCCATTCTAAAATAATAACAATGGCAATAGTAATAGTAATAAAAATAATAATAATAAATAATAATGATAACCATTTTTACCTTTCCCTTCTGAACTCTTCTTTCTCAACCTATAATTAAAATTTTATGTTATTTCCTCAAATTCATTCTGTACCTGTGGACTCTGAATGTATATTTCCATGTAGGAATATAAACAGTTCAGTTCCATTGAATCCCTTATGTATTCATTGCTCTTTTTACCTTTCTATGTTTCTCTTATGTCTTGGTATTGGTAATCATATTTTTTGTTCAGTTCTTGTCTTCTTCTATGAAAGCTTGAAATCCTTCTATTTCATTGAATAAACACAGAAATATTCCACTTAATTTTTCCAGATAGGTAATTCTTGATTATAGTCCCAGTTCTTTTGTCTTCTGGATTATCATAGTTTTTGACCACCCATCCTGTAATGTTGTATCTGCCGAGTCCAATTTAATTCTAAATGTGACTCCTTTATATTTGAATCTCTTTTACTTTCTGACCACTTGTATTTTTAGTTACTCTGATAGTTCTGAAACTTGGCTATAATATTTCTTGGAGTTTTATTTTGGAATATGTTTCTTGAGTTGATAAGTAGATTACTTCAATGCCTATTTTTTCCTTCTGATTCTTGGATATTAGGACAGTTTTCCTTGACAATTTCTTGAAATGTGCTCCCCTGTTTCTTTTTTTACTTATGGTTTTTAAGTAGTCCAATGATTCTGATATTGTCTCACATGGATCAGAGGTATTTATATTTAATTCTTTTTATTTTTATGAATTTGTTTTATTTTGTTTCTTGATGTTTCATAGAGTCATTACCTTTTACTTATCCTATTCTAACTTTTAAGGAGTTGTTTTCTTCAGTAATCTTTTGTACTTCCTTTTCCTTTTGGTCAGTTTTACTTTACAAGAAATTTTCTTTTTCCAAGTTTGTACCTTTTTCTTTCTAATTCCCTGGAAGCAACCTCATTTATTTTCATAATTTTTCTTCTGCTCTCATATTATTTTTAATTCCAGTTTGAGCTCTGCCATGTGTTCTTTCTGGACTTGGGACTACTTTTCCTTTGAGGTTTTGCCCATAGGTGTTTTGACATTGTTGTCTTCTGTTGTGTTTCTGTCTTCATCTTCCCTGTAACCATAACTTTCTATGTTCAGACTCTTGTTTTTGTTTTTCTTGCCTTTTCATCATCTTTTTCAACCTTTTACATTCTTTTTAAATTTGAAGTCTGTTTCTGGGATGAAAAGGGAACTATCTCAGACTACTTGATCTGGTTGCCACAGGTTTTGACTTTTGTAGTGATGCCCTGGTGTTGCCTGGAGGTCCACAGTGGGCCTTGAAGTCTGGTGCTGTTTTAGGATGTATCTAGGGTGGGTAGCTGGTACTTGCTAGAGGATATAGGGATCTGGCACCTAACCTGGTGCTGAGTTGAAGTCCTGGTCCTGGTATCTGGGATGTGCTGAGGCTGGTAAAGTGTGTCTACATTTTCCTGCAGCTACTGAAGCCCATGGTGGTCTGCTCTCTAGTAGATATCCATTTGCTGGGGATATGCTGAAGCAAGGGACTTTTCAGAGTTGGAGTCAGACCATTGCCCTGATAATACTGAGGTTTGAGAGTCCTGATGTTGGCATTTGCCTGCTCCACAATCTCAATGAAGCTCAGTATTCACTGCTGGTTTACAGATATGGGGATTGCTATTGTCTTGCTGGAATACTTATTATCTGAGATTGTTCTCCCCTTTATCTGAGTGAAACAGAACTTTTCAACTAATCTTTCAAATTTACTGTGACTAAAAGATTAATTCACCCCAACATTTTTTCTGTTTCTGCTATTCTACAATTTGCTTTGATATGTTATTTTATGGTTGTTTTCAAGTAAATATGGGCAAGTTATGGTAATTTACTATTTACCATCTTGACTTCCAGAGATCTGATATCTTATATTTTTAATATGTATTAGGATATGGGATAGAAAATAGGGCAACATATATATATATATATATATATATATATATATATATATATATATTATAGGATAAAGATGTTAACCAATACAAAACCTTTATTAACTGCTTAGTCTTTTCTAAGAACTGTGCTAATGCTAGAGATATAAGAAAGCTTTTTTCTTTTTTAAAGTTTATATTCTCAAAGAGCTTATATTCTATTGTATGAGATAAAATAATAATTATTCACATAATTGGATACTCAGATATGGGTTGGTTGCTCTTTATAGCTAGATATTTTGAATATTTAAATATTTTGAGCCATAATTCATTTCCATCTGTGGCTAAATTCTGAACCTGCTCAGTATGGGTTTGATTTTCTCAATTCTAAAAATTGAAGCTTTTCCAGGATAGTGGGAAAATGAGCATAGTTATATATTTCCTGGCTAGAGAAAATGCTAAACTTTTGGAATATTGTTCTGCATATGCATCAGAGATGTGTTTAAATAGTTGTCATTAAACTAGGAGCTTAAAGAAAGTGATATCTTATGGACAACTTCAATATTACATTATCTGGCTTAATACATTTTAGACTGGTACATTATGACCTTGTATATTTGAATAAAGTAGCTCATGAGTTTACTTGAATGGATATTTCTATTACACTATCCTCAATATCATGTTTCAATTTGACTATATGATATAATAAAGCAACCATTTTATTGGAAATTGATTCATTAACTACATTTCTCATTTCTATAAAAGGAAAATGAGTCTTTGTAATCCAGATAACAAATAAATTATAATGTTCCTTTTTTCTCAGATCTGTACATTGTTAACCAATAAGTTCAGTGTTAAAATATTTATTTTAATACTATTTTAATGTGAAATTATTTATTTTATAGTTTGATCCTAAGTCCCAGGAGCAAATTTTCAAATCTAATCATGAATAAAGTCTTCTACAAATACTTAAATATATTAATTTTACTCAGAGTATCTAATTAGAGTGTGATAGATGACATGGTTTGCTCAAATTTACATGAGCATAGTTTGATTAATTATATGTTGTCTTGAAAATTATTCTATAATCCGCACACAAAACAAGTGTAACCAAATTTAGCATTTAATTTAAAGGATCATGTCTTATGAATAACATTGAAATATGACTATTTCTCATTGCATGTCAAAAGAAGTTATATAACTATTTTATTATGACAATTGTTTAACACCTTTTCTGTAAAAATGGTATCTAATAATAACTTTGTTCTAATGTTTATTCTAACATGTGATGCCTTCTTCCTGAATGGGAAAAAATAGAATTTTAGGGCTGGAATCAAACTTAGCTACATCATTTAGATCGATTTCTCTTTCTCAGTCCCTTTTTTCCTTGTAGTCATGTAGTGTTTGAGTAATGTCACATAGCCATATACGGGGAATAACTGGTACTGGAATTCTAAGTTTCTTGTCTCTGTCCCACATTAGAATTATTTCCATGATATCCTTCTAATGTTTCTATTTATAGCCCTTATTATTTTAAAACTTGTTTGTTGAAGAACTGGGTAAAAAAGTTTGGCTTAGTAACTGGGATTGAACTTGGTTTTATTTTAATTTCCTAGGCTAAACAAATGAAAAGTTGGTTGAAGATTATTCTGAAGCATGGAAGCAAAAGTGGCCCAAATATCTGAAATTATGTTCATTCAAAAAGCTAAATGGATTTCAATTTGGCTATGGAGAAAACTTTCTATTTTTGGAGAAAACAATTCTATTTTTGAAACAAAAATATTTGATCCCAAACGATCAGGAACAATTTAGGGGATTTGTGTTAAAGAATACCATCTGGATCCAGAAAACAAACTGTGGAGCTTAGTATCATTAATTTGTAAAGGCTGTCTTATGTATTACAAAATTTTAATATCTCTAATGTTTTCTTTCTTCCTTTTAGATCTGTTTCTTCCCTCAACACATCCAATTTTGATCCATGCATATCATGGGTGAAAAATTTAAAGACTATATCAGATTGCCTTGTGTTGGGAGGGGGAGGGAATGGAAGGAGGGAGAAAAAATGTAAAATTCAAAACATTGCCAAAAATGATTGTGGAACAAATGGAAAAAAAAGTATTTGTTTCCACTGGGCTCAAGAGGCAAGACCTTTATTGTAAGATTAGGGTAGGGAAGAAGCTGAAGGAGCTGAAGAGATGTCATTACTGGTACATGGGTTGTTTGTAAATTAAAGGACCTCTAATTTTATCTATTTTATTCTGCTAGTGGAGTTGCATTCTAGGAAATTGAAAAATCTCTGAGTACTGGTACTAGTTTTACTCTGCTGCTATTTATTTAATTGCATTGTTTTTGTTTTGTTTTTTAATTCATAGCTCTTAGCAAAATGTCATACAAATTACTAGTACTCTATGGATCTTTGTTACATAGCATTGGTTTATATTTATTTAGGGAAAGGCTTGGAAAAAAAAGATAAACTGGGAATGAGTTTTAGATGGAGCAATGAAGCAGGTTGACTGATCATTTGTTAGTGACACAGTAAAAAGGTTTGTTTGTGGTTCAGGTTTGTTTTATAACCTGCCTCTGAGAGGCATTTCCAAATCTGATTTTCTATGATTCTCTCATTCTCGGATTTCATGATCTATAACCACTGAAGTGGTCACACTTTGAGTCTGTAAATTCTATGAGCATTTTATGAGTAAAACACACTGGAAAACATGGGTAATCCAATTAACAACCATACTTAAAATTGCAGCAACTGAATAGCCATACCTTTCATGAATAGATGGAGAAAGTAGTTAACATCTAAATAAGCTTAAAATGTTGAATGCTTTAAAAAAGTCATTTAAAACTTGATTTATGTTTGCATTGTTAACTCTAGCCTCTTAGCTATAAAAATAGAAAAAAAGTTATTTATGCTGTATTGAAAATAGCATTAATTTATTATAATCAAGGAAACATTCCTGCTGTTCAAGCATTATAATAAAGGCCAGTTCCACGTTTTCATTAGTAGGGTTTTTCATTTATAATTCTTATAAAGTCAGGATAGGTTGCTGAATGCATTCTCTTAACAATGAACAGTGATACATTACAACAAAATTATGTCTCAACCATATATATATATATAAATATATATAATATATATAATATGTGTATGTTATATTTGTTTTAGCCATATATATTTGCATATATGAATATATTATATATATTTGTATATAATATGATAATTCAATAGGAAGGACATTATAAAGAAATGCTATGTTAAGATTTCTTGAATGTAACAATGAAATGTCCATATGACACAATATTTTTAAAAATATAAAATGTTTTTTGAGTTTCTGAATGTGGCAGTGCTATGTGGAAATGTCCTCACGACACAACTATTTTTATATATGCTTCTTGAATTAAAGCATTTTCCTTCAAATTATTCCATTTATATGATATTACTTTTTCCCCTTTAAATCAGGGAAGATCTTAAAACTTCAAATAAATATCATCCTGGGATTTATCTTTCAGTAGTCTCCATTGACTGTATGACAAGGTAATTTAAGGTGCTCTAGTCTGGATTGGATTTAGGTCAGTCTTCTTGTCATTAATATCGGATAGTGGAATGAAAAATACACTGGTAGATCATTCAACAATTTAAATAAGAGGGGAGGAGAAGAAATAAGCATTTATATAGGATCTATAATGTGCCAGGCACTATACTAAGTACTTAGGAAATATTATTTCAATTGAGTCTCATAACAATCTAGTGGGATAAGTGCTATTACCATAATCATTTTATAGTTGAAGAAAATGAAACAAATAGAGTTTGTGACTTAGTCAAGGTCACAAATTAAATGTCTGAAAACTGATTTAATGTCAGACTTAGGATTCACCCTATTGCTCCACCTATTGCTTAGTATAAACCTAATATTTCCTGACATTCCAGTCAATACTTCCCTCTCCTTGGCCAGTCCATAATTATGTAAGGATAGAATTCAAAATCTTCGTTCCATAATATGTCCCTGAGTGACTGTCCCTTTTCTTCTGAGGTGACAAATTATACATTTTTATTTCTCTTTTATTGCCTTCAAACAAAGTCTTCCATTGCTCATTCAAGCATTTCCTCATGAGGATTTGACCAGAGATCTCTTAGTGTAATACTTTCAACACTATAAAAAGGTCAGTCAGTTCTACATTATGGTGAGTATCAGGATTACTTTTGGTCACTACCACAGTCAACTGCTCTGCAGTCCATTTGGCTGGAGAAAACACTTATCTTTCCACTGCACACTGGACATAACAATGAAAGCAACATCTCTTCCTATTTCCTTTTGGTTACTCCTCCTGAGACTACTAGCTGCCTTCTGTTAGTTTCCAATATGGCTCATGTGCCCCCCCATTGTCTGTTTGCCACTGTAAATAGAAACTATATCTTTGATTAATACCCTTTGGTCATTGATAATGGACACTGCCCTTAAGGAAGGAACACATTTTTATTCACTGACCTCTGTCTATTGCCATGGATTCATATTTCTGCCTGCTATCCACTGGCTTGTGCCAATTAGATCTGTCTCCTAACATTCTGTCAATTAGCCATTGTTGCTGTAATTTAAGTTGTTGCCTAAAGGTCATCTTCTATTCTACCGTTCCTGGCCCAGGATACTTTCCTATATTATGACACTGTCTCATAATATTAAAAATGAACATGATTTTTACAAAACAATGACAAATTCATATTAAAAATGAAAATGTATGATGCACATTCACTTTTTTTGGCTGCATGCTTCCATTAGAAAGAATTTTCTTGAGGGGACAGAGCCAGGATGGCAACAGGACAGGTATGTCTCTTAGGTGCTCTGGATCAAAACTTATAAACTACATTTTCGAGAAACAGAATCCACAGAGGGATGCAGTGAGGCAGTTCTCCAATGCAAGGTAACTTGGAAAAGAGCAGAAAGCCTCCACTCCACAGGGTCAGAGGAGTGGCCCACCAGAGGGGTAGCTGGCCAGAGCAAAGGAACTTCAGCCTCCTGGAGGCAGCCCCAGGGTGCTGGGAGCCATGGCTCATGGCAACGGGGGCAATTTCCTGATCTACACTCTGAGGAGCAACAGGCACAACTAGGGGCATCAGTGGGGGACCTCTGCCAGAGCAAGCACGTGAAGCCCAGCCCTCAGGGCACACAGCAAGCAGCATGGCTGTAGCAGCCAAGGTTGAGAAACCAGAATCAGGAAGAGTTGGTAAGTAAGAAACCCCAGGGTATGAGTGCTGAGGCTAGAAAGGGGAGTGAAGAGAGACTGCCAAGTTCTGTCCTCTGTCCTCTGTCCCTGGAACAGGACTCTAGGGTTCTGACCACATTCAGATCCTGATCGCAGTCTAGGCCCCACCACATGGAACAGGAGGGTCCCCCCCACCTCAGCCCTGTGGCGGGGGGGGTGCATGTGGTCATTCACAGACAGGAGGGAAGACAGAGCCTCACACACTCAAAAGCTTATGAAGCACCCCAAAACCAGGCACAGACTGTAGAAATGAGTAAGCAGAGAAAAAAGAGGAACACCATTGAGAAATACTTTGCCTATGATCCCACGAAGGATCTAAACACTCAAGCTCTTGCATCTAAAGACTCAAAGAAAAAACAGAATTTAGGCTCATGCTATGACAGAGTTCAAAAAAGATTTTGAAAATCAAGTGAGGGAGATAGAAGAAAAATTGGGAAAAGAAATGAGAGAGATGCTGAAAAAACATGAAAATGAAGTCAGCAGCTTAGTCAATGAGATCCAAAAATATGCTGAAGAAAATAACATGCTAAAAACCAGCATAAGTCAAATGGATAAAACAGTTAAAAAAAGTAATTGAGGAGAAGAATGATTCAAAAAGCAGAATTGGCCAGATGGAGACAGAGATAAGACAGCTCTCTGAGGAAAACAAATCCTTCTGACAAAGAATGGAATTGAGGGAGGTTGCTGATTTTATGAGAAATCAGAACATAAAACTTCAAAACCAAAAGAATGAAAAATTAGAAGAAAATGTGAAATATCTCATTGAAAAAACAACTGATATGGGAAACAGACTTAGAAAGGATAATTTTTTAAATTATTGGAATACCTGAAAGCCATGATCAGGAAAAGAGCCTTGACATCATTTTCAAAGAATTAATACAGGAAAATTGCCCTGATATCCTAGAAGCAGAGGGCAAAATAGAAATTGAGAGAATCCATGGATCTCCCCGAGAAAGAGATTCAAAAAAAAAAAAAAACAACAACCACCAAGAATATTATAGCCAAGTTCCAGAACTCCCAAATCAAAGAGAAAAATATTACAAGCAGCCAGAAGGACACAATTCAAATATTATGGAGCTGCAGTCAGGATCACACAGGACTTAGCAGCTACTAAATTAAAAGCTCATAGGGCTTGGAATATAATATTCCAAAAGTCAAAAATGCTTAGAATGCAGCTGAGAATCAACTACCCAGCATAACTGAACATCTTCCAGGGAAAAAGATGGATGTTCAACGAACCAGGGGAATTTCAAATGTTCATGTTGGAATGGCCAGAGCTGAACAGAAGGTTTGATCTTCAAATACAGGACTCAGGTAATACATAGAGAGTGGAGGAGAAGGGGAAAATATGAGTAACTCAATGATGATGAACTACATGTGTTCCTGTATAGAAAAATTATACTGACAACACTCATATGAACCTTCTCATTTAACAGAGCAGGTAGAAGGAGCTTTTGTAGATGAAACACAGGAGAAAGTTGAATTTGAAGATATAATGTGGTGTAAAAATGGAGTCAATAGATAAAAGGGAAATGTAATGGGAGAAAGAAAAAGAAGAGGAGGAATAGCTAAGATATTTCATATAAGATTTTTCTTTATTGCAATGAGTTATTGCAATGATATGGAAGGGGGGGATGAAGGCAACTTCACTCTCATCAGAGGTGGCTAGGAGAGGAAACAGCATATATACTCAATGGGGCATAGACATCTGGAGTAAGGAGAGAGGGGAGCAGGGACAGGAGGAAGGGAGGGATGTGAGTGATGGAGGAGAGGATGGACCATGGGGGGAGAGTGGTCAGATATAACACATTTTCTTTTTAATTCCTTGCAATGGGCTGGAATTGGATGACCTGTCCACGACCATAGGCTTGGGACCTCTTGGCCCCAGGGCTGGAGATATGTCTGCTACACCACTCAGCTACCCTAACAGCAGAGTCAGAGTGAAAAGAGAGAGAAAATATAGTACATGGTAGTGGAGAAATACAAATAGAGTGAGTTGGGATCAGCAATGGCAATGGTGGGAAAATATGGAAGTAACTTTTGTGATAGTTTATCTTAAAGAATGTGATCCACCCATGACAGAGCTGGTGGTATTGGAACACAGACTGAAACACAATTTAATCATTATTATTATTATTATTATTATTATTATTATTATTATTATTATTATTATTATTGGGGTTTCAGGGCAAATGGGGCTGGGTGGCCTGCCTAGGGCTGCAAAGCTGGGTGATTGTTAGGTGTCTGAGGCCATATTCGGACCCGGGTGATCTCTGGCCCAAGGCCCAGTGCTCTGTCTGCCACCTGGACACCCCTGCTATTATTATTATTACTATTTCATTTTATTTGAGGTCTTTTTTCTGGTTTTTGCAGGGCAATGGGGTTGAGGTGGCTTGCACGAGGTCACACAGCTGGGTGATTGTTGGGTGTCTGGGGCCAGATTTGGGCTTGGGTGCTCCTGGCTCCAGGGCCATACCTAAAATTATTATTATTATTATTATTTTTCTTTTCTTTTAATTTTATTTTTTTCCTCTCCCCTTTACTTTATCACCCATGTGGGGCCTATACTTTTTTTGGGGGGTTATGTTTACTCTTAAAGAAGAAGAATTTAGTAATGTATAAGAAAACATTATTTATACAAAATAAGAATAAATAAATGAGAAAAAATAAAAAAAATAAAAAATAGAAAGAATGTTCTCACAAAGAAGACAAAACAAAACAAAACACTGTGACTTTGTGTCTCAGTATTTTCATTAGTGTAAATGAAACCATGTATTATATAATCTTAATCATAATTCATCTTCATAAACATTTCAACTTAAATTGGGCCATAATGTAAAATATATAAAATTAAATGAATATATTTAGTTCATTTGATATTCACAATGATTTTTTTTGTGGCTTATATGATTTATTTAATATTTTTTATAGAAATAAGTAGGGTGAATGTTAATCCAAATGTAAGATATTAAATCAATGTGTATAACAAAGTAAACAAATTATGGCAGGATTTTAGATCCCCTAAAGTTTCTTTTTTTAGAAAGATTTTATTTATTTTGAATTTTATAATATTTCCCCTCAACTTGCTTCCCACCCCCACAACAGGCAGTCTCTTAGTTTCCATAGTATACATTGATCCAAGGTGAATGTAATGAGAGAGAAATCATATCCTTAAGGAAGAAAATAAAGTATAAGAGATAACAAAATTACGTAATAAGATAACAGGATTTTTTCTAAGTTAAAGGTCGTTGGTCTTTGTTTAAACTCCACAATTCTTTCTTTGGATATAGATGGTATTCTCCATCACAGGTTGTGCAAAATTGACCCTGATTGTTGCACTAATGGAATGAGCAAGTCCATCAAAATTGATAATCCCACCCATGTTGCTGTTAGGGTGCACAATATTTTCTGGTTCTGCTCATCTTACTCAGCATCAGTTCATGCAAATCCTTCTAGGCTTTGTTATATTCCCATGCCTCCTGGTTTCTAATAGATAAATAGAGTTTTATTACATATATATATATATATATATATATATATATATATATATATATATATCTCACAATTTGTTAAGCCATTGCCCAATTGAAGGAAATTTACTTAATTTCCAATTCCTTGCCACCACAAATAGGGCTGCTATGGACATTTTTGTACAAGTGATATTTTTACCCTTTTTTCATAATCTCTTCAAGGTATAGACCCAGTAGTGGTATTGCTGGATGAAAGTATATACACATTTTTGTTACCTTTTGGGCACAATTCCAAACTGCTCTCTAGTAAGGTTGGATGAGCCTATAGCTCCACCAAGAATGTATTGGTATCTCAAAATTCCCACATCCCTTCCAACATTGATCGTTGTCCTTTCCAGTCATATTGACCAGTCTGAAAAGTGTGAGATGCTTTAATTTACATTTCTCTAATAAGTATTGATTTAGAGCAATTTTTATGTGACTTTGGATCTCTTTGATTTCCTCCTCTGTAAATTGCCTTTGCATATCCTTTGATCATTTGTTAATTGGGGAATGACTTGTTTTTTTTGAAAATTTGACTCTGTTCTCTGTATAATTTAGAAATGAGTTCTTTGAAGAAATATTAGTTGTAAAAATTGTTTCCCAATTTACTACAGTTCTTTTGATCTTGGTTACAATGGTTTTATCTGTGTAAAAGCTTTTTAATTTAATGAATAAAAATTATTTAGTTTGTTTTTAATGATGCTCTAAACCCCTTTCCTTGACCATAAACTGCTTCCCTTTCCATAGATCTGACAGGTAAACTACTCCTAGTTTGCTAATAATTTTTTTTTGTCAAAGTCCTATAACCAATTTGATCTTTTCTTGGTATAGGGTATGAGGTATTGGTCTAATCCAAGTTTCTTCCATACTAACTTCCAATTTTCCCAGTAATTTTTATTAAAGAGAGAGTTTTTATCCCAATAGCTGAACTCTTTGGGTTAATCAAACAGCAGATTACTATGATTATTTCATGCTATTGTACCTAGTCTATTCCATTGATCCATCACTCTATTTCTTAGCCAATACCAGAAAGTTTTGTTGACTAATGCTTTATAATATAACTTTATATCTGGTAAGACTAAGCCACCTTCTTTTGTACTTTTTCCCCTTGAATCCCTGGAAATTATTGACTTTTTATTCCTCCATATGAATTTTCTTGATGTAAGTATTCTCCTGGCTTCTCTTTCTGGGTTTTGACAATCGGATTTCTGTTAAGAGGTTTGTTTCATATTATTTATGGGGGGAGATCAGGAGATTTTAACACAGTGCCTGTTTTCTCTTTGCCATCTTGGCCAGAAGTCCTAAATTTTCAATATATTTAATGATCCTCTGCTAAACATGTAGATTATCTCATTCTTGTATTTCAAGATAAATGTCTTTTCTGAAATTTATCACATGTAAAATTGTGTGACTTTATGTGCTTTATCAGAAATTCCCATGTCTGATATTAATAGTTTTTGCATTTTTATTTTTTAAATATGTGGCATTTTCATAAACCCTTTTTGTACAACATATTATAGGTAATGCCTTGATTTAATAAAAACATACAAAAAAGGAGAGTAAGAGAAAGCCTAGGAAATGAATCTCTCTACTTAAATAAGTGACATTTTGAATAACCCAAATTGATGTATAATATTTTAACTAATAATGCCATTTAAATAACATATTTTGATAATTATTTCAAATATAAAATTGATTTTAATTTGTTCAATCTATGTTCCTAACTCGGGTATCTATTTGTGTTAGAAAAATGCATGATTTATGGAGAGAAGATTTCTCATCTGATTTTTCAGATTTGCAAAATGTTAAAAGATAATGAAAATTTCACTTTCTTCCACTGACTGCTCAAAAAACATAGGGAGTATTGAAAAGCACCGTAAATGTCTGGTTCATTGGCATGATAACATGCAATTTAACTCTACATTTTGACAGTTGAATGATTAATAGATACAAATTAACAGATACAGATAATTAGCCAATTATTTCTCAGGAGTGTATATAGAGAAAGCAAATGTGGATGTATACAATCTGATAAAAATAATAATTTAGATATAGTGATGACTGTACACCATATTTCATATGATCAAACCTGTAATATAGTGCTTTTATAAAGTGCAATCTTTATTGATAAAATCACAAGTACTAATTTGTTGTACAGATATTTGATGGAAATATTATGTTTTAACTGGAGTATAGTAAATATAAAGTTATATTCAATAAATATAGATGTTTGATTTATAAATTAATGTTTGTATATGTATATACCAAAAAAGCATGGATCCTTTGAAATCTCTCAATAGACTTCCAGGTTAATTGAACTTCAGGTTAAGAATACTCGTACTAGAAGAAAATGAAGTGGATTTAAATTACTAGGCTGGAATACCAAATTGAATGTCACCACAATTCATCTTAACCAACCTGGGTTAATCTTCCTCTGCACTACTTATCCTCAACTTCAGAGAGATCATTTCTGTTTAAATCATGCACCACTCTGCTAAGTGCAAGAGTCATATTTCATTAAGACAAAATGAGATAAGTGTTACTCATTATATGCTTTAAAAAAATTTATTTGCTGATCCCTATCAGGAAAAGAATATTCAGCCAGCATTCCATCAAAGACCATTTAAACTGAGACTGCTTTGGGAAACTCTCTTACTTGAGTTACCCATTGTGGTCCTCCATTTGTATTTGAGAGATTACCAAAAGACTATTCATGGCCATTTTGTAGTTAGGCTGCTATGAAGCTATTTCCACAGGATGAATCTTTAGTCCACTGAGTCAAGGAAGATTGGAAGATAGTCTTAATATCCTTAAAGAAAATTCTAACTTGATTGTTTTTCAATTTTGAAGAGGATCATTGACATCCTAAGGTGATGTCTTGACTATTTGGTTTAAGTTAAATAGAGTTTCATAAAATCATCAGCCTTTCTCTCTTTTTCAGAGTACCAAGGCAAAAATCAGGATGATTACTGATGATCCATGTTTCAGCAATTGATCTTGGTATCTCTGATGTCTGATCAGACTTCTTTTGCTCCATACTACCTACTTCAGTTGCCTCCATCGCTGTTGGAAAAAATTATTCTCATCCACTTATTCTGCCTGATGAAGTCTTTGCATGCTTGGGGTAGACATAAACTAAATCATACAAAAATTTGAGGCTTTGTGGCTGGCCTTAGCCTGATTAAGTTCATTTTCTGAGAAAATTTACTACAATGGTCACTAGGCATGTGATAACTTCTTGGACTTATAGGTGAGAATTGGGTGAAAGATAAACACTGAAGGTGAATAAGCAGCCATGCAAATGACTTGACATACCCTCACACCAGAGGAACTAACTCCCCCTGAATCCCCCATATACCTATGCACATGTTTTATAAAAGGAGAAAAGGTTGGAACATCCTTGATAAAGATGGAAGAATTGGGGTGGCTAGGTGGCGTAGTGGATAAAGCACCGGCCTTGGAGTCAGGAGTACCTGGGTTCAAATCCGGTCTCAGACACTTAATAATTACCTAGCTGTGTGGCCTTGGGCAAGCCACTTAACCCCATTTGCCTTGCAAAAACCTAAAAAGAAAGATGGAAGAATTCCTAGTGGTCTTTACAACACACATATAGTCAATCTAATACCACTTGCTTGTGACATCTAATTATGTTTGTTTTTTATAATTTATTTTAAATAATTGTTGTTGCCTAACTTACATGGAAGGGGGAGGGAAAGATAGGATATCACTCCTCCTATACAAGGTATTGATGTACATAATTTCGACAAATCAGATATTTGTAAGTATGTGTCTGTGTCTTTATGTAAGTATGTGACAAGGTAAAGGGTAAAATATATTTCTTTTTTTAGTAAAAGTAATTAAATACATTGTACTTTGATAATGTCTGTATCGACCAATACCATTCTCATTAGAAATGAAAAAAGTTTTAGATTCCATTAATTCTAACCCTTACTTGATGCATGAATACTCTCTACAACAAAGGCATCAAATATCTGGTCCACTGACACACAGGACTGTGACATTCTAGAATGTGATACAAACCAGATGAAAATATATTTGGGAAATAGTTAACAAAATAAATATAAGTACAATAAAATTATATTATAAGACATTGTCATAAAACACTAGTTTATTACTTATTTATTTTTCTCTTTGATACATACTTATATAAGGACAAAAGTTAGCATGGTGAAGTGGGAAAGCTTGGAATCAAAGAACTTAGATCACAGTTTTACTTCTTGCGTCTTTCTATGACTTTAGGCAAATCATTTAATTTCAGTAGATCTCAGTTTCCACATATGTAAGATGAAAGGGACTTGTCTATAAGATTTGTAAGTTCCTTTCTGGTACTATGTCTAAAATAATCAATCACTAATCATCTTTAAACAACTATATATTGTTTTTGGGACATATTGTATTTACATTGAAGCAAAATATTTTGGTTCAATATAAATAAAATACTGTCCCTAATCTTATCCAGTGCAACCAAGCATACTAAAATAAATTCTGTTTCTACATGAAAATATTTTAGCTATTTAAGGAATA
The DNA here is from genome assembly GCF_037893015.1 of Macrotis lagotis. Lineage (NCBI taxonomy): Eukaryota > Metazoa > Chordata > Mammalia > Peramelemorphia > Peramelidae > Macrotis > Macrotis lagotis. The sequence goes on from NC_133659.1 coordinate 90,812,994, forward strand.
AATTCTTTTCCCCTTTCTTAATATTAGGTAATCTCTGTCCCTTTGCCCTACCACAGGTTCAAATTCCTTCAACATTTCTACTTTTTCAAGTGAGAAATTAAGAAAGGATTAATAATTTATCATAAATAATATATTTACCATTGCTTTCCTTTGGAATATGTGTTATAGACCTAGTGGTATAGAAGGATAGTATTTCATTTTTAGTGAAGAATATTAGAAATAATGTCCATTTACCTTTAAATCAATGGATTCAGCATCCCTAACCAATGCTATTCATCAGGGCCATGATTAAGGAAGAAAAGGAAAACTGGAACTTTTCTCCAGAGCAGCAAAATTTAGAAAGTGCTAATTACATTTTTTCAGCAGCATTGCAACTCTCACCTCCCAGAATTATACTCTTGGAATTCTTATTACAATGGAGGAAGTATTCTAACTTTGTGGTATTTCCCTTATTCCTTTCCTTCCTCTCCCTCTGCCCAATTTCTATTTATTTTGAGACCATCCTGCTTTCTTAGATGTGTTTTATAATGCTTGCTTTGAGAATTAAATTTATCAGTTATATCTCTGTTGCTCATATTATTCTACTACAATTAGATCTTATCACATTTATTATATTATATTATATATAAATTATAATTTTAATTATTATGCAAATGGTTGAATATTACAATTTTTACATATTATAGGTTCTATTTGACTTACAATAAATGATAATTTTCATATAGATAAGGCAATTGGAAACTTGTCTTTCACTTGAGACTTTGTATTTATGTCCATTTCTCTAAGCTTATTATTTTATGAACTCATTCTTTTTACAAAATAAAGACTATTTACCAAGAAGGAAAAGAACTGGAAATTAATTAAATTAAAAGTAACAAAGACCAAAGTATTTAAAAATAGAGTGCCTGCATATGGATTCTTTCTTGATTTATCTGTAATCCCATGCAAATCGCCCCAGATCTTTAGTACTCAATTTCTTTAATATGAAAAGGTTGAACTGAATTCATCTTAAAATGTTATAATTCTAAATAAATAAAAATATAGAAATTTATCAATAGCAGAATTTAGGGCCATAAACATTATATGTAAAAATGCATACTTTTCTACCAAGTACTTATTATTCCAAAACAGGCTGTTCACATCTATTCATGATCCTTTATGAAAAATCTCATAATTGCCATGAGAATAGAGATCCTCATATTTGTCAATTAATAATTTAATTTTTAGGATAAAACAAATGGACCTTACTGGATTGTTCTAAAATCAAACTTCTGGGTTGTGTTTATTCCTAATTTGCATGTTTCTGTTGTATATAGATGCACAAGTTTGTTATGTAGGAAATGGGTGGTAAAAAAAAAAAGATGTTTATTTTACTCAAAACTGGTAAGGCTACCAAAAGATTCTGATGAGGAAGTCATTTCTTTTAAGAAATGAGAAATCCAGAATGTTAACTTTAAAGAAACTGCCAACAATTTTATCACAGGAACCAAAAGTGAAGGGGATTCAAAGTATTGACAATAGAATATAGGAATGAAAAATCTGTTGTGAGACAGCTGTTCAAATCTGACAGCAGTCCTAGTCAGGTAAATGAAACATGAATTCAGAAAATGTATATTGGAATATTTATATTCATTTTCCCAAATATAGTTAAATAAAATAAATTATTGACAATTAAATGTTCAGGTATGAAATTATAGATAATGCAAATTCTCAATTGAATTTTCTGCTTACTTTTTTAAATGAAAAGGCTTAAATTATCTAGCAGATAAATATCATTGATAATTGATACATCAAACATCTAAAATTCCATTAGTTTGTTCATTCATTCAATTGTCACAAATTAAAAGCTCCTGATAACTCAGTAAATAATAGTCTAGAATTATTGTAATCAAAAAAATCTCACTAAGAGATGAGCTCCTTTGAACATATTTAGGCTCCTCCTAATATGACATATAAAATCCATTACCAGGTCTGTACCTGAAATGTTCCAATTTGGGGAAGAAATGTCAGCACTTTTGCTTTGAAATCATTGGTTTAAAGAATCTAGAGAGACCTCCACAGAATAATGAGGAATTACAATAGGATTTCTGTGTAAAAGGATAATAATATAATACTCTGAATTTTTAAAGGAATTAAATGGAATTAAAGGAATAAATGAATCAGCCTCAAACTAGATTTGCATTGGACTGGAGAACTAAAGACAATGATATCAAATTCTGTTCTTTGTTGTTATTTTTGCAGGGCAATGGGGTTGTGACTTGACCAAAGTCACACAGCTAAATAAGTATTAAGTGTCTGAGTTTGAATTTGAACTCAGGTCCTAACTGACCCATTCTCTATCCATTATGCCACCTAGCTGCCCCTATCTAATTTTACTTAACAAAAATTATTTAATGTCTACTATGGACAAAACATTGTACTAAGCACCATGGAATCCAAATAAAAAAAAAAAAGAAGGAAAACTTCTGTCTTCAAAAAGATTACAATCTAATGAAGAAAGTCAACACTTCAAAACAGCTTAAAACCAGGGAAGGAAGGAGGAACACAAATAAGTGGACATGATATTCCATCAAAACCAAGCATAACTGCTAATGAAAAGTGGATAATTTATCTGGAATGCTCAGATTCAAAGGAAGTCAACTTTGAGAAGTTTATTTCTCCACCTTCCCAGTTCCATTATTCCCTTCTCTCCTGTGTTGACTATTAAAAACTGAGTCAATTAGACTGATGCGGAGATTTCAGATTTCTGGGCAGGAAAAGTCAAATATCTCAGAACCTGTGTATTCTGATTTGTAATTGAGGAAGAGTCCCATCTATGCTCTCTTCCAGCTTAGAACTATAATTAAGAGGAAGACATTACATTATTAGGAAGTTCTTTTTGATACTGGATAGCTCTGTTTAGTAGGGGTTTATGTTAGTTTTGTTTTGTTTTCCTAAAGACACCAAAATCTAACTGCAACTTCCAATGAACAATACTCTTTGTTCTTCCCTCCAGAACAATAGATCAAAATAGATTAAAAAATTATTAAGCTCTAATGTCTATCAGACATTGGAAGGAGAAAATATTATTAGATAGGGAGGCAGTAAATAAGCATTAATTATGTTATTTCTAAATGCAACACACATTAAGTACTCATGATACAAAGATAGGTAAAAGAACTCGCCCTGAAGGAATTGACAGTACAATAAGGGAAACAACATCCAAACAAATATGTAGTATAAGCTAAAATTAATAAACTGAGAGAAAAATTACAATTGCAATTAAAAAAGATTAGAAAAAATAATACTGTAGAAGGTAAGCAAGGGAAACAAATAGAGAAAATACCCAGAGACAGAGATGGAAAATCTTGTTCCAGGAACAGCAAGGAAGGTAGTATCATCACATTGAAAAGTTTAGGCAGAAGACTGGTATAAAATATAAGAAGACTGGAAAGGTGTTGTTGGTAATTGTAGGGAAGATTATGAAGGACTCTGAACCTAAAGGGAGGATTTTGTATTTGATCCTAATTGCTCTGCTATATAAAAGCACTTCAAATGCTTAGTTATCACATCTATTAGTCTCTTCAAGGAAAATATTCATTCCTCAACCAGTACTGATATGTTCTTTAGTCTTCTCACTATCCCTTTTTCCCTCTTTAAAATCATAAGGTAATAGACCTTAATATGGAAGAGAAGTTAAAGGTCACCTATGCTTTTTTTAGATATGAAGAAGTAAATCCCTAAAATTTAATTTGCAATGATTAACTGGGATTCAGACCCAAATCCTACTGTTGCAAATTCAGTATTCTTTCAACTCTTCTACTTTCGTTTCTTTTTCTTAAAATGTAGTGCCCCTGAATGAATACAACATTTCAAATATGACATGGATTTGAAGCATATTTTGAAAGAATATAAGCTCATACTCTCTGGAGACTGTACAGTTTTAATACAACCTAGGATAACGTTAATTATTTTTGCTGTCAGGCTTTACACACAGATACACATATGATTTGATGCCCTATAAATTCATTTTTTAAAAAATTCAATGCAGAATTACAGTATGATTTATTTCTTTAGATCCAGATTATGCTATCTATTTTTAAATTATATCTTTTGCATTTGTTATATCTAAAAATTTAGCAAGATTACTTTTTATGCTTTAATCTAAATCTTAATCATTAAAATACTGACCTGAACAGGAAAACAGAACAGATTCCTTTAGCACTCCACAATAGACATTCTTACTAATGTAGCTTAAATAACCGTTGACTAATTAGAATATGTTTAACAGAACTAGCAAAATTAATGCTGAAAGTCATGTCTTCTTTGTTCCTTCCATTATCTCTAATTATCTTGTAAAAAGGGAGATGTGCAGGTTGGGTTTGACTCTTCTTAATGAAGTCCTACTGGTTCTTTTACAATTAATGCATCCCTTTCTAAGTATACTTTCTTTTCAAGAAGATGTTCTAGAATTTTGCCAAGAATAGAAGTAAAGCTTTTATAGGCCACAAGATATAACTTGGTTTTTCTTTACGTACTCAAATAAGAAGGGATTATATGGATATATGCCTGTTTCTTAGTCAGAAATACTACTTGAAAAATTTGTTCCCCAATTTCCTATATTTCTTTTAATCTTTGTTAAAGTGCTTTTATCTGTGCAACAGCTTTTTTAATGTAATATAATGAAAATGATCTAGTTTATTTTTAATGATGTTCTGATCCTTTCTTTAGTCATATATTGATTCCTTTTCCATAGATATGACATGTATACTACTCCTTGATCTTCTACTTTGCTTATAATATTGTTTTTTATATCTAAATCCTGTATCCATTTTGATCTTGTCTTTGTATAGGGTGTGAGGTCTTGATCACATACTAACTTCCAATTTTCCCAACCGTTTTTATCGAAGAGAGAGTTTTTTCCCAATAGCTGGACTGTTTGGGTTTCTCAAACAGCAGATTAATATAATTATTTCTTGCTATTGCACCTAGTCTATGCCACTAGTCCACCACTTTACTTCTTAGCCATTACCAAACAATTTTGAAGACTGATGTTTTATAACATAGTTTTAGATCAGGTAAGGCTAAGCCACCTTCGTTTGTACTTTGTTTTTATTGAATACCTGGAAATTTTTGACTTTTTAATTCTCCATATGAAATTGCTTACAATTTTTGCTAACTCATTAAAGTAATTTTTTGAAATTTTGATTGGTAGGGCACTAGACAAGTAGTTTAGTTTTGGTCAAATTGTCATTTTCATTATATTAGCTAGATCTATCCATGAGCAGTTGATATTTGTTCAGTTTTTTAAATCTGATTTTATTTGTGTGAGAAGTGTTTTGTAATTGTTTTCAAAAAAGTTTTTGAGTCTGCCTTGGCAGGTAGACTCCCAGGCATTTTATACTGTCTTAGGTCATTTTGAATGTCATTTCTCTTTCTAACTTTCTGCTATATCTTGCTAATCATATATATGCATATATATATATATATATAAATATTTATGATTTATTTATGAGTATTTATTTTATATCCTGTGACTTTGCTATAGTTGCTAATTTTTTCCAGTAGTTTTTAGATGATGTTTTGGGATTCTCTAGATAGACCATCATGTCAACTGCAAAGAGTAAGAGTTTTGTCTCTTCCTTTCCAATTTTAATTCCTTCAAATTCTTTTTCTTCTATTATTGCTGAAGCTAATATTTCTAATACAATTTTATGTAGTAGTGGTGATAATGGGCATCCTTGTTTCACCACTGATCTTATTTGGAATGCCTCAAGTCTATCCCTGTTGCATATAATGCTTGTTGATGGTTTCATATAAACATATATATATATATATATATATATATATGTATATGAATATGTACTGCATATTATTCTGAGGAACAATCAATTTATCCCTACAATCTTTGATGTTTTAGTAGGAATGGGTGCTGTATTTTGTCAAAAGCTTTTACAGAGTCTGTTGATATGAAATTTCTGATAGGTTTGTTATTGATATAATTAATTATAGTGGGGTGGCTAGGTGGTGCAGTGGATAGAGAACTGGCCCTGGATTCAGCAGTACCTGTATTCAAATATGACCTCAGGCATTAATAATTACCTAACTGTGTGGCCTTGGGCAAACCACTTGACCCTATTGCCTTGTAAAAACCTAAAAAAAAATAATAATTAATTACAGTAACAGTTCTCCTAATAGGGAACCACTCTACATTCCTGGGATAAATATTAGCTCATCAAAATGTATTATCCTAGTGATTACTTGTTATAATTGTTTTGCTAAGATGATATTTAAAGTTTTTTCATCTATATTCATCAGGTCAGTGCTTTTGTTGATGAGATAGTTTATATTTTCTTCTAATTTTTCAAATTTTTGGTGTTGTTTAACAAAATCTTATTGTCTCATGATGTCATTAGTTTCCACTGATTCCATTCTTTTTTTTTAAAGAAGAATTTTCTTCACTTACCTTTTGCTACTCTTCTTCTACTTGGTCAATTCTATTTTTGAAGGAGTTTTCCGTTTGCCCAGGTGCAGTTTTAAGAGAATCATTTTCTTTTTTCATTTGCCCAACTGAATATCTGAGAAAATTATTCTCATATTTTATTTGTACAATCTTATTTTCCAAGGATTATTTTTTCTTGTGAGATGTTAATTTTCTCTTGCAATGTCTTAATTTTTTTATTGAATTTCTTTTCCAAATTTTTTCAATTGATTTTTAAACTCCTCCCTGATTTCTTCAAGGAATTCTTTCTTGGTTGGAGACCAATTCTTCATATTCTTCTCAGAAGTGTTATCTCTCTCTCTCTCTCTCTGTCTCTCTCAGAATCTATTTCTTCTAAGTATTTCTCCATGGGCCCCTCTTCTTGCTGGCCCTTCCTCATTTTCCTAGGATCCTGTGTTGGGGAGAGGCTGACTCTCAGATGTTTGCTTTTAAAAATCTTTGAGGCTTTGTTCACTTGGCTTAGTAATTCCGTGGATTGACCAATAGGAGTGTTTGAGGTCCTCAGCAGTAGGCTCTGAGTTGACCTTGAGCAATTGACTGGGTACTGGGGGAGGGAGTCAATCTCCCTATCAGCTAAGTGAACTCTGTTGCCCACATCTGAAACTGAAGCAGTCGGGGCTTGTTTACCATTTGCTCTGGGAAGAAGTCTCCCCTGAAAGTATGGCACTTAGGTACAAGCCCAGCTGGTTGTTTTTCCAGGTGTGCTCTGAAACTCTCTGTGCTGGAACTCACCCTCCCAGTTGGTACTTGCTATGCCACTCAGCAAAGCTTATGCAGCTGAGGCCAGTCTTCTGCCTTTCCCCCACAATGTACATTTTGCTGGCCTTCTGCTTTTGTCTCCTGGTTCACCCACAATCTCCTGAGACAGACCTTGTTGATAGGTGGTGTTCTCCTAGCTTCTTTTTTTGGGTTTTGTGGATCAAATTTCTCTTAAGAGGTTTCTTTCGTGCTATTTTTGAGGGGAACAAGGGACACTTAAGACGGTGCCTGTCTTCTCTCCACCATCTTGGCTGGAAGGCCATAAAAGAAATTTAAAAAAATTTAAATGGAGTGCTCATCAGATCCTGAAGGATTTTTTTTTGTTTTGCTTTGTTTTTCTTCCTCTGGATGGTGATAGCATTGTCCTTACCCAGTCTAATATAGTTGTCCTAGATCTCTGAAATGCTTAGAACAGTTGCATCCATCAGGATGTAATCATCACACAATGTTGTAGTTAATGTGTTCATTGTTCTCCAGGTTCTTCCCCCTTCTCTCAACATCAGATCCTGTAATTCATTCCATGCTTCTCTAGAGTATGACCATTTATGGTTTCTTATAGAATAACAGTATTCTAAAATATTCATGTACCATAACCTGTTTAATCATTTCTCAAGTGATGAGTATCCCCTCAATTTCCAATTCTTTGTCACTGCAAAAAGAGCTGCTATGAATATTGTGGAACATATAGGAGTTTTCCTATTTTTATAACCCTCTGCATATAGACAGAATTGGAGTTGCTGCATCAAAGGGTATGAAGAACTTTATTGCTTTTTGGGCACAGTTCCATATTGCTCTCCAAAATGATTGGATCACTTCACAGTTCCACTACCAATGAATCCATCAATGTCCCAATCCTTCCACAACTTCTCCATTATTGATCATTTTCCATTTTCCCTTTTTCTCATCTTAGACAATTTGGTAGTTGTGAGGTTTTTTTAATTTGCATTTCTCCAATCAATGATTTGGAGCAATTTTCATGTGATTATATATAGCTTTACTTTCTTCATTTAGTAGAAATTTTTAAATCCAAGTGGAAATGTATCTTAATCTCTCTGGAACAAATGTATTGAGTAGGATTTGCTCAGTGTTCACACACTTTCTTCTTTCCCTCTAAAATTATAAATCTTTGTGCCTCTTCACCTAGTGCTATTTATTTCTAAAGTGCTGTTAATCATATATTGATGTAGTAATCAATTTCAGCTTAGTAATTGATGGCTTGATCAGGTCAAAGTACCATCAGATTGATTTATTTATTGATTGATTGTTTGATAATAAACATTGTCTCATTGTCAGTAAGTACCCTCTGGTCTCCTTTGTCATTAGAAGTACACTTTTCAAGAATCTTGGATTACATCAAATTAAAATCACTTTTTACCTTATACCCTTTATACATGGCCTCCAAAGGCTCAAAATTCTCATGAGCCAAAGTATCATCCAAAGTCAAATCATTTCATGAACTATTTGTATTAACCCCCCAAGCATTTTTTCCTCCCTCGATTGCCCTCCTCCCCACACAGGTTACTTAACATTTCCTTAAGTAAAGTATCCATTAAGTCCAACCGTGATTTATTTAACTATAAGAATCTCAAAGGACTCTAAGTATTACCATGCTCCTAATGTCTCACTTAAGAACTTTACAGTTGATTGTAAGTTATGGGAATCATTGACTCAGTACTGCCCAGCTTTTGATGACCTCATCAGAGAAAGTGTTAAGCTTTGTGAGAGAAGCAAAATTATAATAGGTCAAGGGAAAGTGAGACACTTAAGTTTAGTGTAAATACCCCTGCTTTTCATCAGGGCTTTTTGTCTCAAACTTAGTGATATCATCTTGAACCCATTCAATGGAGAGACAAGATCTAACCATACTCATATCCTCTGTGTCCAATCTCTTCAATTATATTTGATTTTTTAATTATCCTAAGAGAAGTATACTTTTTTTTTACTTCAAGGCAATGGGTTTAAGTGGCTTGCCCAAGGCCACATGCCTAGATAATTATTAAGTGTCTGAGACCAGATTTAAACCCAGGTACTCCTGACTCCAAGGCTGGTGCTCTATTCACTGCACCACCTAGCCACCCCAAGAAGTATACTTCTGAGGAGTTATGTGTTATATCTTCCCTTTTAGGGTTGTATACAATTTAATGGCTACTAACATTCTTTTTGTTTTGTTTTTATCCTTCCCCTTTTCATTTACCTTTTTATGTATCTCGAGTTGTGAATTGAAATTTTTTTTCAGTTCTGGTCTTTTTGTCAGGAACTTTTAGAAGTCCTCTATTTAGTTGAACATCCATCTTTTCCTGTGATAGTATATGTTGAATTATATAGGGTAGTATATTCTGGATTGCAATCCCACATCCTCTGCCCTCAGATATATATAGTATTTCAGGTTCTCAAGTTCTTCAATGTTGAGGCTGACAGATCCTGTACAAATCCAATTGTATTTCCTTTGTATTTAAATATTTTCTTCTTTGCTGCTTGCAGAATTTTCTACTTTATTTTATATTTCTGGAATTCGACTATAACAGCCCTTGGAGGTTTTATCCTGGGATCTCTTTTTGGAGGGGTTCTGTGTATTCTTTCAATGGCAATATTGTCTTCTTGTTCTAGCAGATTTAGACTGTTTTCTCTGATAATTTCCTGCATGATGCTTTCCAGGTTCTTTTTTTGAGGGACAGATAGGTGGCAAGAGGGATAGAGCTCTGATCTTGGATTCAGGAGGACAAGAGTTTGAATCAGGTCTTAGATACTTGCCAATTACTAGCTATGTGACCTTGGGCAAGTCACTTAATGTTGATTACCCTGCATCGATGCTCATCTCCAGTCATCCTGATTCATATCTGGCCATGGGATGTAGGTGGTTCTGGAGGAAAAAATGAGACAGGTGACAGAGTATATAGCATCCACCTCACTCAAATTCAATTCATGAAATTGCCATGGCATAACCTCCCTGATATTATGGTCATCTTCAAAAATGAAGAACAAACATTTTGATATAGATTTTCTTGCAGTCTAATGATTTGTAAATTATCTCTTCTTGATCTATTTTCTAGGTCATTTTTGTCCCTAAATAGTACTTTTCATTTTCTTCAAGTTTTTTAACCTTTTTATTTTGTTTGGTGGAAAATTGTAATCTCATAGATTCATTGGTTTCTCTTTGTTCAATTCCAATTTTTAGGATTTTATTTTCTTCAATTAGCTTTTGTGTTTCCTTTTGTAGTTGATTATTTTTACTTTTAATGGATGATTTCTTTTGTCAATTTTTCATAATTTTCCTGCATGACTCATTTTTTCCATTTTTCTTCTTCCTCTCTTCTTTGGTTTTTTAAATTCTTTTAAAGCTCTTCTGTAAGCTTTTTGATTTGAATCCAATTCATAGACTTTTTGAGACTTCCCCTGTGAGTAATCATTCACTGACTTCTTCTAACATTCTATCATCTTTATCTACAAAGTAATTTTCTATAGTGAGTGCTCTGTTAACTTTTTTGCTCATATTTGTTATTTTAGCTGTGCTCCTGGCATATAGGGTGTTTACTAGATCCAAGATTTTTATGCTGGGTTTGGGGTCTGATCCCTGACTTTTCATTGGCCAAGATGTTGCCTCTGTAGTCTAGGCCTTGCCATTGCAGAGGTTTATTTCCTCCTTTATGTCCAATGTCTGCTTTTGAAGTGATTTGTTCCCAACTCAGTCCTGTCTTTTGGCCTGATATTCCCAAGGTTCAGACTTTGAGGTTGGGACCTTCCTCTCCTAGCTTGCAATCTAGATGTGGAGACCTATGCTATTGTCAAGCTGCCAGAGTCTGGACTGCACTGTGGCTTAAAGTCTCCCACTGGTTTTCCCACTCTCCAGCCTCTTTTAGTTTTACTCCTCCTTTCTCCCCAAAGAGAAAGATTTTCACTGAAAATACTCCATGATGTCTAGGGTTGAAATCTTCTTCGGATCTTCTCTTTTTCTTAGTGGGATCTATAGTTTTAATGTCAGCACAGAGGCTTCATTTATCTTTGGTCACGAAAAGTTCCAGGAGCATGTTAGTTTCTTGCAGCCATCTTGGCTCTCTCGGGCCTTTTTCAATGCAAGTTCCCAATTCTGTTACTACATAGTTATATTTCCCATCCTCATCTATCCCTTCACTTCGACTAGTTGGTTTGCAATATAATTTCTGTTTCTCTCATCACTGATTATCTCCCAAATAATATTTACTCCATCAATTTTCTCCCTTCAAGTTCTTGAATTTCCTGGCATCAAATAATAAATAATCTAGAATTTGTTTTCTTTGTATAAATGCCACTTTACCATGATTTTTCCATTTATTTTCTTTTGTGAAAAGAAGCCTGTAACAAAATTATAGTTATGTCTCTCATCCCATTGAATCTTATGAAAAAATAATTCATTTGGACCCCCTACTCCATTCCCACTGGTATCAATCAATTGGTTTTGATGCCATAGGGGTAAATAGTATTGAGTTTTTGTGGTTGTTGTTGTTTGGCAGGGCTAGGGGTAAAGGCCTAAGGTCACACAAATAGTAAGTATCAAGTGTCTGAGACCAGATTTAAACTCAAATCCCCTGACTGCAGAGTTGGTGCTCTATTGACTACTCTATCTAGCTGCCCCTGTAGTGATTATAAGTTCTTTATATTAGGGGCCAGAGCTATGAGATGAAGATTTTAAGATCACTTAATCATAGGAAGCTAGCTAGAAGCCCTTCACCATTATTTTTCTCTGTCATGGTGACTAAGTTCAGTGTGGCCGAGGTGACTCAATTGCATGGAAATTCCTCCAATTTTTTTTTCTATCTCTTAATCCTTATTTATGTTTTAACATGAAAGGTGATCATCTTATGACTGCTCAGTCAGTGGAGATGTTCCAGGTTTCCTGCAATCAGTGATCCTTCTGCTGGTATGTAATTTCATAGGTAATTTCTTTCCTTTGAGAGCAAGGTTCACTCAGTTTACAATTACCCTTTGCATATTTCATGTTGTGAGTAAGATTTTTTGGGCTCTATGGTCCACTTCACTGGAAGGAACCATGGACCCTTTAATAAAGTGTCATTGACTTCATCTCTGCCTCAGGCTCTTATTGTAGGTGGGACAATATTAATTCCCAGACGTAATTCATGTATAATTTTGAGCCCATTTTATAGGGATATCTTCTATAACATTTATTATCCGTATTTTGCATATGTGATTGTAAACTTTTCAGAATAAAATCATGGAATCAAAAGTTTCAGCTGAAACCAACATAGATATAATTTGGTACAACCTTTTTTTTGGTTTATTTTTGGTTTTTTTTGTTATTGCAAGGCAATGGAGTTAAATGACTTGCCCAAGGTCGCACAGCTAGGAAATTATTAAGTGTCTGAGATCAAATTTGAGCTCAGATCCTCCTGATTCCAGGGCCAGTCCTCTATCCACTGCACTGCCTAGCTGTCCTGGTACAATTTTTTTAATAGATCAGAAATAAAGATTTAGTATTTAAGTAAATTACCCACAGTCATATAAGTCATAAGGAGCAGGATTCCAACCCAGATACTCTCACTCCAAATATTTTCCATTGCACCATGTAGAAGTTATACATTTAATTTCTTCTTCCTTTCCTGGACTATGTCTCCTGTCAATTTCTATTCCCCTCTACTGCTCTTCTCTTTTTGTTTTATCAGACAATCAATCAAAAATGTTAGGTATTATGCTTTGTGCTGATGATGAAAAGAAAGGCAAAAATAATGTGTTTGGCCTCAAGAAGTTCATATACTGATGCAGAAGACAACAAATTAACAGCTAAATATGTCTAGAAGATATGGACAGTGTAAAAGTGTTTATTCCAGAAGAGGTGAAGCAATGAAGGGAACAGGGAAAGACCTTGTATATAAGGCAAAATTTAAGCTGCCTTGAAGGAAGTCAAAGAATGCAGGGTCTTGTTCTCTTTGACTCTGTGGTTTCACTCTTGCCAGATAGATTTAGAACAGATTTCATGATCCTTCAACAATTCAGAAGGGGTTTTTGTGTGTGTGTGTTTGTGTGTGTGTGTGTGTGTGTGTGTGTGTGTGTGTACATGATTTATATTCTAGAGTCTCCTGCTATCTCACTCTACCACTTCTGTAATTTCCACAAGCATTATAAGTCATTTGCTCTCTCATTATTTCCTGAGGCTTTTCATATTCTTTAGCTTTAGCCATGGCTGTGCAACAAATTACTGAGAATGCAAGAAGGTGGGAAAACTAGATGAAACCTTTTCATCCAATAAAAGAATATGCTTGTAAAATACTCTTTTGCCCTAGTAGGATTTTTGAGATAAGCAATTCTGTGAATATTTTGAAGAAGACATTTCATTTCAGGCTCACATGAACTTATTTCATTTGGCAAGTACTATTTTGTTGGAGTTAAATTAGATCTCCATTCCTCATCTCCCCCGACATGTTCCACTTTCAAAAGATGTTCTCAGTTCCTGGAATGATTTCTGATACATCTCTCATATCTCTACCTATTGACATCCTCTTGTTCATTTAGAGTACAGTAACCACTAAGATATAAATGATCCTTAAATTATTGAAAATCACTACCCATTTTTATTTTTTGCTGAACTGCTTCTACAAATTTATTGCATTTATTTTTACTGTAGTTATTATATGTATCACTTTGTCTTTGGTCCTTATAGAATTGTAAGTTCCTTTAAAGTAATGCCTTTTGTGTTTTTCAAAAAATTTATGAGTTTTATTTTTACATCATGTTCACTTATTATTCCAATTGCCTGAGAGGTTTTTTGGTAACAAATTTAAAAAGCCAAGTAAAAATAATAAAAGCAGTCTCATCTGAAAATGCAATATTTCATATTCATAGCTCCACCTTCTCATCTCTACTAAAAATGAGAAAAAGTCTATTTTTTCCACTTTTTCTCATCTGTAATCGCATTGAGGAAAGAGAAAGAAAAACAAATTTCTTGAAACACATTCATAGTCATTAAAAATAAATTTCCCCAATATCTATCAAAATATATTTTGCATCCCTCTTATAAAACTTGAAATTCATACAAAACGCTATTCCTGAAACTCTATACATATACAATTTTGTATGTATATATGTGTCTATATATGCATAAATATCTATAAATATGCACATGATGCACACATATATAAATTTGTGCACATATATATACACCCATACTCAAAAATAGAAGGCAGACATATATGTATTTATGCATACCTTGCACAAATATACCCAAAAGGCATACAAGGCAGACATATATTCATATATACATAGTTTGTACATATATACACAAGACATATATGCATATAATGCCTGCATATTATATGCAGTTCTGTAAAATACATAAAATACATGATATACCTTATGGATACAGCACATATTTACATCCATGTGTATAAAATGCTTACATGCATTTCTGTGTAAAATATCTATATTTTCACTTATGTGCATGTTTGTACACACATCATATTCTAATCATTAGAAAGGTGACAGAAATAAGTGCCAAATGAGCTAGTTGGCTCAGTGAATAGAGCACTGGGTCTAGAGTCAGGAAGATGAGTTCAAATCCAGTCTCAGATATTTACCAGCTATGTGACCCTGAAGAACTTAGCCTCTGCCCTAATCATATGGAGAAAGAAATAACAAGGCACTATGCTATCTTTGCCAAGAAAGCCACACATGGAGTCATGAAATATTGAATGTGACTTGGACTCAACTATATGCGTTTATATGCATGTACATATGACTATATGGATGTATACAAACAGATGAACACACTCATATCCTAAATATCTTTCACTGTAATATATATCAAGTTTTATCAGTGATCTTCTGGAATTGTAAAATTGTCATTTTATTGACTCAAAATTGTTTATTTTTATAATAATGGTATTATAAAAAACTCTCCTTTTGCTGCTCTATTCTTTATTAGTTTCTAAAAGTACTAGAAATTGTTTCCTGTTGTCATAATAATTTTATTTTTCAAATTATTCTTTTTGATATATCAATCATATCTGTGTCATACAGAGAATTTGGTAGGATTACTTCCTTTGTTATTTTTGCAAAATTAAAACTGTAATATTTCAAATAATTTTTCTTTGTATTTTGAATGATTTCATACTTTGCATCTAGAGTTCTTTTCCTTTAAATATTCATTTGTGGTTTGCAAAATTTCTTCCTATAGAATTAGTTTATGTCCTTAATTTCATATCTTTTTAATTTTTGTTGCTTAATTTTTTTTGCAAAATTCAATTATTTCACAATGAAAATTGGTTTTGATGTCATAATATTGGAAAAAATATTTTCAAATTTTTAAAATATTTTCTTTATTTGTTGTGAATTTTTTTCATTTTTGATATTACTAACTTGCATTTTCATACTTTTTCAATTAAATTAGTTAATGGCTTATCTGTTTAATACTGTTTTAAGTGAGGTTTATTTCCATTCTAGAAGGATAAGAAGCCTAGTATGAACTTTTATAAAATAATTTGAATTTTTATAAAATTGCATTCATGTACTTACTTCAAAAAAATGTTAAATTTATCTTGTACTATTGGCAATGACATGATTTTAGTTCTCTTATTATTGCAATTTTATTTCTATTTTTTCCATTAATTCCATTAGTTTTTTCTTGAAGCAATAAAAACTTCTCTTAGTGACATGTGTTATATATTTAATTCAATCATGTTAGCTTCAATAAAATATTATTTCCCTCTTCATATTCTTTAGATCTTTTTGTCTTTACTTTTATAAAATCATAAATCATAATTGCTACTCAATGTTTTTTCTTATTCAGGTGATGCAGGATAGAGTTTACTCCAACCCCATATTTTAACTGTTATTCTTTATATTCCAAATATTTTTTTTAAATAACATATAATTGGATTTTGTTTTCTAATCCTTTTCCAGTTTCATAAGTGATCTTAATCCTATTGCCATTCATAGTTATAATAGCTAATTTGATTATTTCTCTCTACTTCTGTATTTAATCTTATGCTGATGCATATATATCTGTATATACACTTATGTTCATAATTAAATATATTATTATTCCTATTTTTCTTCTCTATAGTCATGCCTTCCTGTTTATTTCAAATTTTTATTCTTTTTTTATCCATTAAACTTCTTTTTTACTATCTCTAAGCTTAAGAATTGTTTATGTATAGGTAATTCCTCCTTGAGTTTGCCCTCCTACTTATATTCCCTTTTCCATATTCTTATTCCAACATGTATCTGTATCCTTATCAAGTTGAATATATTTTTAAATGAAAAACATTCTGTATGGATATAGGTGTATAGGTATATGCTAGGTTTCTTTCCAAGAGTGGACATGAAAATGAAGATCAAATTTATAACCTCCCCCACAATCTTTCCTTGGTGGCACACAATTCTACTTGTACAATCTCATTATGTGTTAACAAATTCTCTTATCTTCCCCACCCTCATTACTCCTAAATGTATTCACTCATCCCCTATTTTTTTCTATGTCTTCACTAAATAAGACAAATATAAATGTTTATATTTTTTGTCAGTGGACTATTTCTATGCTTACTTGTGACATTAGAATTCTGAAAAGAAGATATTTTAGATCTCCCTCTTTATGTCATCAATTCATGATTATAAATTCACTGGTTTGTTCATTTTAATCACAAACCTAGCCTCTACCTTTTGATTTCCTTATTGATATTTCACAATTCCTTTGCAATTCCTTTTTTTTAAAATCAGGAATATCAGAAAATCTTTTAATTCTATTAACTCAACTTAACCCTGCTATTAACTCAAACTAATTGTTGTTTCCTAAATAACTAAAGTTGATGATTTGATTCCTATTTTTTTTCTCTTGTAGGAGGATTATGTTCAGCATTTCCAGATTATTTGTTCTTAGTTGTAGACATTTGTCTTTTGAAATTGTAAGACCTCATTGTATAATTTTAATTCTTTTCAATATTAAAAATGCTAAAATTTGTGTAAGCCTTGATTTTTGGTGCCATAATATTTGAATTCTTTTTCTTTGACTGCTTTGAAGTTTTTTTTTCCTTTTATCTGAAAGATAAAGATTTTTACAATGACACCACAAAGTGTTTTCATTTTGGCATTTCTATCAGGAGATGAACAGCAAAGTATTTCCTGATGACCTCTTTTTTCTAATAATTAGGGGAAATTTTCCTAATTTCTGTTTTTTTTTGTTTTGTCATAGGTTTCTGCTAATAATTTTAAAGTTATCTCTTCTTTATTTTTTTTTAATGTTCAACTGTTTTATGCTATGGAGCATGTTTTTTTTCTATTTATCATGGATTTATTTAATTTTATTTTAATTATTCCTTGTCTCTCAGAGTCATCTATTTCTCATTGTTCCATTCTGATTTCAATGAAGTTATTATAGAAATCTAGTTTTATACCTCTTTTGTTAAGCTGGTAATCCTTATCCCAATTTTCCTCCAAATAACTTTTATTTTATATAATATCTAAAAATAAAACTCAATTCTTTGAAATAATGTAATTGTTCAGGTGGATAGACAATTCTTATTTTCCTCAAAGTTTTGATTTTAGACATTTTGAAGTTCTTTTCTTCCAGTTTTGTTACTAGGTGCCCTCTGGCATTATATACATCATTTAAAAAATTTATTAAATATGCATTAAGAAGGTAGGATTGAAGACTCAAGATATGAATTCTTGGCCTCATTTGCTCTGGGTACTATCAGGTTGAAGATCTTTTTTTTTTCCTTTTTCTTAGTCTTTTTCCTTCTCCAAGGTCACTAAAGTGGTTCTCTTATGAGATTAGCCTTAGTTAAATATCTTCCTTTGAATTATTAGAGAAAAGACCAGGTCTTTTCTTTAAACATCAGGAAAATATGAGTATATCCTCTTTTTGTGAGAGATGTAGTTTAGAACTTTTCTTTGAGGAAGAGAAGATAGAAACTTTCTTCCACATTCCCCACCACCTCTACCTTTTATAATTTGTCACCCTAAGCAGAGGTTTTAAATTTCTTTTTACATATAATGCTTTTCTCTCTAGATGGAAATTTTTTCTTCCTTCTTCCCTCCCTCCCTCACTCCCTCCCTTCCTTTCTTCCTTCCTTCCCCCCTTCTGTCCATCCATTCTTGCAATCTATTTGCGTATTTCTATCCTCATTCAATTATTAATTTACTTTTTGTTTATTTTTGTTTTAATTTTCAGTTTCATTTTAGTCCCTCAGGAAATGTCTTTCTCCTTAGTGCATGTAGGATTTTAGTAGATGAAGGCTTTCATTCTCACTTTCACTTTCTATACTTTCCTCACTTTCCTCTGGGGACTAAAGCCTTTAGCTTGCATCATTATGGGTATCTGATTCATATTTTATGCTTGATTATGGGGTGAGTTGTTTAGTAATCAGTTTGAGTAATGGTGGGATAGAGATGAAATGTACTGTTTTTTTTCTATTCTGCTATCTTGATCCCTCTCTTATATGAGTTTTCTATTTTAATGTCATAGTGCCTAGAATATATTAGTCATTTAATGAATGAATATTGAATTAAATCAAAAGAAAATTTCACTTGAGAGATGGAAAATCAAACCATGATTCTTTAAATTGTATTTTGATTTTTGGATACTTTAGTATTAAAGAAGTTTAAAATATTGTAATGAAGGCATTAAATTACAGATGAGAATATGAGAATCTGACATCATAAATATTTCATGTAAATTTTTGGAAAATATAATATTTTAAAATCTTTGAATCAAGCTTGTCATAGTTAATTGAAAGATTATTTTAACAACTGTCTGCTCAAAATCCTCATAAAAATTACTACAAAATTTTAAAATTTATGACATTTGATTTGTGATAGATGAACTTGTTTTTGTAACTTATCTTTATAATATTTCATATTCATATTGAATTAAAGGGAGAAATCATGATTGCATTTAATAGACTCCATCTTCTCAAAAAAGAAATGGGAATGTCCAAGTGATCTACATGATTACATAGTAATATCTGTGATTCATTAAAAGGTCACTGGTATTGAGTATCCTTTCTGGCTAATTCTGACTGAGTATGGGATTGTAAAAAAAAAGTCCCATTAACTAAGCATATCCTAAATTGAGTAATTCTAAAATGGAATTCTCTATGCCTACAGAACCATAAGCCAGTCTAGGCATAAGAAACTATAGATAGTTAGAATTATTTAGAAAATTGTAGTAGATGAAAGCTTTCATTATCAAATATACATGTGCATATGTATGAAAATAAATAAATAAATTACAAAAAGAAAACTTAGGTTTCAATCTATGAGAATATAGTTCTATTTTATAGGAATTATAATTAACTTGGGCAGAATCTTTTTCAAAACTGTAGTAATTAGGACTTCTTTGTATGGTACTAAGGTCAAGGAGATATGTTTTCTCTGGTTCCCTCTGTTGTATCTTATAGCATTCTAGGTCTCCAGGAAGTTATTTTAAGTAAGAAACTTTGTTTTAGAAAACATGCTTAGTTTACTATGGTACAGTTGAGCAGATATTGATCAGCTAATTGTGATTAGACAGAAATTACTATTATAATTTGACTTTGTTCACTCCATCTTACTGTAGAAAATTTTCAACAAATACATTGGCTCCATACAAGTCTCCCTTATGGCATCCATGCTGGTATCTCTGCCTGCCACTCACTCTTGAAAAGTGATCTTGGATCATAGATAGAGAGCTGGAAAGGAAATGAATTTACCTCAGTGCCAATGTATTCCTAATAGCTAAATTAGTGCTTGGCATATAGGAGATAAATGCATCTAATTTGATTTGTTTTCTCAGAATTTATGAATTTCCTCCTTGCAATAAATTCTTGAAAATATTTACTTATAATCCAACATGTAAATTGGCAGAAAGCAATGGGAGAAGAATAAAATCTCATATATAGGATTTAGAGCAGGGAGCTCTGGAACCAGCTCAAATTTTCTGTGTGTGTGTGTGTGTGTGTGTGTGTGTGTGTGTGTGTGTGTGTGTGTGTGAAAGGGAGAGAGAGAGAGAGAGAGAGAGAGAGAGAGAGAGAGAGAGACAGAGAGACAGAGAGACAGAGAGTCAATTGCTACATTTTCAGTCTAAATATTTATAACCAAGAAATTGGTAAAAAGTACGCAAATCAGACCATGTTTATTCTTGGTGCTGGGTGGTGGTGGTGGTGTTCTGATATGTAGACAAAAGAAAATTTATGAAGACAATGAAGTTTGCTGCTTGTAAAAATTTTTCCCCAGTGGGTAAGATGTTAATTTACCAACATACCCCTAGTTACACAAACATAGTGCCAGTGGACATGCCATATAGAATTAAACATCAAGAAGAAAAAGAAGTTGGTCGGTTGTTTCAAGATTATATACAAGAATAAAAGTAGAAAATGTGGGAGAGAGGAGGTATTAGTCTAACTACCAAATTGAAGATCTACCAGGCTATCTATAGTCTATTGTCATATGCCGATGAAACCTGAACACCTGGATACCATGTTAGGAAACTGAATTGCTTCCATTTAAATTTTCCTAGGAAAATCCTGAAGATCATCTGACTGGAGAAGATACCAGATGCTTAGATGCTTTTTCCAGCTAAACTGCCTGACATTCCAACATTACTACATAAAGTAGAACTACAATCAGCTGGACATGTTAGAATGTCAGAAATATGCTTGTCAAAAAGACTATTTTATAGGGAATTCACACAGAACAAGTACTCACAAGGTAGTCAGAAGAAGTGATACCTGGACACCTTGGAGGTCCCTATGAAGAATATTAGAATTGATTGAACAGCATGGAAGACTCTGACACAGGACTGCCCAGCATGGTGTTCCCTCATGAAAATATGGGAACACAGGCTATTCTAATGGCCATAACACAGGTCATTTCTAAATAACCACCACCTGGACACAATCTCAGGAGCTGGCATGCCACCCTGAGAGATAAGGTACACCGGAGTCCTTGGGAGATGCTCTTTCTTCCCCACAGACAAAGGGTACAAGATACAGCTGTGTTTAACCACCTCCCCCCAACATACCCCCTCATCCTGTAACACAAAAGGCTGCATATAGAGCAGCTTGCACATCTTCCATTTCCTCATTTTTCTTTGTTCTACCCCAGAAGACCTAGCAGTATATATGTTAGAAGCTAAGCAGTAATAAATTTGAGCTTGAGGCATAAGGCAGTGTGGCTTGACTCTATATTCTCAGCTCCCCTTCAGGAGTGAGGTTGTCCCTGAAAGGGTCCCAAGGTGAAGCAAGCCGCAACATCAGAGATGGTGCTGCACTCTCTGAGCAAGGCAGAATTGAAAGAACTCAAAGGAAATGAGACATATGTAAGTTGCGTAAGCACCCCATCACAAAAAAGTCATCTAAAAAACTACTAGAAATAATTAGAAACTTTAGCCAAGTCACAGGATATAAAACAAATCATAAATCCTAAGCATTTCTATATATGAGTAGCAAGATGCAGCAAAAAGGTCTAGAAAGAGAAATTCCATTCAAAATAACCTTAGACAATATAAAATACTCAGGAGTCTACCTGCCAAGGAAGACTCAGAAACTTTTTGAAAACAATTACAAAACACTTCTCATACAATTAAAATCAGATTTAAATAACTGGTCAAATATCAACTGCTCATGGATAGGCAGAGCTAATATAATAAATGACAATTCTACCTAAAGTAAACTACTTATTTAGTGCCCTCCCAACCAAAATTACAAAAACTTATTTTACTGAGTTAGAAAAAATTGTAAGTAAATTCAGATGAAGAAATAAAAAGTCGAGAATTTCCAGAAAATTAATGAAAAGAAGTACAAAAGAAGGTGGCCTACTCCTACCAAAATAAAATTATATTATAAAGCATCAATCATCAAAACTTTCTAGTATTGGCTAAGAAATAGAGTCATGGATCCGTGGAACAGACTAGGCAAATTAGCAGGAAATGATTATAGTAATCTGCTGCTGGGATAAAAACTCTCTTTTCGATAAAAACTGCTGGGAAAATTGGAAGTTAATATAGAAGATACTTAGATTAGACCAACATGTCACATCCTATACCAAGATAAGATTCAAATGGATACAAGATTTAGCAATAAAAAAGCAATATTATAAACAAACCAGGAGAAAAGGATAGTTTACTTAACATATCTTTGAAAAGGGAAAGAGTTTATGACCAAGATTAAAAGAAATGTAGTAAATTGGGAAACAATTTTTACAACTAGTATTTCTAAGAAAAGACTCATTTCTAAAATATATAGAACTGAGTCAATTTTTTAAAAAAATAAAAACAAACTATTCTCCAATTGATAAACAGTCAAAGGATACACAAAGGCAATTTTCAGATGAGGAAATCAAAGTGACCCATAGTCATATGAAAAATTGCTCTAAAGAGAAATGCAAATTAATGCATCTCTGAGGTATCACTTCACACCACTCAGATTGACCAATATGACCAGAAAGGACAATGATCAATGTTGGAAAGGATGTGGGAAAGGGACTAAGACATTGGTATAGCTGTGAACTCCTCCAAACTTTCTGGAGAGGGATTTGGAATTATGCCCAAAGGGCAACAAAAATGTGCATACCCTTTGATTCAGCATACCACTCCTTGGTCTATACCCTGAAGAGATAATGACAAGGGATAAAAACATGACTTGTGCAAAAATATTCATAGCTGCTTTGTGGTGGCAAAGAATTAGAAATCAAGGGAATATGCATCATGTGGGGAATGGCTTAACAAACTGTGGTCTATATAAATATATATATATATATATATATATATATATATATATATATATATATATATGTGATGGAACGCTATTGTTCTATTAGAAACCAACAGGGATGGGAATTCATGGAAACTTTCAAGTATTTACATGAATTTATGCAGAGTGAGATGAGCAGAACTAAAAGCATATTGTACACCCTAACAATAACATGGAGGCGATGATCAATCGTAATGGACTTGTTCATTGCAACAGTGCAACATTAAGGCACAATTTGGGGGTATATGTGATATAGAATACCATCTGTATCCAAAGAAAGAATTGTGGAGTTTGAATAAGGATCAAAGACTAATACCTTGAAATAAAAAAAAGTTTTCCTATTATATAATTTTGCTATCTCATACATTGTCTTTCTTCCTTAAGGGTATGATTTCTCTCTCATTACATTTAATTTAGATCAATGTATACCATGGAAACAATGTAAAGACTAACAGACTGTCTCCTGTGGGGCGGGGAGGGGAGGAAAATTAGGGCAAAAATTGTAAAATTAAAAATAAATAAATTTTACAAAAAAGAAAGAGTAAGCATTCCAACTGTTCATATGAACTATTTGTACCTTACCTGTAGTAGAACATTCCCAGTTCATATTGGTCTGATCAGCCTTAGTTGGACACACTGTAATTTGACCCAAACATATTGATATCATTTTTATCTTCCTCCATGATGGACATGAACCAACTATATGCAATATAGGAATTACTAGAGAAACAAAGATCCTACAGTCAAAGGCATTGTCCTCTACATAAGTTTTGAGTGAGGGGACCCAAAGTCCTTAGGAAGGTGATTAAGTTTGTCAAAGATTAAGCAGTTTATATAGATATAAAGGTAACATCACTTAAATATATTCCCTTTTTAACGTTTTTTTAAATTAATTAATTAATTTTCATTCATGTGCACAGGTATATTTTTAAGTTAGAAAATTTCCTTCCACCACCCTTTTTCACCTTACTCAGCGGTGAATAGTGAGGTTAGCATTGTACATACATATTTAGGATAAACATAATTATATATTAATCACTTTTGGTATGAGGAATTAGGATAAAGTGAAAGAGATACATAAGAGATAATTCATCAGATTCTGAAGGGTTGGATTTTCTTTTCCTTTTTTTTTTCCTCTGGATGGAGATAGCATTGTCCTTAACTGGTCTAATATGGTTGTCCTAGTCCTCTGAACTGCTGAGAGGCACTGCTTCCATTAGGGTAGAACATCTCACAATGTTGTTGTTAACATGTATGTTGTTCTTTTAGTTCTGCTCTTTTCACTCAGCATCAGATCCTGTAAGTCATTCCATGCTTCTCTAAAGTCTGACCATTTATGGTTTCTTATAGAACACTAATATTCCAAAGTATTCGTGTACTATAACTTATACTATAACATGTACAATAACTTGTTTAGCCATTCCCCAAGTGATTGACATCCCCTCAATTTCCAATTGCTTGCCACTACAGAGCTGCTATGAATATTTTGGAACATGTAGCACTTATCCCATTTTTTTTAATTTCTTCTAGATATAGGCCTAGAATTGAAATTTCTGGGTCAAAGGATATGAACAGTTTTATCCTTAGAATATATAATATCCATTAATCTATATTTTATTAAATATATAAATTAATATAATATAATTTAGTTTTCAAATGAATTACTCTGAGGTATAGAAAGATTAAATGAAGTAGAACCATGGGATTTTGAAATAAACAAGTGTCTTTAGAATCCATTCCACTCAATGCCCATATTTTACAGATAAGGTAAATAATGCATATTTCCCATTGAGAATTTCCTCTATATTCATTTTATAAGGTAATTAATTATATAGTGTATTGATTTTGGTTACTGAATTTTCATCTGCCTAAAACCATCTCTCTATCTTGAGTTATATTCAAGTATTCAGCTTTCTCTGAAAAAAATCCCTATATTGTTGCTAGTCATCTTCCTTTACTTAACTAATAATGTTGTTACAAGTTCCATGATATTGTGTTCTCTGCTACTAATTATATTGTCCTCTCTACCTACTTAATTCTATTGTTTGTCTTGTGTTTCCTTAATTAAAAGAGATGCACTATGGGTGTCTGTGTGTGTGTGTGTGTGTGTGTGTGTGTGTGTGTGTTTGTGTGTGTGTGTGTGTGTGTGTGTGTGTGTGTGTGTGTGTGTGTGTGACAGAGAGAGAGAGAGAGAGACAGAGACAGACAGAGACAAAGAGACAGAGAGAGAGAGAGAGATAGACAGACAGAAAGACAGACAGACACAGAGCAGATGAAGGGAATCTGGATGATGGGGAAGCCTTCCTGCAGAAAGGGGAACTTGAACTATCTCTAGAAAGTAGTAAGGAAAAACTAAGAGGCATAAGTGAGGAATAAGAATGTTCCAGGAATAATGGACAAGTGCAAAGACTCCTGGGGAAATGGAAGATAGAATATGCTATATAAGGAACCAGGGTAGGCAGATTACAGAGAGTAAGTAGGCAGGGAGGTACAAAAAGTGCACAAAACAGAGAACCGTGACAGGAGTATTTATAACAATTTTTTTTTCTTCACAGTAGCAAACAACTGGAAACAAAGTACTTGTCATTGAATGGGGAATGGCAAAACTAACTGTAGTACATGATGTAATGCAACTTTGCTCAGCTGTAAGGAAAAAAATGGATAAAATGCAAGGGAAAAGGTTTTAGCATAGAAAAACAAAAGCGGAACCGAGAAAATGATTTACAAAATTACTATAAAAATGTTGTTGCTGTTGTTCAGTTATTTAGTCATATGATCCTAGTGCCAGGACATTCTGTCCTTCCATAACCTTCAAAGTCTATCTAAGATCATGTTTGTTATTTCTATGACAATATTTATCTCATACTCTTCCCTCTTCTGTTTTTTATTTCAATCTTTCCCAGTATCAGAGTTTTTCCCCTTCCTGTTTTGTTTTCCCCCAATGAGTCCTGCCTTCTCATAATGTGACCAAAATATTTCAGCTTCACTTTTAGAATTTGTCATTCTGTTGACTGATGTTCAGTTGTTTCAGTCATGTCTGACTCTGTGACCCCCAGGTGAAGTTTTCTTAGCAAAGATTCTAGAGAGATTTGTCATTTCTTTTTTTCCAACTCATTTTATTACTGAGGAAATTTAGGTAAAAATAATTAAGTTAATGGTCAAAAAACAAATAAATGTCTGAGAACAACTTTGAACTCAGTCTTCTTGACTTCAGGTCTGACAGTCTATCCACTATGCTTCTTAGCTGCTGGATAGTAAAATCTGTTTTCAAGGTCGCTTGTTTTTCCGATGAGATATTTCACTTTTTCTTCTAATTTTTCACTTTTTTGGCAGCATTTTATTTCTTTCTGCTTTCTTGCAAAGTCATCAGCTTCCTTTACTTCCATTTTGCATTTGAAGGAGTTATTTTCTTCAGAGAGCTTTTTTTATCTTCTTTTCCAGCTAGCTAATTCTACTTTTTAAGGCATTCTTCTCCTCATTTGCCTTTTGTTTTGCTTTTTCCATTAGGCCTAAACTCATTTTTAACATATTATTTTTCTTCAGTATTTTTTTTTAGGTTTTTGCAAGGCAAATGGAATTAAGTGGCTTTCCTCAAGACCACACAGCTGGTACTTATTAAGTGTCTGAGACCAAATTTGAACCCGGGTACTCCTGACTCCAAGGAAGGTGTTTTATCCACTACACCACTTAGCCCTCTTCAGTATTTTTTTTTGCATATCTTTCACCAAGCTTTTGATTTGGTTTTCATGATTTTTCTTCATCACTCATTTCTCTTCCCAGTTTTTCCTCCATCTCCCTTAATGCCTTTTCAAAGTCTTTTTTTGAGCTCATCCATAGTCTGAGTGCATTTTCTATTTCTCTTGGAGGTTTTGGATAAGGAAGCTTAGATTTTGTCATCATCTGAGTATGTATTTTGATCTTCCATGGCACTAAAGTAATTCTGGATGGTCAGATTCTTCTTTTTCTGTTGTTTACTCATTTCCCATTTACAGCACTTCCAAGGCTTTGGGCTTGTTTTGTTTTTTTGTTTTGTGCTGGACAACCCACTAGGACCTTTATTCCTCCAAGGTCTTATCTTCTCTTGCCTGTGCTTTGATATGTAGATGAACAGCAGACTTCCCTCTGCCTTGGGGCTATAAGAAGTGATCCAGCTTGGTTCTTTAGTATAGAAGCTTAAACTGCAATATCTGATCTGGCAAATAGCAGGGGCTCTATCCCAGGGAGAGCAGAAAAATCTCTTCAGACTTCCTTTACAGTCTCTGGGTGTACAGGCTGCTTTCTCCTGATTCTCACTGCAGGTTCTGTGTCTGGTGCTTCTCATTCCAGACTCACCCAGGTGCAGCAGAGTTCTTTCACCTCCCCTTCAAGCTGTTGCCTGTGATCTCTGGGCTGTGCTGGGCTGGGCTGTGCCCTGGCTTTTTTTTCCAACCCCTGGTCCTGGTGAAACACACCTTTCCCACAGAACTTCTAAGTTATCTTGGACTGGGAGAATGTATCACTCAGTCTATCTGTGGGTTCTGCCCCTTTAAATTTTGGCTAGAGTTATCCTTTGTTTTTTGGGGGTTTGGAGGGTCAGAGTTCACAGGAAATGCTGCCTTCACACAGTCATCTTGGCTCTGCCCCCTGTTTCCTGAAATTTTAAGCAAGTAGAGGTCCTACCACTATTCTGAACATTGTTTTTCCTTCCATTATATCTAGAAGATATTTTTATGATGCTTAACTTCCCTTGCCAACCTCTATTCACTGTAATGTTGTTTATAGAACCACATATTCAATTATATTTTTCCTTTTCCCCCATGTTGCCTCCATTTTTTGCATATATCTTAAAAAATCTTAAGTGATTTATCATATCCCTTTTCATCTTTTTCAATGACTTCAATCAGTTTTCTTTTTTACTCAGTAAATATTTTATCTTTTTTCCTAAATGACTTTGTTGTTTGATGATTTCTCTTCCTCCCTAAGCTGACTTTCCATGTAAGGTTTTAATCCCCAGTTTCTTACTTTTTTCCTACTGCACACACACTCCTTGAAATCTATTTTCTCATATCTGAGATGCATATAAAACTATTGATGATTTTTTTCTTTTTCCCTATCATAAACTGTTGGAAGAATTTGACACCTTCCCTTAGTGTTCCATCATTTTCATCCTAGTCACTTATTCTTCTCTGTTATTAATAATATTAATAATAATCAGATCCTGTAAAACATTTCTGCTTTTTCCTTCCTTCACCTTTTGAAGGATAGAATTTTCATTAAGGGAAGTCAATAAATTATGAGTTGTTCTGCTTTAGGTATAGAGATAGCTCCAAGAGTAATCTGAATAATTGAAGTCATGCTTCTTGGCTAGGATTTTAATTTGTTTACCAAACTCCTCATAGAATTCTTTTTGTTCACAAAATTTACACTAGACTCAGATGACAAAATCACTTCTGTTTCTCCCTTCATCCAAATTTTCTCTAGCATATTTCTCATTCTTAATTCTTAGAATTTTTCATTTCTTTTCATGAGTAAACCATCTGAACTTACAGTGTTCTGTTCTCTCCTTTTCATTTTATGTTTCCATGTACATTTTATTGTTCTTCAGTCATTTCAGTCAGGTCTGACTCTTCATGCCTTTATTTGGGATCATTTATTTATTTTGGCAAATATGCTAGAGGTTTGCCATTTTTTTTTCTCCAACTCATTTTGCAGATGAGGAAATTGAGGCAAAATGGGGTAAGTGATTTACCCAGTCACACAGCTAGTGAATGTCTTAGTTCAGATATGAGCTAAGGAAGGTAAACCATCCCTGAATTCAGGTTTAACACTTTTATCCTCTGTCCTATCAACTGCCCAATACATCTACATAAAAATGTATAAATGTACAAATGCACATGTTCATAGATGTATACAGAAATACAAGCATAAATTAATATAGAGACATGTAGATATTCATATAATACATATATAGACATACATATATGTATTTATATAAGAACTTAGGATATTATTGAAATTAGCCACAATGAATTAAAAATATAATTATTAAAATATATAATAAAATAGTAATGTATATTTAGAACAGTTTTTATATAGATGATTTATACGTATTTACATATAAATGTATAATATATGAATATACATGCATATATACCGTATGTATAATCCATATAAATACTATATCACAGAGATACATAATGCCATATCCATGTATATATATATATATATATGTAAATAATATTCAAAGCAACTGCAGTGAAGAATATGCTCACATGCACACACACACAAACACACACACACACACACACACACGCTATAAATAGGAATACATATTCCTAACAATTTATAATCTTTGTTTGTATACATATGGACATGTAGGTGTGTCTGTGTATACTCATTTATAAATGTACACTTTTTGAACACACTTGTATTCACACATATGAATACATACGTTTATATGTATAATTTATATATTCATATACACGCATATATGTGTTTTATGAAGGCCAGGTGTTCCAAAATCTGCATTTCCTCATTGCAATATATATATATATATATATATATATATATATATATATATATATATATATATATATATATATATATATATATATATATGTATATGCACCTTGTCTTCTAAAAAAGATATTACACATTTCTCTTAGACATCAAGAAAATAGCTATTATAATATAGGAAAGATATGAACCACATCCACAATCCAAGTCACGTCAAAATACATTTTCTAGAATTTTAGCCTGATTTTTTGAACTACATGAGACTGTTCATATTTAACTCTTAAGTATCTCATTAAATCTTAAATAATTAATCATTACTTCTCACTAATTTGACAGCCACAGATCTGTTACAAGGCAAGGGGCTTAGCCAGACCAGGTGGTGACAGAGGTATTGGAAAGTTGCTTTAAAAAAAATGAAAATACAAATGCAAATGCATCTTCTTGCTGTAATCAAAGCAAAGACTCATTCCAAACTTGTTTACTTGTTTATTTTGGTCTGCAACAGGTCAGCAGCATGTTACAATCCTCAAACCTTGACAGCATCAGAGCTTGTGCAGCAGTAAAGGTAAGTCTGAGGATCTAAGTTTTCCTTTGTGCCATGCTATGACACCTAAAATGCTTATATATATATATATATATATATATATATATATATATATATATATATATATATATATGTATGTATATTTTAATCTAAATCTGCATCTATTATCTACAGCTCCACCAAAACCTCTCTATCCCCCTCTCCTTCTCTTTCCACTTATGGATACTTATTCATACATATGAGATTCATATTTATATGTATTTGTTTGTCTATACTTGTATGTATGTCTATGTGTATATTCAAATATAGTACAAACATATCCATATACTCCTTGTATATATGTATATATAATAAACATATGTTTATAGTTGCACATATACATATATATTTTTACAAATGTCAATTCTGAGATCAAGGGCTAAAGAGAAATTAGATAGCTATAGACATTTCATGTATAAAAATTTCATATCTAATATTTGGTGGATCTAAAGTGTTATAAGGGCCAAATAAGCAAAAGAGATATATAGAAAGAGTATGATTGAATATTGCAGGCTTGTCAAATTAATAATTTATATTTTTACTCTGTGATTCAAGTAATAGAAATCTCCTACCAATTAGAATTTGTGCACTTTTTTTAATCCCTGTGACTAAAGAAATGGAATGGTCAGAGTATAATAACATCATTATACTCTGACAGGTTTGTTAAGACACAGGGACTAAAAAATGCACAAATTCTGATTGGTAGGAGATTTCTATTACTTGAAACATAGAGTAAAAATATAAATTGTTGCTTTCAGTTACGAATAATGATCTAGTGGTTTTTTATTTATTTATTTCTCTTCCCTTTAAACTCACTCCCTCCTCCATACACATACATGCACTCATGCTACCAATAAACAAATGATCTGTTCATTTTTTGATTTATTGCAGATGGTAGACAGATAAAGTCTTGGACTTTTAAAAAAAAGCATTAATTTTACATTTATTGATAATGATGATGATGATGATGATGGTGATAATTGTAATGATACTGATACTTTCCTCCATTTTTGGGGTATAATTATCTTTCTATTTAATATTTTACTTTCCATTGGTTACATATAGGAGCAATTTTTTAATATTAAAAAAAAACTCTGAGTTACAAATTCTTTCCCTTCCCACCTTATCCCTGTTATTCTTTGCAATTTAATATAGGTCATAAATTGTAAGCAATTTAATATAGGTTATAAGAATGTCATGAAAGAAACATTTCCATGACAGTCATATTATGCAAGAAAACATAGACACCCCTCAGAAAAAGAAGCCTCAAAAAATAAAGTGAAAAAGGGTTTGCTTCAATCTGTATTCATACAACTTTTTCTCTGAGGATTTTTAAATTTAAAGTTGGATTTTTTAATCAGGATATTTATATTTTAAATATTGTTTCTGATACTTCTTATGTGAACTTGGGAAAGTCAGGTTCCTTATTGGCAAAAGGGTGCTAATCATTGGTGCCATGGTAGTTTGGTACAGTTGAAAGAACATGGCCTCTGGAGCCAAAAGAATCAAGTCCTACCTATTAATTCTATTAATGATCTGTGTGAAGCAACAAATAGCTCATCCTTTTTACATTCCAGGTTCCTTTATGGTAAGAATTAAATTGCTGAAATATATAGCTTTTGGATCCATAGCAGCTTTTAATTTATAGTCCCTATAAATGGTATGGTATGCCCATATTGATATCAATGATATGATGAAGTTGCTGCTGCTGCTGCTGCTGCTGATGATGATCCTTTTACCCACTTTTGGGTTACAATTATAATTTTATTTAATATTTCACTTATCCTTGGTTACATATAGAAACAATTTTTTAACATTAAAAAAAAAAACTTTGAGTTACAAATACTCTCCCTTCCACCTTGATTGCTATATATGGTAATATACATATACATATATATATGCATTATTAGTAAGCAAAGAATGATAAATAAACTATATTCAAACCACAATTTAAACAACCTATATCCATAGGCCTTATGTTTCCTGTGTTCTGCTCATCTTAGTCTCTTTTTATTATTGGTAGATTTTATGCCATTGACCTTGCTATTTTGGACAAGTTTAAGTATCATTCCCTTGATAACTGTATATATCTGTGTATATATATATATATATATATATACACATACATATATATGTATATGTATATATATACATATATGTATACCTATAATAAATTTAGATATCTAGTTAGATGACATATTTATCTACATATAGAGTATTCAAACTTTAAAGTGTTATATAAAAATCATTTTTGAATATGATTTCTGAAAAATATTTTTGAGTTGATATTTGGATGGAATTATCATTTAGATATTTAACTCATTGGAATTTTTATAAAAAAAGAATATTATAGATTAGGTAAAAATTATATCCTCACACATTATAACATGGTAAAAGATGATATTCTTGTTTTACCAAATGAACCAGACAAGTCTAATGAAATATATACAAATGAGTTTATGATGAATTTTTTTTCCTCTCAAGAATTATGTACATGTATAATCCTATATTTAAGCTCCTGGTATTTACTTTATAGTTTATCTTAAATTTAAAGAGGCATTTTTTGACTATTATTAAAATCTCAAGTGTTACAGTTTATATGTTGCTGTTTTTTAATCTTACTATTATTCATGGAGAAAGTTACTTTATATGTATATATATACATATATGTACATATGTTTATAAATTTACATATGCATACTCATCTGTCCAAATCTCTTTTTTCACTATGAGATGACATATAAATGTTGCTTAAACACACAAAAATGTTTTCCACAACTATTTAAATGATAAATGAAACTTGGAAATGAATGAAGATATTTTAACCATAGTACAATAATTAATAATAATATTTTATGGCATTTTTTGTTACAAAGTGTGATCTGTTAGCTAATTTATATGCCAACTAAATTAATAAGCAGATATTGTGGGAGAAATATTAAATCAGTCTATAGTATAGGGTGACCTTTGAGGATATTAAATCTAATACATGCAGTCAATATTTTAGTTTATTTCTTGAAGACATTGTAGTTTTATAACATATATATTCGATTTGGACTTGGTCAAAACTAATTCAAAACCTGCTTCTGACACTAAATGCACTATGATTAAAAGGAAGTCATTTAACCTTCTAAGCCAGTATCTTCAACTGTAAAATAGATTTAAAAAAAAAAACACCTAATATATACCCCTAGTCAAGTAATGTATGAATTTCAAATATTATCATTTTAAATGAAATCATTACTTTTGAATGACCACTATATTTCATTAAAATTTAGATTCATATTGCCAATATTACTTAAGTTAAAATTTAATCCTATATTTAATCTTATGCTATTTACTTTATAGTTTATCTTAAATGTAAAGAGGCATTTTTTGACTATTATTAAAATCTCAAGTATTACATTTTATATGTTGCTCTTTTTTAATCTTACTATTATTCCTGGAGAAAGTTACTTTAGAAAATAATATATTCAATCAGGCCTCCATTCTTGGATGCAGGAGAACTATAGGGAAATGAAGGTTCTAATCAAAATGGTAGTGTTTGAAGGTAAATTGACACAACTTATTCAGTTGTTTTTAGGAGCGAAGAATGAATCTCAGAGTTTGCACATATTGAGATTTCTTCCTTTTGACTGAACTTTCAGAAAAAATATTTCACAAACCATGAGATTTGGCTATACTGATATGAATCTGCTATCAGTAACTATTGCAGTTGATTCTGAAATGTTAGTATTTTCTTTTATTGTGATTTTGAATCTAACTGTTCTGAAAAAAAGTAAACCTGCACTTACTATTATTTCTTGATAGCTCATGTTGAAATATTAATTTTAAAAATGGCTGACACCTAAAATTATTTTTTCATGATTTCATTTCCCCATTACCATTCTTTCCTTGAGTGTAGACTTTTGAAGTAGCATACCAGTTCTTTTTCTCTTTTTATTTATTTTTTTTATTCCCTATTTGTCTTCCCCTTTCTCTTTGTGAATCAAGAATCCAAAGTAAAATATATTTTACTTAGGAATGTTATTTTTTCTATTTCTGTTCATATTACTATTTTTTTCACTGCTTTAAGAAATGGTAAAGATAAATGTGTTTCCGAGTTTCTCTTTCAAAGACACTTTTTTTTGGGTGAGGATAGGGATGTTTCATCTTTGAGTTCAGTAGAATAATCTAGAGAGAAATGTGAGTTTATGATGAAAATAATAATTGTTTTATTTGCCTTTAGGTTTATTGGTTTAGTGGTTTTATTATGCCTTTGCTGCTTAGTTATTCTACATTACTGCAAGTAATTTCAACAAGTAATCAGATCAGCAACTTGAGTATCTTTTCTGAAGATAGATTTTTGTGAAACTGGCAGGTACAAAATCTGACTCAGTAGCTTACATGAATTTATTCAATCAAAATGATTAATTTGTCTTCAATATAATAATTAATTTATTATCCATATTCAAATATTGCTTTGAGTCTTTTTTTTTTATTGAGAAGCTGTATTAAATTCCCAACAACAGGTATTTATATAAGATATTTGATTACCATGGAATGACACTTATATTGTCCAATATAGCAAGGTCATTGGCATAAAAGTACCAATAAAAAAGAGATTACGATAATCAGAATACAGGAAACATAAGACCTATGGATTGTGGTTTGAATATAGTTTATTTATTGTTCTTTGCTTACTAATAATGCTTATGTTTATTAGATTTCCTGTCCACTTCTTGCTCTGAGAATGAAATTACATCAACATTTAATGCTCCTCTAAAGAGCATATTAACTGATTGCCTTAGTGTTCCTTCTACATATACATTGTGATATCTCAAACCATAATTCCCTTTTGTGGTCTCTGATTTCCTATATGTATTACTCATCCTCTGGGACATAAGATCCTTGAGAGCAGAGACTTTCTATCTATATTCACAATGTTAAGCACATTGTAAATAATTACTCCAATTATGAATGATAAGAAAAAAATTACAAAATTCTGCTTCTCAAAGATGAAAAAATAGTAAAGTTTTAAGTGCTATAAGAAGACTATTGATATAACTGTTAATTGGTCCAACCATTCCAGAAAGGATTTTCAAATTATACTAAAACTATCCCTAACTTTTGATCCTATAACTATTCTGCTAGACATACGTGAAACCATCAAAGAAAAATAAGAAGTTGCCATAAATATAAATAAATATCAGCAGCACGTGTGCTATATTAAAAATAACGGTAGAAAATTAGGTGCCTGTTGATTGTCCGTTAGCTGAGAAATATCTGAGTATATTATAGTATATATAATGTTAAAAATGGTAGATTTGAACAATTCAGAGAACCTTGGAAGTACTTGTATGACTAGCAAATAATATAGTAAACTGAATAAGAAAAAAAGGTTATATAGTGATCACAATAAAATAAAGAAAACCTATTATGTTTTCAGAATTATGATCAGTGAAATTAAAAATGATGACTTCTGAGTACATACTATGAAGTCCAGTAGACTTCCTGACTTTAAGCAGAGCCATAATAAAATAGCAAAGCCAGAGATTTAGAAGGAGAAACAATTCTTGATGCCATCTAGTCTAATTCCCTTTCAAAAACAGGTGAGAAATGACATGATGACCAGAGTTGCTGCAGAAGCCTCATATTTCCAGACATGGTCAATGTATTATTTTGTTCTACTTAGCTATACTTTATCATCACTGAGGGAGATTATTTTGATTAAGGGAGCAGTTATTGAGAAATAGAATTGAAAGTCAATGATATGGGTGGCTAGGTGGCACAGTGGATAGAGCACCAGCCCTGGAGTCAGGAGTACCTGAGTTCAAATCTGTCCTCAAATACTTGATAATTACCTAGCTGTGCAGCCTTGGGCAAGCCACTTAATCCCATTTGCCTTGCAAAAACCTAAAAAAAAAAAGAAAGTCAATGATATTAAATATTTTTATAAGGAAGAGAGTACTAACTAGTTTTAGGATTAAGAAAGATCTCATATTTGTCATGTATATCAAATATGTCAGAAAAATGTGCTTTGAAGGAATCTAGGTATTCTATAAGATAAAAGTGAAGAAGGAGTACATTTCAGATATAGTGGATAACCTATGGAAAGACATGGAGGTAGGACATGGAGTATAGTGAATGAGGAACAGCTAACAGATTTGTTTGTAATAATTATACTTTTATTTGCTTTTAGGTTTATTGGTTTAGTGGTTTTATTATTTCCTTGCTCCTTAGTTGAGAATCCTAGAGTTTCCTACAAAACAGTTCATAGTTACTGTAAACATTTTAGTAGGGGCATAATATTGTCAGATCTCTTTTAGATATTTAAATTAGATTTCTGTTTATTAAAGAAAAGAGAAACTGGAATCACAAGGCCACTTTAAAAGTTATTGCAAGGGGCAGCTAGTTGGTGCAGTGGATAAAGCACTGGCCCTGGAGTCAGGAGTACCTGGGTTCAAATACGGTCTCAGACACTTAATAATTACCTAGCCATGTGGCCTTGGGCAAGCCACTTAACCTCATTTGCCTTGCAACAAACCTAAAATTATTGCAACTGTCAGACCTGAGATTATGAGCTCTTGAACTAAGATGTGTTAAGAGAAAGAAGAGGACAATTGAGAGAAATTCTATGTAAGCAAATATTAAGAAAACTTGATATCTGATGCTATGTGGAGAAGGTGATTAGGTATGAAAGTTGTCTCTAGGTTTTGAAAAACTAAACTAAGGAAATATGGAGAGATAGGTTAACAGGGTAGAGAGTGATGATGATATGTGTGTGTGTGTGTGTGTGTGTATGTGTGTAACTTTTTTGTATTTCCACTTCAGGTTCTCTTTTCTTCTTATTATCATCTATCCAGTTGAGACTGTTCAAAATGGATTTAGTACTAGAATTGACCTTAGAGATAAGCCAGATCAACTTTGTAATTTCACAGATGAGAAAACTGAACAAATTACTCCTTTCATTTAGGATTTATAAAAATGGAATACAGCAATAAAAATGAATTTTGAAAGTATTATATATCAAGTTCCCTGTGTGTATATTAAGCATTATTATGAATAAACTGCACTATAGGCAAAAAATGCAAAGTTATTAAGAAGTAAAAGAAAGAAGAATTACATATAAAAGATCTTATGAAAACTTTCCCCATTTACCTCTATTATTTTCAACATTTATTTCTGTAAGATTTTGAGTATTAAATGTTTCTCCCATCCTTACTCTCCCCAACATCAAGCAAGCTGAAATAGTTTATACAAGAACAATCATTTTAACATAATTCCACATTAGTAATATTTTGAAAGACGAATCAGAACAAAAGGGAAAAACCACAGTAAAAGAAAACAAAAAACAAATTTTAAAAAGTTAATACTTCAATCTTAATTCAGACTTCATAGTTCTTTCCCTGGATGTTGATGGTATTTTGTATCACAAGGCTTTTGCACTTTTCTTGGATCACTTTATTGCTGAGAAGAGATGAGTTTATCATAGATGTTCATCACACAATGTTGATATTACTGTGCATAATGTTCTAGTTCTGTTCACTTCACTCAGAATCAGTTTATGTAAGTCTTTCCAGGTTTTTCTGAAATCCATTTGCTCATCATTTCTTAGAACAAAATAGTATTCCATTCCATTCCATATGCCACAAATTATTCAACCATTACCAATTGATGGGCATCTCCTTCAGTTTTCAATTGTTTGCCACCACAAATAGGGTTTACTGCAAATACTTTTTTGTACATGTGGTTCCTTTTCCCTTTTTGTGGGCTCTTTGGGATACAGAGCAAGTAGGCAATTATGGATAAAAAGGTATTCAAGTTTGATTGCCCTTTGGATATATTTCTAAATTGCTTCTCAGAATGGTTGCATCAGTTCATAACTCCACCAACAATTAGTGTCCCAGGTTTCCCATATCCCCCGCAAGATATATGTTTCTTTAAAAAAAAATAGCTGATCTGATATATATGAGGTTGTTCCCCAGAATTGTTTTAATATTTATTTCTCTAATCAATAGTTATTTAGTGAATTTTTATATGACAATAGATAGCTTCATTTTTTTTACATGAAAATTTACTGTTCATAAACTTTGACCCTTTATCAATTGGGCAATGACATATGATTTGTTCCTCTTAACAACTCTGTGTAATTAATGTAGGGTTTATTCCCATTTTACAAATGAGAAAAATGAAGCTAAGAAAATTTGCATTTTGTCCAGGGTCAGTTAATAAGTATCTGATGAAAAATTCATAATAATATGTTCTTTGTTCCAAATCTAGCACTATATCCACTAGGTCAATATATACTGCCTTGAAAATAATGCTTCAAACACTAAATAAAATGCTTCAAAATGTCAATTATCATCGTCATCTAAATTAATTTGTTAGGAATCATTTCTATTCCTAAATACAAAATCAAAGAAATGATTCCCTATCCTGAGTATCCTTTCACTTTTTATTGACTATAAGAGAAAATAATTTAGTTTTAATTTCACTTTTTGATTGAAACTAAACTAGACACTCCTACCTTCTAGAAACTTTAAAAAATATATCCACTATTAATGCTGTTTAAATGTTTCAATAAAGTCTGACTCTTTGTCACCCCAGTTGGAGTTTTCTTGGCAAAGATATTAGAATGGATATCTATTTCCCACTCCACCTCATGTTATAGATGAGAATCAGAGAAAAACAAAGTTAAATGACTTGCCCAGGCTCACACAGCTAGTAAATATTTGAGGCAAGATTTAAAGTCAGGAAGACAATTCTTTCTGATTTCAGACTGAGCACACCCATTATAGTAAAATCTATATAGAGATTCCTAATCTTGTGTTTGAAAGTCAAATACAATACTACTGCTATCACTACTACTACTACTACTACTACTACTACTACTACTATTACTACTACTACTACCAATCCCCCACCTATTAATAATAATAATAATAATAATAATAATAATAATAATAATAATAATAATAGTATTAGGAATAACCATAACAACCCATTTGTACAGAGATTTAAGATTTACAATATGTTTTATTCAAAAGACACTGAAATAGTCATGTTTACTACTGCAAAAGAGAAAGGGGAAGATTGACTTCTAGATGCTCTTAGAGGAAGCATAGTGATATTCCATTGGAAGCTCATCAGCGGGTTTGTCCTCTTAATCTACACTAGCAACTGTACTTTGTAGAAATCTTTGTCTTTATCTTATTCAAATTTTAATGTAATGATAAATATTATATCCATCTGCCTTATTGTTAGGTTCTGATGATAATTTTGTTTTCTAATATGATTCACATTAATTTGAAGTCTTATTAAGCTATCTGAGGACATTTAAAAATAGAATTCAATTCACCTTAAACTGACTAATTATAAAAAGTAAAGCACATCCATATGTAAAAGAGACAGGTAAAGCCTAAACATACCTGCAACAGGTAAGATCAATTAACAATTATAAACATGTTTGTGCATTACTGAAGTCACAACATTAGAACAGTTATTGGAAGACTTTCAGTGAATGAAAATGAGGCTGAATTTTCACACTTTTGTGTGAATATTACACTTATTTTTTACTTTATAAAAAGTATAGAAATATAGTTTAATACACTTCCACTTTTGGATAAATTACCAATTTATTCAATCTTTACCCATATATGCATTTATACATACATATATATATATATATATATATAAACAAAACATATGTTCTTATGCCCACTAGAGCTAAATACAGAACTTAACTATTAATGTGAAAGTGACTTTTGCTTATTGTATACATCAGTCACTCCTTGTTCTTGAGTTATAGCATTGATATGGTAATTGTACAAAATGTCTTTTTTAATTTAAATTCTGGAAAAACAGCTGAAGTTTGAAATTTATTGGTAAGCAGAAGGTAACAGGGGCCATCTGTTATACATTGGAAGACAAAATGGAAAAAATGTAAATATTTGAGCCAGGAATCCCAGTAAATTTGTGAAGTAAAAATAATTATAAACAAAGCCAGCAGGTACCAGGAAATTGGGATGTTACTCTATAAAATACATTGCACTGTGTGCTTTTTTTGTTATAAAAATTCAGTGTTGGAAGAATTAGAAAGCTATCTAGCTATTTATCGATCTATACTTACAGATATGACTACATCCTCACTCAAATTATGAAACCACACACATACACATATGTGTGTAATACATATTATATAACCACATACATATATAAGTATGTATGTATATGTATCTCATTATGCCAATATGTTTTGCCTTCCAGTCCTGACTTGTCTTACTATTTATATGGCTAGCCAAATTATATAATCTTCTTGCTCCTCAATTTCTTTATTTATAAACTGAGAATAATGGACTGTGATTTCTAAGGTATCTTAAATAAAAAAAGGTCTATGATTTTATGACAAATAAAAAAGTCTTCAAATATAACAGAACAAACAACTGAATTGCCTTTTACTCCACTGCACTAATATATAGGTTAATATAATATATTTTGAAATTTTTTTATCCCTTTTCTTTTCCATAATGGTTAAGCAAACATATTCTAGCATTATTTTCAAAATAACTGGAATGTTAATAAGAATAATGCAGTCTTTAAAGTTAATATGGTTTTGATTTATATGTAGTATTCCTTTTCCTATGTGCCATACTACACATTGTCATTTTTTCTTTTTTCTTTTACATTTTTAAAATTTTTTTATAAAGATTTTATTTATTTTGAGTTTTACTATTTCCCCCCTAATCTTACTTCTCTCTCCCCACTCCACACAGAAGGCAATTTGCCAGTCTTAACATTGTTTCCATGGTATACATTGATCCAAACTGAATGTGATGAGAGAGAAATCAAATCCTTAAGGAAGAAACATAAAGTATAAGAGATACCAAGATCAGACAATAAGACATCAGTTTTTTCCCCCTAAATTAAAAGTATTAGTCTTTGGTCTTTGTTCAAACTCCACAGTTCTTTCTCTGGATACAGATGGTATCCTCCATTGCAGATAGCCCCAAATTGTCCCTGATTGTTGCACTGATGGAATGAGCTAGTCTATCAAGGTTGATCATCACCTTCATATTACTATTAGGGTGTACAGTGTTTTTCTGGTTCTGCTCATCTCACTCAGTATCAGTTCATGCAAATCCCTCCAGATTTCCCTGAATTCTCATCCCTCCTGGTTTCTAATAGAACAATAGTGTTCCATGGGATACATATACCACAGTTTGCTAAGCCATTGCCCAATTGGAAGACATTTACTTGATTTCCAATTCATTGTCACCAAAAATAGGACTGCTATGAATATTTTTGTACAAGTGCTATTGTTTTACATTTTTCACCATCTCTTCAGGGTAAAGACCCAGTAGTGATATTGCTGGATCAAAGGGTATGCAAATGTTTGTTGCCTTTGAACATAGTTCCAACTCGTTCTCCAGAAAGGTTGGATGAGATCACACCTCCATCAATAATGTAATAATGTCCCAAATTTCCCACAACCCTTCCAACAATGATCATTGTCCTTTCTGATCATACTGGCCCATCTGAGAGTTGTGAGGTGATACTTCAGAGAAGCTTTAATTTGCATTTATCTAATAAGTAATGATTAAGAGCACTTTTTCAAATGATTATGGATTGCTTTGATCTCTTCATCTGTAAATTGCCTTTGCATATCCTTTGACCATTTGTCAATTGGGGAAAGGTTATTTTAAAAAAAATTTGACTCAGTTCTCTGTATATTTTAGAAATGAGTTCTTTGTCAGAAACATTACTTGTAAAGATTGCTTCCCAGTTTACTACATTTCTTTTGATCTTGATTACCGTGGCTTTGTCTGTGCAAAAGCTTTTTGATTTAGTGTAATCAAAATCATCTAGTTTGTTTTTAATGATGTTCTCCATCTCTTCCTTAGTCATAACCTGCTTCCTGTTCCATAGATCTGACAGGTAAACTATACCTTGATCTTCTAGTTTTCTTATAATATAGTTTTTAATGTCTAAATCCTGAATCCATTTTGATCTTATCTTGGTATAATGTATGAGGTATTGGTCTAATCTAAGTTTCTTCCATTCCAACTTCCAATTTTCCCAGCATTTTTTTTTTTATCAAAGAGAGTGTGTTTATTCAAATAACTGGACTCTTTGGGTTTATTAAACAGCAGATTACTATAATCTTTTCCTGCTATTGCACTTAGGCTATTTCACTGATCCATGACTCTATCTCTTAGCCTATACCAGACAGTGTTGAGGACCGATGGTTTATAATATAATTTTCGAGCAGGTAGGGCTAAGCCACCTTCGTTTGCACTTTTTTAAATTGAATCCCTGGATATTCTCAACATTTTATTTCCTCCATATGAATTTACTTACAACTTTTTCTAACTCATTAAAGTAATTTTTTGGAATTTTGATTGGTAGGAAACTAAACAGATAGTTTAGTTTTGGTAGAATTGTCATTTTTTTTTTTATATTAGCTCAACCTAACCATGAATAGTTTATGTTTGCCCAGTTATTTAAATCTGATTTTATTTGTGTGAGTAGTGTTTTGTAATTGTTTGCAAAAAGTTATTAAGTCTCCCTTGGCAGTTAGATTACTGGGTATTTTATATTGCCTGAGGTTATTTTGAATGGGATTTCTTTTACTAGTTCTTCCTGCTGTATCTTGCTAATCATATATAGAAAAGTTGAGGATTTATGAGATTGTATTTTATATCCTGCAACTTTTCTAAAATTGATAATTGTTTCTGGTAATGTTTTGGATGATTTCTTGGGATTCTCTTAGTATACCATCATGTAATCTGCAAAGAGTGAGAGTTTTGTTTCTTCCTTCCCATTTCTAATTCCTTCATTTTTTTCCTTCTCTAATTGCTGAAGCTAACATTTTTTTTAGGATTTTTTCTTTTTTGCAAGGCAAACGGGGTTAAGTGGCTTGCCCAAGGCCACACAGCTAGGTAATTATTAATTGTCTGAGACCCGATTTGAACCCAGCTACTCCTGGCTCCAGGGCCAGTGCTTTATCCACTATACCACCTAGCTGCCC
Organism: Macrotis lagotis; assembly: GCF_037893015.1. Taxonomy (NCBI): domain Eukaryota; kingdom Metazoa; phylum Chordata; class Mammalia; order Peramelemorphia; family Peramelidae; genus Macrotis; species Macrotis lagotis. Next base: position 90,856,034 of record NC_133659.1, read on the forward strand.
CGAAGCTAACATTTCTAATATGATATCTAATAGTAGTGGTGATAATGGGCAAACTTGTTTCACCCCTGATCTTATTGGGAATGCCTCCAGCCTCTCCCTATTGAATATAATTCTTGCTGATGGTTTCATATAGATACTGCTTGTTATTCTAAGAAACAGTCCATTTATTCTTACACTCTAGTGTTTTCTGTAGGAATGGGTGCTGTATTTTGTCAAAAGTTTTTGACAGGTTTGTTGTTGATATAATTAATTATACTAACAGTTTTCCTAATATTGAACCAACCCTGCATTCCTGGGATAAGTCCTACTTGGTCAAAATGTATTATCCTACTGATAACTTGTAGTAATCATTTTGCTAAGATTTTATTTAAGATTTTGGAATCTATATTCATCCAGGAGATGAGTCAATAATTTTCTTTCCCCTTTTTTAACTCTTCCGGGTTTAGGTATTAATGTCATATTGGTGTCATAGAAAGAGTTAGGCAGAGTTCTGTCTTGCCCTATTTTCCCAAAGAGTTTATATAGAATTGGAACCAGTTGTTCTTTAAATGTTTGGTAGAATTCACTTGTGAATCCATCAGCCCCTAGAGATTTTTTCTTAGGGAGTTCAATGATGGCTGTTGAATTTTCTTTTTCTGAGATAGGGTTGTTTAGGTATTTAATCTCCTCTTCATTTAACCTGGGCAACTTATATTTTTGTAAATATTCATCCATTTCACTTAGATTGTCAAATTTATTGGCATAGAGTTGGACAAAATAATTCTGGATTATTATTTTAAATTCCTCCTCATTGGTGGTAAGTTCACCCTTTTCATTTATGATGCTAGAAATTGGATTTTCATCTTTCTTTTTTTTTTAAATCAAATTGACTAGAGTCTTATCAATTTTATTGGCTTTTTCATAAAGCCAACTCTTGGTTTTATTTATTAATTATTTTTTTTGCTTTCTATTTTATTCATTTCTCCTTTAATTTTTAGAATTTCTTATTTGGTATTTAATTGGGGTTTTTAATATGTTCTTTAACTTTTTTTCCTGCATATTTAGTTCATTGATTTCCTCCTTCTCTGATTTACTTCTGTATGCTTTTAAAGATAAAATATATTCCCTGACAACCACTTTGAGTGAATCCCATAGGTTTTGCTATGTTTTTTCATTATTTTCATTATCTAGGATAAAATAATTAATTCTTTCTATAATTTGTTGTTTGATCCACTCATTCTTTAAAATGAGGTTAATCAGTTTCCAATTATCTCTGGGTCTATTTTTTTTCAAAGAATATTCTGGCATTCATATTCTCCAGCTTGTTCCAAAAAAGTCTATGATATGTCAAGGAACAGAATAAGTATCCTAACAAACATAACATAACTTTAAAAAAATTTTCCTGTTTTAGCTGAAATGGAATGGCTTAGTGGGAAATCATGCCTAAGAACAGAAATAAAAAGATAAGCTAAAACTTTCTTCCTATCTTATGACTTGAAAAAAAAATATGTTCACTTTAATTAAAGGCTACACATATTCTCCCAAAGCAGTAATGTTTCTTCATATAGGTGTCAAAGGATGACATATACATAACTGCTAATACTGGCTTCTATCACAATAACATTCAGGCAGTCAAACTGATGAAGCATACCCTGGACAAATTCAATTTCCTTTCATTGAAAAACAATGTGGTTCTTTCAAATAGTTCTTAAAATTTGACCTTCACATCAGCTTCCTTCAAACTACATAAACCACCAAGTAAGTGCAGGTAAATCACTACAATTAAGGAAAAGAAAATCTCATCTTTATCAACTTTTTAAATAAAATAAGATTTTTTAAGATTCTGAAAATCTCAGTAATTCTATTTTCCTCTCTATTTATTTTTTATTTTTATTTGAAAAATTAGAAGTAGAAAGCCAGGATATCAGAAGAAAAACTCAATTGAAATCTCACACACACACACACACACACACACACACACACACACACAGAGAGAGAAACACACAAACACAAACACAAACAGCAGCTCATTTATAGTCTATAATGAGTTTTTTGTTTAGTTGATAAAATATATTTTAATGTTATTTATTTTTCCAATTACATGCAAAAACAGCTTTCACCAAACATTTTTGTAAGGTTTTTAGTTTCAAATTTTTCTCCATCCCTTCCCTCCCCTTCCCCTGATCTATATAGTATAATATACTATAGGTTAACATGGTTAACTATGTAGAACATTTGGTTAAGTGGCTTGCCCAAGGCCACACAGCTAGGTAATTATTAAGTGGATTTGTGGCTGGATTTGAACCCAGGTACTCCTGACTCCAGGGCTAGTGCTCTATCCACTGTACCACCTAGCTTTCCCTGTAGACCATATTTTAAAAGACTTATTAGGTGTGCATGTGGGATATGTATTTATCTCTCACCTTTCTTCACTTCTTTCTCCTTTTTTTTAATCATCAACACATATAGTCACTTAGCTATATGTTTATATAATCAAACAAATAAATATTGAACAAATGAATGAAAATGTGCATTCTCAAGAAACAGAAGAAAAATTCATCAACTAAATGGTAGGGGGAAGTAGAAGGAATTGAAAGAATAGGGACAAAATGAATACTTAAATGTTTTAATATGACATTGATTTCTCCTTAAGTACAGGCTCCAAAGGAAGACTGAGAATAGATCAAACAGCTTGCAAAATCTTAACTGATCCCTTTAAATTTTTTTGATTTATTTGTCCCTGGGAAAGTGTATATAATTTTATTGCCTTTCAACCTCCATTTCTTCGTGTATAATCAAATGGGCAAAATCTTCCTGTCTCTGTTTTTTTACAAAAAAGTGTTGTTTGTGTTCTGGTTTGAATTACCCTGTCATTTATTGGAAAGTAAGAATGACAAGAGGAACTTGGGACTGGAGACAGATTTGTTAGTAATTAACAGGAGCAGAAGGAAAAAAAAAACTTTCTTGAAAAGAATAAAGGACAATGGTGGAAGGGGGTGGGGCAAATAGTATAAAAATATTTTGTGATGGAAAAAAAACCCAGAAAATTGATCTATTAGTGATCCTAATGATAACCTCCTTCTTAGGGCAGGTCACGTCATTATTAATTGAGTTGAAGAGCAAAATCTTCTAAGTAAGAAGAGTTAGAGTTAAAATACCATATTTCCCCTTCTATAAGACATACCCTTTTCTGAAAAATTTGGGGTCTAAAAACTAGGAGCATCTTATATAGTGGTTGTAGACATTTTGACTTGCATTTCCCTGCTTTCTTGCATTTGTTTATTTTGTATTTAATGTTTTGCATTTGTTAACAATGTAATAGGTTACTTTTTGCCATGTTCTGCCCAGTTATGACTTAGAAAATATTTTCTTACAGTGCTGAATTCAAGTTAAAAGTGATCCGGTTTGCAAAAATTAATGGAAACCATGCTGGTGAACATCAATCATCTTTATCCTCGTTCAACTGAGAAAACAATCTACATGAAGAAGAAACCCTACAGAAAAATGCCCTGGTAGAAGAAGGAAATGAGAGTAATTCATCCAAATGGCCTGATGTAGAAAGGGAATTGAAGAGATGGACTGAAGATCAAAGGGCCATTGGAATTCCTGTGTCCACAAAGATGGTTCAGCAGGAGATTAGAAGAATTACTGATGAAAAAGAAGTTATTGATTTCAAAGGAGGACATAATTGGTGCTTCATGTTCATGAAATGGAATGGACTAAGCATGCATCCATGCACCAGACTTGCCCAAAAGATGCCTCAAAGCTATGAGCAGAACATCCTTGAATTTCATGATGAGTAAAGCTTGAGTTCAATAACTTTATATAATATTTTTTTCAAAATTAAGGTTCATCTTATACATGGGAATATGTCATATATAAGGAAATATGTTACAGGGGAAATAAAAGTAAAATCACCATGGAGGTTTGGGGTACAATGAATTGGCAACAGACATCCTATAATGTCTTGGGAACCAAAAAGCAAAGCAGAATCTTTTTATGACAGCAGTGTTCTAGCCTTCATTTATCTATCATTGGATAGCCAAGGGCCCAGATAGTGCCATCCAGCTATTGGCTATGCCCTAAGGCAGCTTATGTATTTTGTTAAATGAGCTTATAGGATCATATGTCCAAAAATAGGAAGGACTCTAGAAATCATTGAAGGGAGACTTCTCATTTTACAGATGCAAAACAGAAGAACTGATATGAAGAAACTTGTCCAAGGTTCAGAAGTCAACAGTTGACTCCATTTAGTAAGTCAATAACTAAATATTAATGAAGTGTCTACATTTTGCCAAAAATTGTGGCACTTATTGGATAAACAAGCAACAAAAGTTGAAAGACAATTCCTGACCTCAGGCAGTTTACAGTCTAATGGGGGATGGGGATTAACATGCAGACAACTATATAGATGGTTTATGGAAAAAATTTGAAATAATAGCAGATAACAATTAGAATTAAGGACCAGCAAAGGTTTCTTAGAGAAGGACTAATGTTATATTGAATTTGAAGGAAACCAAGGTAGATACCATATTTCCCTGAAATAAAACCAGTTCTTATATTAATTTTTGCTCTAATTTTATTTTATTTATTTTTATTTATTTATTTATTTTATTTATTTATATTTATTTGTTTATTTTATTTATTTATATATATATATTTATTTATTTATTTTATTGCTCAGATTTTATTTTCAGGGGATATCTGGAGCTAGTCATTCCCATGGGAATAATTATTATTTGATCTATTATTCTCTCTGCGAGGAAGTTCTTCATCTCTTTAGTGCAGTGAATGCTGACTGAATCCCCAAGTAGCAGACTTCTTTGACCACCTCACAAAGCAATTGACAGCATTCGATCCACCCACTTGGCTTTTTCAGTTTCCAGAACATAAATTCCTGAAACACATACAACCTTGTCTTTCGTGACCTTAGTGAATGATTAGAGGTAGTACTTTCTTTTAATCCAGACATTATTAAATGCCCAAATTCCTTATGCATGAGTTGTGTCCCTGTCCTCTGGTTGGTTGTTTGGCAATAAGTTTTGATTTCATCTCTTTACATAGACATTTACCTCTCCTCAAAGGCACCCTTTGGGTATTTACAGATACTTAATTATGTTTTTGTCAGTTATTTTAAGTATTAGCATCAATATTATTATTATTTATTCATATTCAATTATATATTAATGTTATTATGTTATAATTCTGTACATTTGTCATTTGCTGTATTTGTTTGACTAATAATCTTAACTTATTTTTGGATTGGGTTTATATTATGAGCATCCTAAAAAAAATCATGGTAAGTTTTATTTTCAGGGAAACAAAAGTAAGAAGTGGAAATGAGGGAGTTAAGAATGCCAAGCATAGGGGTTAAGAAAGGCAGACAGAGGGACAGCTAGTGAAAATGACCAGAGTCTAAATACTGAGAATTTTGTTTAAACCAAACAAAAACAATAGCAGGAGATGAAAGATTCTAGAAGCAGAGTACACAGGGAGACAGGAGGGATAAATTATAAGATACCTGGAAAAATAGTTGGGGGCAGGTTGAAGGGCTTTGAATACCAAAAGATTTTATATTTTTTCCTGGAATAATAGGTAGCCTTTGGAATTCATTATCTCTGTGTGTGTGTGTGTGTGTGTGTGTGTGTGTGTGTGTGTGTGTGTGTGTGTGAAATAAGATCACACTTGTGCTTTTGGAGACTCATTTTGAGATGGGGAGACACTGATTGATTTAAGCCAAACTGGATTCAAAAGAAACTTTTAGCTATATTGGATCATCAAAGTTGAATTTGTGTAATCCTTGTAGAGAATTTAATATACAATAAATATCTGTAGATATTGCCTACAGATTTGCCTAGAGAATTGCCTAGACAATATTTTATTTTGGTGAATTTATGTTTCACATATATAATAGCATATATGTTTAGCAATTTCACCAGTTTGATAGTATGTTAATTATAATAAATTATAATAAATATAAAAATTATAATAAAATAAATAAATAATAAAATAAAATTATAATAAAATATAAAAAGGTATAACATATAACAAAGTATAAATTATTTTAATAATCTTTGAAATATTTTTCCATGCAAAATAATTTTTTTTGGAATGTATACTTGCAACCTTTAAATCCCAAATGAACTAAATGTTATTCAGCCACAGAGGCCCCTGATTGTATAAAACATTTATTTACTGATCTTCTGTTTTGGTCATTTGCTTTTAAAGGAGTCATTTTCTTTTTAAACACCTGGAGCATAATTACATGGAGAATCCTGGAGGTGGGGAAAAAGGTTCCTCTGTACTTTTTTCTTTTTTCTTTACCAATTATAGAACAAAATCTTTCAGCTCTTTAAAAGATACAGTGGAAAATCAAGTGCAAAATAGTGTTCTTATTCAAAAGGATCTTGGGTCAAAGAGAAAAAAAATGATAAGATATTATTGCAAAGATCCCTTGGTATAAGTTTGTCTTTAAATTTTAGACTTTTGCCAAATGTTTCATATGGCATCAGATAGCAGTGAAATGTCCCTTTGAAGTACTAGAAAGAAGTATTATGATATAAATTAATGACATTAGTCAAATGGGATTCTGAACTATTATTTAAATCAAATCAGAGCAGGGGGAGTCTGAATGATGGTTGGAGAGAGAGAGAGAGAGAGAGAGAGAGAGAGAGAGAGAGAGAGAGAGAGAGAGAGTGATGGTTTAAAAAAAAATAAGGTCCTGGCAGAGAATAAGTAATAACCGCTTCAAACATAGCAAAGGTTTTGAATAAAATGTTTAAAACCCATGGAGAATGCAGTAATTGAAACAAAACCCATTTCCAACTTATACATTTGAATAGTGGAATAAAATTATGCTAATCTAACATATCTGCCTTATTGTGCTTTTCAGTTCATTATGCTGCATGCATAAATATGAGATGGTTATTATCCCTCTGATAATAGTCCTTACTTATCTGCTCCAAATTGGTATGTTCCTTTTAAGCACTGCAAAAGCAGTCTTCAGAAGGATCTTGCTTTCAAATGAGCTTTTTCTGCTTGCTATATTGTATTTTAATTTTGTTTTGTTTACATCATGAAAATGGTATTACAAATTATATTTACAAAATTGTATTATAAGATGTGGGGTGCCTCGGCATTTCTAGCTGTCTAAGTCTTCCCGCCCCCTGTGGTTCTGTATTAAATACAAATAGAGCAAAGGTCCGGGTAATCCACATTTCAACCCTGACAGTTATTAGCTCTAGATTGTTCAAAGGGTCAGTTTTTCGCAGAGTTACTGCTCCACACTGTTCTTTGACCCAATTGCCTTTTCTTTTTACTATTTATTCCCCTGTCATCATATCTCTTCTTTCTTTCAAATGAACTAAATGGTCTCTGATCTCTTCCCCTGTCAAAGTGTTATTCTTCTGAATCTAGTCAGGTTTGGTTCTATTTTTTTTAAACCTGATTTCTTCTTTATAGGTTAAAAGAATAGATTGGCAAAAAGGGCTTTAGCAGATGATTGGCAAAACTAGATAGAGTTCAAAATGAGTTGCTATGTTCAAACTGAAGAATAGAATTTCTATATATTTGTGTAATATTTTATTTTTTTTATATTTTGTCTTTTAGTCATTTCCAGAATTAGAAGAGTGTCAGTTAAAAAAGTACTGGTGATAGTAATATTTCCTGGTGAGAATCAAGTGTCCAAAAAGAGTTACAAATTTTAGAAAGATTCTGTGACAAGGTTCAGAAGTTAAGAAAATGGTGGACTCCAGTGAATCAGATTTGGAGTCAGAGGACCTAGACTTAAATCCTAGTCAGTCGTTTTCTCTCTATTTATCTTAGATAAGTCATTTAACCTCTATAAGCCTCAACTTTCTCATCAGTAAAATGAAGGTCTCAGATGAGATGATTAGAAATGTTCTTTTCAGCTAGAAATATAGATAAAAAGACAAATATTGTAGTTATGCCATAGGAAAGTTACTCTTTCATAAAATGATGATGCAAAAGTATCTAGGAGAGTAAAAAAAAAGATAGTTATGGTTAATGGTAACAATGGCCAAGCGCTTTTCTACCCTACTGCAAAGTTATTATAGATGTGTGTGGGATAAAAATCTATTTAAAAATATTGAGAGACTCCTCTGAGAAAAAAGAAAAAATAAGTTTGTTTACTTTTCTCGAGAGAAGGGCACACTCCAAGTCTCACAAAGGTAGTGAAGATCAATGAGCTGTCCCTAATTGGCAGTCAAGCAAGATTATAAGGCCTAATGGGATCCCCTCCTCCTCCCTATCCTCTCTCTCTATCAACTCATTGGTTAGTCTTCAGAGTTACATTCTATTCATGGAAAAATCTACCCCAGCAATAAAGAAAAGAATTAAAGATTTTCATAAAATATTACCTCTCTATCCTGATGGTGAGAACATCAAAAAGACCTTTATTGACCCTCTATGTCTATCTAAATGAAATAATGTCTGATTATGAAAAGAATTCTAAGAAAAGTCTATTATCCTTCTAGTCAGTAAAAAATAGACTTATCAACAAATAAGAAGTTTATGAACTTCTTTAGAATGGAACGTCTTCTCATGGGAAAAGTCTACTATTCTTCCTTCTAGTCAGTAAAAGTAGCCTTATCAAAAATTAGGAAAGTAGACCACCTTTTTGGAAGACAAGGGGATTTCTTCTTGAAATAGTTTAAGAATTGTTTGGAAGCAGCTAGGTGGCACAGTGGATAGAACACCAGCCCTGGAGTCAGGAGGACCTGAGTTCAAAACAAGCTTCAGACACTTAATAGTTGCCTAGCTATGTGATGTTGGGCAAGTCACTTAAACCTATTGCATTAAATAAATTAAAAAAAAATAATAGTGTGTGTTCTTTCCTTAGTATTCCTTAACCTTTTTCATTGATTATAAATGTGCCACTAGGCAATTTGCTCAAATATCTTCTTTTACCCAAAATATTCTTTCATTCTTTGATTTCATTAAATACCTAGTGTTCAATTATTAAATCTATGGTGCGCATTCCATACAAATACACACATACACACACACACATACACACACACACATACGCACACACACACACACAGAGAGAGAGAGAGAGACAGAGACAGAGACAGAGACAGACAGAGAGAGAGAGACATATTGATTATCATCTGACCAAAAAAAATAACTGACAAGGAGTAATCATAGAGGTATCACAGAAGAATTACCAAGAAAGCTGAGGAAGGAAAACATTTTCAGTAAATGGAATGAGTAGAGGTATCAATACCTACAGGAAGATAAAGAAGAATGAGACCTGAGAAAAGTTTATGGGAATTAGCAATTAAAACATTATCAATTATCTTAGAGGAGCTAGTTTTGATTTGCCTCATAGAGCTCCAGCAGTCAAATTTCAAAGAGATAAAAGAATAAGCTGGAATTAATGAAGAATTAATAGAAATAGTGTTGATGACTTTTTTCTATGACATTAGATTAATGAGAATTAGGCATATAGGACAAAGACTGAGTCCCCTCTTCAAAACTGGTTTCAAAGAAATATGGTAGTTTTAATTGAAAGTATTTGAGTTGTAGAATTAATCAGAGAGATGGAGTTTACATTGCATGTTCTCAGGTTGTTGTTGTTGGTTTTTTTTCCAGTGAAGCGTGAGGTAAAGTCCTCCGTTGATAAAGATATTGTAGGCATTACTTATAGGTAATTTTAGAGAAAAGACAATGTAACATAATTTTGGAAGTGTGTTAGAAGTCAATCAGGAAAAACTAAAAGGAATGACAAGCAGTAATAAGGACTAGATTGAACTTAGATAGTAACAATGTAATGATAGTAACGATGTAATAAATCCAATCAGTATAGTTTTGTGATTTTCTGTACTTGTAGCATGAAAGCTAGGGAAGAGGAAACAGATAATAAGGCAATCAAAGTTTGAATCTAGAAAGAGAAGAGCAGGGATAAGGAAAGAAGGCAAAATGTCAAAGGTAGAGAAAACAATAATGTAACAATAGTGGTTTATAATCAATAATGTAGTATACAAAGAATGCAAATAGTAAATCTAGAGTCGTAAAAATGAACTGGAAAAACCAAGGAGAAATGTAGTAGCACGGTCATGCTGGTATTAAAGGGTAGAAACATATTTTGAAAATATAATGAACATTTTTGGCTAAGAAACTCAATAATTTCCCTCTTGGGTACCTTGGAAGTACAATTAATCTATGAGGGCACAGTATAACTTTTGAAAGTTGACATTTTAGGGGCAGCTAGGTGGTGCAGTGGATAGAGCACTGGGCCTGGAATCAGGAGTACCTGAGTGCAAATCCAGCCTCAGACTTTTACTAATTACCTAGCTGTGTGGCCTTGGGCAAGCCACTTAACCCCATTTGCCTTGCAAAATCCTTTAAAAAAAAAAGAAAGTTGATATTTCACTTGTCTAAGGAATACCCTTGGGGCTGAAAAGTTTTTCTACTATTCTGTACTGACTTTGACTCTGTCATTTTACTTTCCCAGAGAACAACTTTCCCATGGACCGACTATCTTGCATGTTTTAATCTAGGTCTGGTATCATTTGTAAAAGTATACATCACTACTTTTGAATATTCTCTCTCTCTCTGTACTTGTGTCTGGCTATTTCTATCTTTTTCTCTTTTTCTCTCTTTCTGTGTTTCTCTAACTTTCTCTCTCCTTCCTTTCTCTCATCTCTTTCCTTTCTTTAACAAGCTTGAGAGACCTATATTAAACAAACATGTTTCTTCAAATCCAAATGAAAATCAATAATTGATTTCTAAGTATAATCAATAAATATGGATTACAAATCTACTATATTCCAAGCAATGGCTCTTTCTATGATAATAGAATTATTTCCCATTTTCAATGTTATTAGAAGCACTATTGTGCCCATCTACTTCTAGCTATCCTGTCTCTCTGAATATTTTCCCAGTATCCATTAAGTTCATATTTTCTGAGAGAGGAGACCATGAAAGAAATCATAAAGCCTTATCATCTCAAGACTGACAGGTGCTCTGAAAACATAATGTACATTGATAAATATCAGCCTTATCCCAATCAATAAGTAGTTTTCCCTTTAGCTTTTAATAATAATGTTGTACTAATAATACTTCTTCTACCCACATCTTTAAGTTATCAGAATTAGGAAGATTTCTGGAAAATATTAAGTTTTACAGGGCATATTTATTTTTCTGAAATCTGTGGATATTATCATTGATGTACACCTAGATAATGGACTTTTGAGGTAAAATTTATGGCTATGAATAGTCTAAGAAACAGTTAAAAATACCTTGCAAAACAATGGAACTAAGGAAAATTATGTAGATTTTTGTAATTGTGAGTATATATACATATATATTAATATGACTTGATCTAAAATTAGAGCAAGTGGTAGTAGTATTTCTCTATATAGAATTAGCACAGCAGTAAAAGCAGCATTGTAAAATGATCAACTATAAAAGACTTAGCTCTTCTCCATAATACAATGATCAAAAACAATTCTAAAAGAATTATGATGGAAAATCCCTTCCGTACCCAGAGAAAGAACTATGGAGTCTGAATGCAGGCTAAAGCATGCTATTTTTGATTAAAATAATTTTCCCATGTTTTTTTTCCCTTTTGTTCTGATTCTTCTTTCAGAGCAAGCTTAATATGGAAATACCTATAGCATTTTTGTTCATGTATAACCTGTATCAGACTACTTGTTATCTTATGGTAGGAGGGAAGGATGGTAGGGTGACAACTTTACAAAAATGAATGCTGAATGTTATCTTTCCATATATTTGACAAAACTAATTAATTAATTAATTGCAAAGAAGAATTGGTATAGACTCTCCTTAACAAATGTAGCCAAGATATCTAACATTGAATCATGTCCTGAATTGAAATAGTAACTGTGTTTCCTTGTTTCAGGTAAAAGAAAAAATTCCTGAAATTCCCAAAGAAGAAATTTGTATTATATTTGACATAAAGAGTCTAGGAGGTTGACTTGAAATCTTGTTTGGTAGCAAAAAACTAAATAAAGCATGGGGGACTGTTTATTGGGGAATGGGTAACAAACAATACTATGTATTTTTAATGAAATATTTTGAATAGTCAGAAATGGAAATCCTGAGAAATTTAAATGAAACTGTAAAGCTTTAGATAAACTGATATTAAATTAAATAAGCAAAATCAGAAAACATATATATGTTGAACATTTGTTGCATATAAATAAAATGAACAGTCAAAGGAAGTCAACTCTGAGCAGTGATGGTAAACAAATAATAAGGAATATACATGCCTTCCTAGTTTTGACAGAGAGGCCAGGGTTTACTCAGACAATATGTCATATGCTCTGTCCATTTTATTTCCTGTTTTGCTTTCATTTTCTTAGCCATTTTTTTCTTGGTTATAAGAAAAAGCTGTAGTGTTTGGGATTGACCCCCAAGTGGAATGGTAGGTATTTTCTCTAGAAATGATGGATATAAAAATAAAACACAAAACCAAAAACATCCATTTAATGAACTTTATCAAATAAGACTAAATTTACTTGCAAACAGATTAAAATGTTTAATGTAATGTTGAACTTTTTCAAACCATCCAAGAGTGACATCAATTATCCACTGATTGGTCCTTAACTGACTTTATCAATGTGTAGGGCATATCTTCCATAAGTAATTTCTAAACTTTGATATAGATCATTTTGATATCCTTCCTTATTGGAATAACAGGAATATTTTATAAAGAAACAGAGAGAAAAAGGTCTTTTCATACCTTATTTGGGAGGTTGCATGATGAATATCCTCCTGGCTTGTTACAAAAGAGAAAAGAAATTTTACTATTTTATCTAATTTATACATTTCTTTCACTGTTCACTGTCCAAAATAAATGATCTGAAAGCCTGGCATTCTATATGCATGTATAAAATGTTTATAAATTTGCATTTTATGTTCATTTTAACTGAATGCACTTGGGCAGGCTAAATTGTTTATGCTAACCAGATGCATTGATACTAAGAGAACATTCCTTTAACCTTGGATCTCTCATGAGTTTGTGCTATATTTTTGTTTCACAGAGCTAAGTTCAAAGAGAAATAACAGTAAAAACTAAACTAATGGAAAATCAAATTGGCGGAAGCTCCTTTACACATTATAAGAGAATTTTAAAAAAGGCAATACACCTTTTCATTGGCCTCTTGACAATAATGCTGATGGAGCTGAGAGTATTCACTTGACATAATTATGCTTGGCATGAGAAGCAGTACTCTTTTAACAACTCTTTATATGCATGTTGCTATTTATGCTTTCCATAACAATTTCATCTAATTCATGCATTTGGAAAATTTGGCAAGAGTTATTTATTCAGAAGCTTTTAACAGCATTCTCTAATAATGGGAAAATTTCTAATATTTTATGTTTAAAATGGAAAACTAAACAGTATCAACATTTGCATAAATAGGTAAAACAAATTCTAGAAAAAAAATTCATCTCATTTTACTCTAATAACAGTTCTAATAGTATTTTTCTAACCCTCAGTTTAACATGAGGAACTATATTGAATCAAATATTGTTACCACTGCATGCCCACCAATATTTCAGTAACTCTAGACATTCAAGTTATGAAACACCATTCTAATTTTAATCTTACAAGAAAGCAAAACCATTTACTCAATCTTTATTTATAAAGCTCAAGATCTTAGTGAATATATAAATATATTTCAATAGATAATATTTACAGCTGAGTGTATTTCTATCTTCATATATATATATATATATATATATATATATATATTATAATATGTAAAGATAATCTGGAAAAACATGCAGAGTTTTGCTTAGAGTCAAGAGTATCTGGATATAAATCCATAGCCACATACTGTCTCAGTGATCCTAGGCAAGTCACTTAATATCTCAGTACCCTAATCAATAACTCTTTTGGAATTCTAGTGACAGAAAGCATACTCATATGCCTTTAGGACCATTTCCAGTCATGATGATCAATACCTAGCTACTGGACTCAGATGTCTCTGTAAGAGATAGTGAGATTTTGACATTGCACAACCTTCCCTCACTTAAATATAATTCATGCGCATTTCATGGCATCTTTGAGAACAAAGGATAAACAACAATTGATCTTCCCTATACCAAGGAAATCACAGTTTCTATATATATCTCTGTTTCTGTCTCTCTCTCTCTCTGTCTCTCTCTCTCTCTCTCTCTGTCTATGTCTCTCTCTCTCTTTCTCTCTGTCTCTCTGTCTTTGTTTTTGTGAAGTAAATATTTTAATGTCCTTTATGTTACTTCATATCTTCACTGACTGTGCCCTATCACTATTTTTAGGTCTCAGTGACAAGTTCCACTTCAATTCTATTAATTTACTTTCATAGTTTTTAAATAGAAATATTTACTTCACAAATATATCTAGGACACATATGCAAAAGTGGAATTGTTGCTGGTTTCTCCTTGGTTGTTGGCCCCAGAACTCTTGCTTCTCAGGACAATACTGCTAGACTATTTGCAACATGAAGTCTGGATTCCTGTACTCAAATGATCTCTGTGGCCCAGGTTCCCAGACCTCCTCAAGGAAACAAAGTCCAATACCTACTATAGAAAAGAACTAAAAAGAATATTTGCAGTTGAAGAAACTGAGCTATTATTCATTGCTATCTGAATTATTTTAAAAGGTATCAATAGGTATTTAGATAAAAATTAACAGTAGACAATGATACATGTCAAAGGATTATATTTTTGATCTTTTCATTTTGTATTTGAATATCATATAGTCAACTACTACTCCCATTTGGCACATACATTTCATTAAGTGCAGAATATTTGAAGGATTGTCTAATATTATCCAAAAGTATTTCAAAGACTGCCCTAACAATTCATGAAAACCAACAAAAAGAATGGAGAATGCATATTGCCCAGGTCATTGCATTCAGTTCTATGGCTTGACCATTGGTTTAGTCCATTAGAAAGTATATTTGCTTTGATAACCTATCTTTATTATTAATCTCCTTAGTTCACGGAATTTTTGTAGGTTCTAAGTTTACAAAGATAAGCAAAAAAAATAACTTTGACCAAAAAATTTATATATATATATATATATATATATATATAAATATATATATACACATATGTATATGTATATGTATATGTATATGTATATGTATGTGTATGTGTATATGTATATGTATATGTATATGTATATGTATATGTATATGTATATGTATATGTATATGTATATGTATATGTATATGTATATGTATATGTATATGTATATGTATATGTATTGTGGAAAAACAATGAAGATAGAGGCTGTTATGCAGCCAGAATTAAATAGCTGGAACACACTAGACTGGATCCATTTGGAAAATTCCCAAGTACATTTAATGATCCTAAGCTGTTCCCTACTGCCAAAGAGAAACTTATTAACATCAATACTCTTCCATTTATGCTATATGGCTGTGACTCATGAAATACCACAATTTCAGAGAAACAAAAAAAAAATTCGAGTATTATGTAAAATTGTATTGTGGATATAAGGAGGTTGAAAAGTAAATATCAGCATCAAAATCAATATCTGTTACTTAGTTACTTTCTAGACTCTAGTGTTAAAGGAGAAAGAATAAAAGACCCGACCCTTTTCTCACTCAATCCTTGCAAGGGTGCCAAAATGGAGCCTATTAAGAATTATGTAATTAAACTGAAGGACTCCCTTGATTCAAAGCTAACTTGCTTCTCTTTGAGGTAAAATCCATAATAACCTTAAGGTCTAGGAGAGCAGGTCAGTTATTTGCTACATACAAAGCTAGACAAGTCATAGATTATGACGCCTCTGATTCTTAAGAAGGTAAAACTTACCAGACCTGGGCACTCCAAAATGTGAATTGACTTGATGACAAAAGGCAGATAGAACTTAAATATGAATATTCTGAGGGATTTTGATTTCAATCCTCTTCTTTTTAAAATACCTGTTCTTTTTATGGAAGACGAGGAAGTCCTCTGGGTATAGTTTAGGTTTGGTTCATAATCCTTTCATATAGGCTTTTTGAGAGGCCTTTATATCATATTTTTAGTGTTGGTATTTTGATAAATCAATTTGACATATTTTTATATTTGTAATTTTCTGTATTTTTACTATCTTTATAATTTGTACTTTTTAATCCAAGATAATTGATTATTGACTCTACATTTCTTCTCTCATTGTCTCTGTCTTTGTCTATATGTATCTATCTTTCTCTGTTAATTCTCTCCGTCTCTCCCTTCACTTCTACTTATCGAGTGGGGTATAACAACCCAGTATATTATTGACCATTAAAAAGAACCAAACAAATAAGAAAACATAATGTTCTAATTAGCGAATAAAGAGTCTCTTCCCATTTAAAATGATAAGTAGTATTTTTTTTTAAAAAGTTTTCAAGTAGATAATATATAATAAGAAAAGAAGGTGTCAGTCTCCTTACAAAGACAAAGGTTAATTGACACTCCAAAGAAAGAACTATGGAGTTTGAATGCAGATTGAAGCATACTATTTTCACTTTAAGTTTTTTCTTTTCTTGTGTTTTCCATTTTGTTCTTATTTTTCTTTTCCAACAAGACTAATGTGGAGATATGTTTGACATAATTGTGCATGTACAATCTATAACAGATAGACTGGGGAGAGGGGAGGAAAGGAAAAGAAGAAGAAAAATATGGAATTCAAAATTTTACAAAAAAAATGAATGTAGATAAGTATCTTCAATTGAAAAAAGAAAATAGAAAAAAAGAACAAAGACTAGCAATTTCACTAGTGTAAATTATTTTCATATCTTCAATTTATATCAAAAATTGTAGGGAATAGCTTTAATTTCTCTTACAAAAACTTGTATAGAATTTGTGTAAATTAATAGTTTATTACTATAAAGACTGACAAAAACACATAGTAGTGAAAGCATAAATGACTTGCCGATTCATTAGTAAATGGAGTTTATACCACTAAAGGACTTAGGTTTTTTATATGAATATATATTTTATAATGTAAAAGAGTGTTATAATAATAATTGTTTGTTAAATGCGTCCACATTTATTTCTTTGCCCCCATAGTTATTATTTCCAATGTAATTGATATGTGTAACATGGAAAGTTAAAGGAAGGGGCAACTAGGTGGCACAGTGGATAGAGTACCAATCCTGGAGTCAGGAGTACCTGAATTCAAATCTGACCTCAGACAGTTAATAATTACCTAGCCCTGTGGCCTTGCGCAAGCCACTTAACCCCATTGCCTTGAGAAAACAAACAAACAAACAAACAAAAAGAAAGTTAAAGGAAGGGGCAACTAGGTGGCACAGTGGATGGAGTACCAACCCTGGAGTCAGGAGTACTTGAATTCAAATCTGACCTCAGACAGTTAATAATTACCTAGCCCTGTGGCCTTGGGCAAGCCACTTAACCTCATTGCCTTGAGGGGGAAAAAAACCAAACAAACAAAAAAAAAAGAAAGTTAAAGGAAGGTGCCTTTATTCAAATATGTCTATTAATTTTCTAATTGTCTCATATAACAAAATTCAAGAAATCATTGATTACCTTAACCATTTTAATGCAAAATTAAGTTTTTCTCTCTTATTTCCATCAGACTATATATATTTTTATCATGTTCTCCCTATGTTTTATTTCTTGCATATATATTTTAGGGAGAAAAGAGAACTAAAAATATATCTGTAACAGAAAAACTAGTCAATAAATGTGCAGTCCTTAGAGAATATTAAGATTTTTTTTCTTCCTAATGGGTTAAATAGATCATGCACAAATATTTTCTTTTTCCAGTGCAACCAATATTACCAGGGGGTTTAATTCTGAGGGATGATTGAAAGCTATATATTTGATCATGGAGTGCAAGAAGAACTAGCAAACTGGGATTTGCTAAACTAGAAATGTGTTTGTATTTAAAAGTAATAACTTGGTGATCTCTCAGTCTTTTTTTTTCTTTGTTGGTGCTGAAAGTATTTCTGTAAGGTACTATTCTATTTCCTATTTGACTATTATGAATCCATAGTTACATTTAACTTTGAATTCTTTCCTCCCCCCCACTTTTTTTTTGAAATTTCTTGATCTTAAACAAATGAGAATTTCTGAAGTTATTTCAGAAGACTTACTGGTAACTACGGGAACCTAATTACCAATAACATAATAATTGATCACAGATGGTGACAATTTCAGGGATAAGACCCTTTCTTATTGAAAGAAATTCTGATTATGGATTAAATGAACATGGTGATATTCAAGGTCCAGTAGAAACATATACATTTAGCAACTACAACTTTATGAACACATCATGAATGGAGAAAAGTCTTCCTGTGACCAAAGTCAGGTTGTACCCCTTAGCTGTATTTGCTTTCTTCATGTGTGATTCAATATTCAATATACTTAACCTTGGAAGTTGTTTTCTCCTGGCTCCTGGTGTGTGCAAGGTAAGAATATCCTCTCGGTTTAGGGAATTGATCTGTTCTATCCCTAGCTTCTCAATAAAGCCTTTATGTAATGGTTAATTGATGTTAACTGGTTGAATGACAATGAAGAAAGCACATGGATAGGGACTTGCAGAAGGCTTTATTCATAGAAAGTCCTTTAAATATGATTATTGACTATTTGACTAAGGAGCTATATTTATAGAAACCCAATTCCTGCCTAGCTATTACTAGAACTCTGATTGGAGAAGCCATATTTGCCCTCTGGTGACTCCACTATGAACACAAGTGGGAATTTAGGAGGACTGGTCCAGAAGAAGTATTACATATATAAATTTGATTAATATTGGGTCAAAAAGATGAGCAATGGAATCTACCTTCTCATTAATATGAGCTCAGAAAACAGATGGTCTGAAATAAAACGGTAGCTGGAAAATAATTTTGGTTTTCATGTTTTTGTTGACCATAAAACTTCCATATTAAATGAATAAATGAATAGGTGAATGATTATATTAATGAAAAAACTAATCCATTCCTTTATTTCAGATATTTAGCTAAGCTATGCAAATAAAAAATGTGGGAGAGATGTAGTATTGACTATAAGCATTGTCATTGTAATTAGTGGCAAAATATCATAGAGGAGTGATCAAGAAGCAACAGATATAATGAAGTAACATCAGTAGCTTTGTAAATGAAATTGGAATATCCATTTAAATACTATGGAAAATATGGAAAACAGGCAAAAATATGCAACAGGAAGGAAAGCAAGATGACTTTAATATTAGCACATGCACCTACACATGGATTCACTCATGAGTTTCTATACATAAATCCATTACCATATATTAATAAATTTGCAAATTGAGTTCTCTGTGCTCTAGGTTCCATGAAATAACAAAAAAAGTCATAGCTTGTTCAATGTTTTATTCACTCAAAGGAGACTGTCAAAAATACATGTGAATGCTTTGAAAGTATTTCAATGGTTTAACACTTGACTCTTGACTGTAGGCTATACTGAGATATTTACCATTGGTCATTGTTTTTGTCTGGTTTCCTATCTTGAGAATAAATGCCTTGATCCATTCTAGAATGTTCTTGCAACAGCTTTGAATAACAATTTTGCTTCCTTCATTCAGGTTTATCGCATGCAGACTTTTCACATGCATTTTCATATATTTTCATATTATGTTAAATGTTAATCTGTATTTGTATTTGATACACTAATATTTAATTCCACAATTATTAACACTGCAAACAGGTAAATAGATATTGATTTTTCATTTCAAAAATTAAACATATATATATATATATATATAAATGTCTATATGATATATGTATATTTTGTATATTTGTATGTATGAGTGTGTGTAAGAGAGAGACAGACAGAGAGACACAGAGATAAAAACAGAGAGAGAGAATGAGAGAGAGACAGAGAGAGAGAGAGAGAGAGAGAGAGAGAAGGTTTCATTTGAATCTCATATAATGGTGCTGTGGGAAGATAATGTTGTTGCTCTGGTTATGGTTGTAGTTGTTGTTTCTCTTCCATTCTCAAAGAAAACCATGACATCAGAGAAATGATGCCAAGATTTGCAAGTCTTGAAGTGAAGTCTTGAAGTCTTAAGTGAGGGGAAAACTGTGCTTCAATCATCAACCTTCCTTTCTCCACTAAAGTGACCTTGATTAAGACAATAGATGCATATCAAGATGACTGGAGATAGCCCTATTTGCAGTAAATCTTACTTTTTAAGCTAAAAGCTTTAAAAGGGTTCAGTTTGATAGAGATAACACCCACTCAATGATTAAGATTAGGTAAGGAGTGAGGTCAAAAATGACCTCTTTTACCTAGTCAAAAAGAAAAAATCAATCTGTGAGGAGGAGACCTTCAGGGCTGCTGGTCAAAATAGAAACAGTTGCTATTTCCATTCACTCTGAGCGGGTCCAAACAATGACCAAGAAGAACTTTACCTGGATCAGATAATTGGTCAATCAATTACAATCAGAGACAGTAGATATAACAGATCCCTCCTCCTCCCTATCCTCTCTCTCTATCAACTCATTGGTTAGTCTTCAGAGTTACATTCTATTCATGGAAAAATCTACCCCAGCAATAAAGAAAAGAATTAAAGATTTTCATAAAATATTACCTCTCTATCCTGATGGTGAGAACATCAAAAAGACCTTTATTGACCCTCTATGTCTATCTAAATGAAATAATGTCTGATTATGAAAAGAATTCTAAGAAAAGTCTATTATCCTTCTAGTCAGTAAAAAATAGACTTATCAACAAATAAGAAGTTTATGAACTTCTTTAGAATGGAACGTCTTCTCATGGGAAAAGTCTACTATTCTTCCTTCTAGTCAGTAAAAGTAGCCTTATCAAAAATTAGGAAAGTAGACCACCTTTTTGGAAGACAAGGGGATTTCTTCTTGAAATAGTTTAAGAATTGTTTGGAAGCAGCTAGGTGGCACAGTGGATAGAACACCAGCCCTGGAGTCAGGAGGACCTGAGTTCAAAACAAGCTTCAGACACTTAATAGTTGCCTAGCTATGTGACGTTGGGCAAGTCACTTAAACCTATTGCATTAAATAAATTAAAAAAAAATAATAGTGTGTGTTCTTTCCTTAGTATTCCTTAACCTTTTTCATTGATTATAAATGTGCCACTAGGCAATTTGCTCAAATATCTTCTTTTACCCAAAATATTCTTTCATTCTTTGATTTCATTAAATACCTAGTGTTCAATTATTAAATCTATGGTGCGCATTCCATACAAATACACACATACACACACACACATACACACACACACATACACACACACGCACACACACAGAGAGAGAGAGAGAGAGAGAGAGAGACAGAGACAGAGACAGACAGAGAGAGAGAGACATATTGATTATCATCTGACCAAAAAAAATAACTGACAAGGAGTAATCATAGAGGTATCACAGAAGAATTACCAAGAAAGCTGAGGAAGGAAAACATTTTCAGTAAATGGAATGAGTAGAGGTATCAATACCTACAGGAAGATAAAGAAGAATGAGACCTGAGAAAAGTTTATGGGAATTAGCAATTAAAACATTATCAATAATCTTAGAGGAGCTAGTTTTGATTTGCCTCATAGAGCTCCAGCAGTCAGATTTCAAAGAGATAAAAGAATAAGCTGGAATTAATGAAGAATTAATAGAAGTAGTGTTGATGACTTTTTTTCTATGACATTAGATTAATGAGAATTAGGCATATAGGACAAAGACTGAGTCCCCTCTTCAAAACTGGTTTCAAAGAAATATGGTAGTTTTAATTGAAAGTATTTGAGTTGTAGAATTAATCAGAGAGATGGAGTTTACATTGCATGTTCTCAGGTTGTTGTTGTTGGTTTTTTTCCAGTGAAGCGTGAGGTAAAGTCCTCCGTTGATAAAGATATTGTAGGCATTACTTATAGGTAATTTTAGAGAAAAGACAATGTAACATAATTTTGGAAGTGTGTTAGAAGTCAATCAGGAAAAACTAAAAGGAATGACAAGCAGTAATAAGGACTAGATTGAACTTAGATAGTAACAATGTAATGATAGTAACGATGTAATAAATCCAATCAGTATAGTTTTGTGATTTTCTGTACTTGTAGCATGAAAGCTGGGGAAGAGGAAACAGATAATAAGGCAATCAAAGTATGAATCTAGAAAGAGAAGAGCAGGGATAAGGAAAGAAGGCAAAATGTCAAAGGTAGAGAAAACAATAATGTAACAATAGTGGTTTATAATCAATAATGTAGTATACAAAGAATGCAAATAGTAAATCTAGAGTTGTAAAAATGAACTGGAAAAACCAAGGAGAAATGTAGTAGCATGGTCATGCCGGTATTAAAGGGTAGAAACATATTTTGAAAATATAATAAACATTTTTTGGCTAAGAAACTCAATAATTTCCCTCTTGGGTACCTTGGAAGTACAATTAATCTATGAGGGCACAGTATAACTTTTGAAAGTTGACATTTTAGGGGCAGCTAGGTGGTGCAGTGGATAGAGCACTGGGCCTGGAATCAGGAGTACCTGAGTGCAAATCCAGCCTCAAACTTTTACTAATTACCTAGCTGTGTGGCCTTGGGCAAGCCACTTAACCCCATTTGCCTTGCAAAATCCTTTAAAAAAAAAAAAGAAAGTTGATATTTCACTTGTCTAAGGATTCTGTACTGACTTTGACTCTGTCATTTTACTTTCCCAGAGAACAACTTTCCCATGGACCGACTATCTTGCATGTTTTAATCTAGGTCTGGTATCATTTGTAAAAGTATACATCACTACTTTTGAATATTCTCTCTCTCTCTCTGTACTTGTGTCTGGCTATTTCTATCTTTTTCTCTTTTTCTCTCTTTCTGTGTTTCTCTAACTTTCTCTCTCCTTCCTTTCTCTCATCTCTTTCCTTTCTCTAACAAGCTTGAGAGACCTATATTAAACAAACATGTTTCTTCAAATCCAAATGAAAATCAATAATTGATTTCTAAGTATAATCAATAAATATGGATTACAAATCTACTATATTCCAAGCAATGGCTCTTTCTATGATAATAGAATTATTCCCCATTTTCAATGTTATTAGAAGCACTATTGTGCCCATCTACTTCTAGCTATCCTGTCTCTCTGAATATTTTCCCAGTATCCATTAAGTTCATAGTTTCTGAGAGAGGAGACCATGAAAGAAATCATAAAGCTTTATCATCTCAAGACTGACAGGTGCTCTGAAAACATAATGTACATTGATAAATATCAGCCTTATCCCAATCAATAAGTAGTTTTCCCTTTAGCTTTTAATAATAATGTTGTACTAATAATACTTCTTCTACCCACATCTTTAAGTTATCAGAATTAGGAAGATTTCTGGAAAATATTAAGTTTTACAGGGCTTATTTATTTTTCTGAAATCTGTGGATATTATCATTGATGTCCACCTAGATAATGGACTTTTGAGGTAAAATTTATGGCTATGAATAGTCTAAGAAACAGTTAAAAATACCTTGCAAAACAATGGAACTAAGGAAAATTATGTAGATTTTTATAATTGTGAGTATATATACATGTATATTAATATGACTTGATCTAAAATTAGAGCAAGTAGTAGTAGTATTTCTCTATATAGAATTAGCACAGCAGTAAAAGCAGCATTGTAAAATGATCAACTATAAAAGACTTAGCTCTTCTCCATAATACAATGATCAAAAACAATTCTAATAGAATTATGATGGAAAATCCCTTCCGTACCCAGAGAAAGAACTATGGAGTCTGAATGCAGGCTAAAGCATGCTATTTTTTATTAAAATAATTTTCCCATGTTTTTTTTCCCTTTTGTTCTGATTCTTCTTTCAGAGCAAGCTTAATATGGAAATACCTATAGCATTTTTGTTCATGTATAACCTGTATCAGACTAGTTGTTATCTTATGGTAGGAGGGAAGGATGGTAGGGTGACAACTTTACAAAAATGAATGCTGAATGTTATCTTTCCATATATTTGACAAAATTAATTAATTAATTAATTGCAAAGAAGAATTGGTATAGACTCTCCTTAACAAATGTAGCCAAGATACCTAACATTGAATCATGTCCTGAATTGAAATAGTAACTGTGTTTCCTTGTTTCAGGTAAAAGAAAAAATTCCTGAAATTCCCAAAGAAGAAATTTGTATTATATTTGACATAAAGAGTCTAGGAGGTTGACTTGAAATCTTGTTTGGTAGCAAAAAACTAAATAAAGCATGGGGGACTGTTTATTGGGGAATGGGTAACAAACAATACTATGTATTTTTAATGAAATATTTTGAATAGTCAGAAATGGAAATCCTGAGAAATTTAAATGAAACTGTAAAGCTTTAGATAAACTGATATTAAATTAAATAAGCAAAATCAGAAAACATATATATATATACATTTATATGTATATATTTGTATGTTTAACATTTGTTGCATATAAATAAAATGAACAGTCAAAGGAAGCCA
The DNA here is from genome assembly GCF_037893015.1 of Macrotis lagotis. Lineage (NCBI taxonomy): Eukaryota > Metazoa > Chordata > Mammalia > Peramelemorphia > Peramelidae > Macrotis > Macrotis lagotis. The sequence continues at coordinate 90,880,401 of NC_133659.1, forward strand.
ACTCTGAGCAGTGATGGTAAACAATAAATAAGGAATATACATGCCTTCCTAGTTTTGACAGAGAGGCCAGGGTTTACTCAGACAATATGTCATATGCTCTGTCCATTTTATTTCCTGTTTTGCTTTCATTTTCTTAGCCATTTTTTTCTTGGTTATAAGAAAAAGCTGTAGTGTTTGGGATTGACCCCCAAGTGGAATGGTAGGTATTTTCTCTAGAAATGATGGATATAAAAATAAAACACAAAACCAAAAACATCCATTTAATGAACTTTATCAAATAAGACTAAATTTACTTGCAAACAGATTAAAATGTTTAATGTAATGTTGAACTTTTTCAAACCATCCAAGAGTGACATCAATTATCCACTGATTGGTCCTTAACTGACTTTATCAATGTGTAGGGCATATCTTCCATAAGTAATTTCTAAACTTTTATATAGATCATTTTGATATCCTTCCTTATTGGAATAACAGGAATATTTTATAAAGAAACAGAGAGAAAAAGGTCTTTTCATACCTTATTTGGGAGGTTGCATGATGAATATCCTCCTGGCTTGTTACAAAAGAGAAAAGAAATTTTACTATTTTATCTAATTTATACATTTCTTTCACTGTTCACTGTCCAAAATAAATGATCTGAAAACCTGGCATTCTATATGCATGTATAAAATGTTTATAAATTTGCATTTTATGTTCATTTTAACTGAATGCACTTGGGCAGGCTAAATTGTTTATGCTAACCAGATGCATTGATACTAAGAGAACATTCCTTTAACCTTGGATCTCTCATGAGTTTGTGCTATATTTTTGTTTCACAGAGCTAAGTTCAAAGAGAAATAACAGTAAAAACTAAACTAATGGAAAATCAAATTGGCGGAAGCTCCTTTACACATTATAAGAGAATTTAAAAAAAGGCAATACACCTTTTCATTGGCCTCTTGACAATAATGCTGATGGAGCTGAGAGTATTCACTTGACATAATTATGCTTGGCATGAGAAGCAGTACTCTTTTAACAACTCTTTATATGCATGTTGCTATTTATGCTTTCCATAACAATTTCATCTAATTCATGCATTTGGAAAATTTGGCAAGAGTTATTTATTCAGAAGCTTTTAACAGCATTCTCTAATAATGGGAAAATTTCTAATATTTTATGTTTAAAATGGAAAACTAAACAGTATCAACATTTGCATAAATAGGTAAAACAAATTCTAGAAAAAAAATTCATCTCATTTTACTCTAATAACAGTTCTAATAGTATTTTTCTAACCCTCAGTTTAACATGAGGAACTATATTGAATCAAATATTGTTACCACTGCATGCCCACCAATATTTCAGTAACTCTAGACATTCAAGTTATGAAACACCATTCTAATTTTAATCTTACAAGAAAGCAAAACCATTTACTCAATCTTTATTTATAAAGCTCAAGATCTTAGTGAATATATAAATATATTTCAATAGATAATATTTACAGCTGAGTGTATTTCTATCTTCATATATATATATATATATATATATATTATAATATGTAAAGATAATCTGGAACATGCAGAGTTTTGCTTAGAGTCAAGAGTATCTGGATATAAATCCATAGCCACATACTGTCTCAGTGATCCTAGGCAAGTCACTTAATATCTCAGTACCCTAATCAATAACTCTTTTGGAATTCTAGTGACAGAAAGCATACTCATATGCCTTTAGGACCATTTCCAGTCATTCTGATCAATACCTAGCTACTGGACTCAGATGTCTCTGTAAGAGATAGTGAGATTTTGACATTGCACAACCTTCCCTCACTTAAATATAATTCATGCGCATTTCATGGCATCTTTGAGAACAAAGGATAAACAACAATTGATCTTCCCTATACCAAGGAAATCACAGTTTCTATATATATCTCTGTTTCTGTCTCTCTCTCTCTGTCTATCTCTCTCTCTCTCTGTCTATGTCTCTCTCTCTCTTTCTCTCTGTCTCTCTGTCTTTGTTTTTGTGAAGTAAATATTTTAATGTCCTTTATTTTACTTCATATCTTCATTGACTGTGCCCTATCACTATTTTTAGGTCTCAGTGACAAGTTCCACTTCAATTCTATTAATTTACTTTCATAGTTTTTAAATAGAAATATTTACTTCACAAATATATCTAGGACACATATGCAAAAGTGGAATTGTTGCTGGTTTCTCCTTGGTTGTTGGCCCCAGAACTCTTGCTTCTCAGGACAATACTGCTAGACTATTTGCAACATGAAGTCTGGATTCCTGTACTCAAATGATCTCTGTGGCCCAGGTTCCCAGACCTCCTCAAGGAAACAAAGTCCAATACCTACTATAGAAAAGAACTAAAAAGAATATTTGCAGTTGAAGAAACTGAGCTATTATTCATTGCTATCTGAATTATTTTTAAAAGGTATCAATAGGTATTTAGATAAAAATTAACAGTAGACAATGATACATGTCAAGGATTATATTTTTGATCTTTTCATTTTGTATTTGAATATCATATAGTCAACTACTACTCCCATTTGGCACATACATTTCATTAAGTGCAGAATATTTGAAGGATTGCCTAATATTATCCAAAAGTATTTCAAAGACTTTGCCCTAACAATTCATGAAAACCAACAAAAAGAATGGAGAATGCATATTGCCCAGGTCATTGCATTCAGTTCTATGGCTTGACCATTGGTTTAGTCCATTAGAAAGTATATTTGCTTTGATAACCTATCTTTATTATTAATCTCCTTAGTTCACGGAATTTTTGTAGGTTCTAAGTTTACAAAGATAAGCAAAAAAATAACTTTGACCAAAAAATTTATATATATATAAATATATATATATACACATATACATATGTATATGTATATGTATGTGTATATGTATATGTATGTGTATGTGTATGTGTATATGTATATGTATATGTATATGTATATGTATATGTATATGTATATGTATATGTATATGTATATGTATATGTATATGTATATGTATATGTATTGTGGAAAAACAATGAAGATAGAGGCTGTTATGCAGCCAGAATTAAATAGCTGGAACACACCAGACTGGATCCATTTGGAAAATTCCCAAGTACATTTAATGATCCTAAGCTGTTCCCTACTGCCAAAGAGAAACTTATTAACATCAATACTCTTCCATTTATGCTATATGGCTGTGACTCATGAAATACCACAATTTCAGAGAAACAAAAAAAAAATCGAGTATTATGTGAAATTGTATTGTGGATATAAGGAGGTTGAAAAGTAAATATCAGCATCAAAATCAATATCTGTTACTTAGTTACTTTCTAGACTCTAGTGTTAAAGGAGAAAGAATAAAAGACCCGACCCTTTTCTCACTCAATCCTTGCAAGGGTGCCAAAATGGAGGCCTATTAAGAATTATGTAATTAAACTGAAGGACTCCCTTGATTCAAAGCTAACTTGCTTCTCTTTGAGGTAAAATCCATAATAACCTTAAGGTCTAGGAGAGCAGGTCAGTTATTTGCTACATACAAAGCTAGACAAGTCATAGATTATGACGCCTCTGATTCTTAAGAAGGTAAAACTTACCAGAACCTGGGCACTCCAAAATGTGAATTGACTTGATGACAAAAGGCAGATAGAACTTAAATATGAATATTCTGAGGGATTTTGATTTCAATCCTCTTCTTTTTAAAATACCTGTTCTTTTATGGAAGACGAGGAAGTCCTCTGGTATAGTTTAGGTTTGGTTCATAATCTTTTCATATAGGCTTTTTGAGAGGCCTTTATATCATATTTTTAGTGTTGGTATTTTGATAAATCAATTTGACAGATTTTTATATTTTGTAATTTTCTGTATTTTTACTATCTTTATAATTTGTACTTTTTAATCCAAGATAATTGATTATTGACTCTACATTTCTTCTCTCGTTGTCTCTGTCTTTGTCTATATGTATCTATCTTTCTCTGTTAATTCTCTCCGTCTCTCCCTTCACTTCTACTTATCGAGTGGGGTATAACAACCCAGTATATTATTGACCATTAAAAAGAACCAAACAAATAAGAAAACATAATGTTCTAATTTGTGAATAAAGAGTCTCTTCCCATTTAAAATGATAAGTAGTATTTTTTTAAAAAAGTTTTCAAGTAGATAATATATAATAAGGAAAGAAGGTGTCAGTCTCCTTACAAAGACAAAGGTTAATTGACACTCCAAAGAAAGAACTATGGAGTTTGAATGCAGATTGAAGCATACTATTTTCACTTTAAGTTTTTTCTTTTCTTGTGTTTTCCATTTTGTTCTTATTTTTCTTTTCCAACAAGACTAATGTGGAGATATGTTTGACATAATTGTGCATGTACAATCTATAACAGATAGACTGGGGAGAGGGGAGGAAAGGAAAAGAAGAAGAAAAATATGGAATTCAAAATTTTACAAAAAAATGAATGTAGATAAGTATCTTCAATTGAAAAAAGAAAATAGAAAAAAAGAACAAAGACTAGCAATTTCACCAGTGTAAATTATTTTCATATCTTCAATTTATATCAAAAATTGTAGGGAATAGCTTTAATTTCTCTTACAAAAACTTGTATAGAATTTGTGTAAATTAATAGTTTATTACTATAAAGACTGACAAAAACACACAGTAGTGAAAGCATAAATGACTTGCCGATTCATTAGTAAATGGAGTTTATACCACTAAAGCACTTAGGTTTTTTTATATGAATATATATTTTATAATGTAAAAGAATGTTATAATAATAATTGTTTGTTAAATGTGTCCACATTTATTTCTTTGCCCCCATAGTTATTATTTCCAATGTAATTGATATGTGTAACATGGAAAGTTAAAGGAAGGGGCAACTAGGTGGCACAGTGGATAGAGTACCAACCCTGGAGTCAGGAGTACCTGAATTCAAATCTGACCTCAGACAGTTAATAATTACCTAGCCCTGTGGCCTTGGGCAAGCCACTTAACCCCATTGCCTTGCAAAAAAAACAAACAAACAAACAAACAAACAAAAAAGAAAGTTAAAGGAAGGGGCAACTAGGTGGCACAGTGGATAGAGTACCAACCCTGGAGTCAGGAGTACTTGAATTCAAATCTGACCTCAGACAGTTAATAATTACCTAGCCCTGTGGCCTTGGGCAAGCTACTTAACCTCATTGCCTTGGGGAAAAAAACCAAACAAACAAACAAAAAAAAAGAAAGTTAAAGGAAGGTGCCTTTATTCAAATATGTCTATTAATTTTCTAATTGTCTCATATAACAAAATTCAAGAAATCATTGATTACCTTAACCATTTTAATGCAAAATTAAGTTTTTCTCTCTTATTTCCATCAGACTATATATATTTTTATCATGTTCTCCTTATGTTTTATTTCTTGCATATATTTTTTAGGGAGAAAAGAGAACTAAAAATATATCTGTAACAGAAAAACTAGTCAATAAATGTGCAGCTCCTTAGAGAATATTAAGATTTTTTTTTCTTCCTAATGGGTTAAATAGATCATGCACAAATATTTTTCTTTTTCCAGTGCAACCAATATTACCAGGGGGTTTAATTCTGAGGGATGATTGAAAGCTATATATTTGATCATGGAGTGCAAGAAGAACTAGCAAACTGGGATTTGCTAAACTAGAAATGTGTTTGTATTTAAAAGTAATAACTTGGTGAATCTCTCAGTCTTTTTTTTTCTTTGTTGGTGCTGAAAGTATTTCTGTAAGGTACTACTCTATTTCCTATTTGACTATTATGAATCCATAGTTACATTTAACTTTGAATTCTTTCCTCCCCCCCCCTTTTTTTTTTGAAATTTCTTGATCTTAAACAAATGAGAATTTCTGAAGTTATTTCAGAAGACTTACTGGTAACTACTGGAACCTAATTACCAATAACATAATAATTGATCACAGATGGTGACAATTTCAGGGATAAGACCCTTTCTTATTGAAAGAAATTCTGATTATGGATTAAATGAACAATGGTGATATTCAAGGTCCAGTAGAAACATATACATTTAGCAACTACAACTTTATGAACACATCATGAATGGAGAAAAGTCTTCCTGTGACCAAAGTCAGGGTTGTACCCCTTAGCTGTATTTGCTTTCTTCATGTGTGATTCAATATTCAATATACTTAACCTTGGAAGTTGTTTTCTCCTGGCTCCTGGTGTGTGCAAGGTAAGAATATCCTCTCAGTTTAGGGAATTGATCTGTTCTATCCCTAGCTTCTCAATAAAGCCTTTATGTAATGGTTAATTGATGTTAACTGGTTGAATGACAATGAAGAAAGCACATGGATAGGGACTTGCAGAAGGCTTTATTCATAGAAAGTCCTTTAAATATGATTATTGACTATTTGGACTAAGGAGCTATATTTATAGAAACCCCAATTCCTGCCTAGCTATTACTAGAACTCTGATTGGAGAAGCCATATTTGCCCTCTGGTGACTCCACTATGAACACAAGTGGGAATTTAGGAGGACTGGTCCAGAAGAAGTATTACATATATAAATTTGATTAATATTGGGTCAAAAAGATGAGCAATGGAATCTACCTTCTCATTAATATGAGCTCAGAAAACAGATGGTCCTGAAATAAAAACGGTAGCTGGAAAATAATTTTGGTTTTCATGTTTTTGTTGACCATAAAACTTCCATATTAAATGAAGAAATGAATAGGTGAATGATTATATTAATGAAAAAACTAATCCATTCCTTTATTTCAGATATTTAGCTAAGCTATGCAAATAAAAAATGTGGGAGAGATGTAGTATTGACTATAAGCAATTGTCATTCTAATTAGTGGCAAAATATCATAGAGGAGTGATCAAGAAGCAACAGATATAATGAAGTAACATCAGTAGCTTTGTAAATGAAATTGGAATATCCATTTGAATACTATGGAAAATATGGAAAACAGGCAAAAATATGCAACAGGAAGGAAAGCAAGATGACTTTAATATTAGCACATGCACCCTACACATGGATTCACTCATGAGTTTCTATACATAAATCCATTACCATATATTAATAAATTTGCAAATTGAGTTCTCTGTGCTCTAGGTTCCATGAAATAACAAAAAAAAGTCATAGCTTGTTCAATGTTTTATTCACTCAAAGGAGACTGTCAAAAATACATGTGAATGCTTTGAAAGTATTTCAATGGTTTAACACTTGACTCTTGACTGTAGGCTATACTGAGATATTTACCATTGGTCATTGTTTTTCTCTGGTTTCCTATCTTGAGAATAAATGCCTTGATCCATTCTAGAATGTTCTTGCAACAGCTTTGAATAACAATTTTGCTTCCTTCATTCCGGTTTATCGCATGCAGACTTTTCACATGCATTTTCATATATTTTCATATTATGTTAAATGTTAATCTGTATTTGTATTTGATACACTAATATTTAATTCCACAATTATTAACACTGCAAACAGGTAAATAGATATTGATTTTTCATTTCAAAAATTAAACATATATATATATAAATGTCTATATGATATATGTGTATTTTGTATATTTGTATGTATGAGTGTGTGTAAGAGAGAGACAGACAGAGAGACACAGAGATAAAAACAGAGAGAGAGAATGAGAGAGAGAGAGAGGAGAGAGAGAGAGAGAGAGAGAGAGAGAAGGTTTCATTTGAATCTCATATAATGGTGCTGTGGGAAGATAATGTTGTTGCTCTGGTCATGGTTGTAGTTGTTGTTTCTCTTCCATTCTCAAAGAAAACCATGGACATCAGAGAAATGATGCCAAGATTTGCAAGTCTTGAAGTCAAGTCTTGAAGTCTTAAGTGAGGGGAAAACTGTGCTTCAATCATCAACCTTCCTTTCTCCACTAAAGTGACCTTGATTAAGACAATAGATGCATATCAAGATGACTGGAGATAGTGCAGTAAATCTTACTTTTTAAGCTAAAAGCTTTAAAAGGGTTCAGTTTGATAGAGATAACACCCACTCAATGATTAAGATTAGGTAAGGAGTGAGGTCAAAAATGACCTCTTTTTACCTAGTCAAAAAGAAAAAAATCAATCTGTGAGGAGGAGACCTTCAGGGCTGCTGGTCAAAATAGAAACAGTTGCTATTTCCATTCACTCTGAGCCAAGCTGGGTCCAAACAATGCCCAAGAAGAACTTTACCTGGATCAGATAATTGGTCAATCAATTACAATCAGAGACAGTAGATATAACAGCTACCTCACAAGGCTTTGTGAAGGTCAAATGGCATAATATTTGTAAGCCATTTATGATACTAAATAGTCCATAACAGAGGTTTAATAAATACTTACACTTTTCCCTTCTCCCCTAGATAATATAAATTACTCTTTTTTTAAATTTTAAATAAGATTAAATGGATGCTTGGAAAGTTTAATAGGGGTTTCTATGTCCACAAAGGGCGACTTGGATGGCACAATGGATAAAGTGCCAGAAATGCAGTCAGAAAAATCTGAGTTCAAATTAGACTTCAGGTATTTACTAGCTATGGGACCTAATGAAAGTCATTTAACCCTGTGTGCTTCAGTTTCCTCATCTATAAAAGTAATTGCAAAAAGAAAACAGCAAACTATACACTAGAAAACTCAAATAAGATCATTAGGAGTTGAAGACCAAACATAAACATTGTCACATAGTTAATATCTGTTGAAAGTGGGAACTGAATCATAGTTCCCCTGATTGATAAATAATCTCTCTTCTATTCCAAGTTGCTTCTTATTTAATATACTAGTATGTATATGGTAAGTGTAACTAAAATCAATTTAGCTACTTAATGCAATAACTTACTGTACTTTAAACATTTATTTTAGAACTAGAATTTTATTGACTACTTTTTTATAAACACTACTGATTCTATGGCCTTGTATGTTTAAGACTGAATTAAAAGCATTTTTTTTCCTATGGTTTATTGTCGCAACTAGGAAGAATTCCAGGAAAATATGTGTTTGTGTGTGTGTGTGTGTGTGTGTGTGTGTGTGTTTGTGTATACATATATATCAATATCAATATAATTATATATATATATATATGTACATGTATATATAATTTCTAAATTTCCACAAATGTAAGTTGCAGGGTTCTTAGCTGAACTACTCTGGTAGTCAATATGCAATAGAGATAGTAGTTATTGGAAAGAAAAACTTCATTTAACCCATCACAGAAAATGAATAAAATTTAAAAAGAAAAATAAAACATGAAAAGATACAAACAGAATTTTAAAAGTCATAAAAAGTACAAAGACATAGATTGATATAGCTATCATTTGATTTATTCTAGAAGATACATAAACAAAAAAAAATTCTCCATTTGTAACCACCCTGTCCTGTTTGAACAATGAATTTAGCTACAGTTTAAGTAAGCTCTCCTGGTCCTCCATGACATGTTTTTAACAGTTCTCTTTTTCTGAAGCCTAGAATGTTGAGAGAAACTAACCGGGGCAGCTAGGTGCCACAGTGGATAAAGCACCAGCCTTGGAGTGAGGAGTACCTGGGTTCAAATCCTGTTTCAGACACTTAATTACCTAGCATTGTGGCCTTGGGCAAGCCACTTAGCCCCATTTGCCTTGCAAAAACCTTAAAAAAAAAAGAAGTGAATTCCCAACTATACCTTACTGATGAGCTCTTGGTCACTTTAAACACAGAAAATTCTCAGAACTTGATGTAGTGAGAGCATGTTGAGAGTTCCCATTTCTCATCTGGGTGACTACATGGAATCCTTTGGGGGCCTGCTTATTCCTTGTGACTCATCATTCATAGCATTTCACTTTGAATATCTTACTGATTTTAGACCTTAAAGAGCACATTATTCAGTGAACTTGGTTAATAGAATAACTAGCCCCCCCCCCCCACTTCAAACCCTGTTTAACTTTCTGGAATTTTTGAAGACTATTTTAAGCTACCTTGGAAGTTGGAGGGGACAAGGGTGAAGAGCTATTCTAAATTATATTTCTACCCCCTCCATAAGTGGGCCAGCTTATGATAGTTGAGGTTCATGTTCTGCCTAAAACAATTCTGAACCTTGATGTGGTCTACTCAATTTTCTTTCTTTTTCCTTTCTTTTTCCTTTCTTTCTTTCTTTCTTTCTTTCTTTCTTTCTTTCTTTCTTTCTCTTTCTTTCTTTCTTTTCTTTCTTTCTTTCTTTTCTTTTCTTTCTTCCTTTCCTTCCTTCCTTCCTTCCTTCCTTCTTTCTTTCTCTTTCTTCCTTCCTTCCTTCCTTCCTTCCTTCCTTCCTTCCTTCCTTCCTTCCTCCCTCCCTCCCTCCCTCCCCCTCCCTCCCTCCCTCCCTCCCTCTCTCTCTCTCTCTCTCTCTTCTTTCTTTCTTTCTTCTTCTTTCTTTCTTTCTTTCTTTCTTTTCTTTCTTTCTTTCTTTCTTTCTTTCTTTCTTTCTTTCTTTCTTTCTTCCTTTCTTTCATCCATATGCATCAATATGTATATTTTTAAGTTGCAAAATTTCTTTCTACCTTCCCTTTTCACACCTCCCCCCCTTCCCTTAGTGATGAATAATCAGGTTAGTATTGTACATACATATTTTGGATAAACATGTTTACAGATTAGTCATTTTCAGTATGAGGAATTAAGATTAAGGGAAAGAGATACATAAGAGATAGTTTTTATAACTGTTCATCAGATTGTGAAGTGTGTGTGTGTGTGTGTGTGTGTGTGTGTGTGTGTGTGTGTGTGTGTTTCGTTTTTTGTTTTTCTTCCTCTGGATGGGGATAGCATTGTCCATAGCTGGTCTAACACAGTTGCCCTAGCTCTCTGAACTGCTGAGAGGAGCTGCTTCCATCAATATTGTTCATCTCACAAGGCTATTGTTAAGGTGTACATTGCTCTCTTGGTTGGTCTACTCTATTTTCTTTGTTGTTTACTGTTCTTAGGTCATGGAGTACCTAGTTGAGAAAGGCAGGTTCAGAAATACAAAGGATCTTGTGAATTTAAGTGGTCTGGAAACCTGAGTAAGAGTGGATTTGTGACAGGGAAGGAATCCCTCTTAACCATTCAGCATCTTAGGAGAGAACTGGGACTGATAAGATGATTAGTTCAAGCAAGGTTATTTTACAGTAGATGCATAATGGAATTTGTTTGGAGAGTTCCAGGAAGAAGTCCTTCAAACCACTTTTTACTGTACTAAGATTTAAACTTTAGCTTCTTTTTTCTGAAATTAAATCCCTGCATCTTATTTTAAGTTTGATTTTTGTCAAAGACATATTTGTTAGTGCCTTATGTTTAAGCATGCTTTTTAAGTGTAAGGGTAATTTTTCTGTCAGTCCTACTGGATTCTAGTGCATTGCTAGTCATTTTGCACCCTTCCTCTATATCACCTAAGCCATGAAAAGAGTGATCTCAAAATCAATTCAGTTTTCTAAATATCACTGACCCCATGAAGTTCACATTCAAATAAAGCATCAAAGCTGCATAAATATGCATTTCTGCTACCAGTGGGCTGGAACTTTCAGTCTCTTCTCCTCAGGACCTTAATGCTGTATTGGAACTTTATAAGTTTTGCATGGACTCAAAGCCTAAACTTGCTGCTAGTTTTTTTGAACTTTCTAGATTATTGTCATGCTCTATCTCTTTCTCCTAGAAGTTAGAAGAATAAACACAAAGAAGTTTAATTCAAATATTAATTTCCCAAATCACATACCTGCCTCCAATCAGGATGGGGTGCAATCTTTCCTTCTTCATTGATTCTCACTAGAAATGCAGTTAATGCAGGAATAGACAGATTAAATAAGGACAGGATTTAGACTAATGAGTACCATTAGAATGCATTGTATTTTAAGTTTTTAGCCAATCAAAGAACTTCCTCTACATAATGCAACTAATGGCTATGCCCCAAAGTCTTCAGGAGGATTTTGTCATCCTAGCATTTTGTATAGGTTCATCAAGCTTGGCCTCATTGGTCAATCATCTAATATATTTATAATCATATTGTTTATTTGTAGGTTCTCCAGATAAAACTTTGACTGTAGACTAGTAGTCATAGCAACTTGTGAATACTATAGATATATACAAATTCAATTGTCAGCACAATTACACTGTGTTCTGTACAACCAATTAGTTAATGACCCTAAAGTGATATAGGAACAAATAAAGAGAACCAGGAGAAAAATGTATACAATAAAAATAAAAATGTAAATGCAAACAACTTTGAAACTTAAGAACACTGATCTCCTTAATGATCAGTCATTATTCCAAAGGACCATAATAATATATATATATATATATATATATATATATATATATATATATATATATATATATATGCTACCTGCCTCCTGATAGAGATTAATAAAGAAATAAGTGGTTTTGGACATAATCTATGTAGGGGGAATGTTCATTGTGGGAAATTGTTACATCTGTTTTTATTTTCTCCCCCTTCTGGGGGCCATAGAGTCGTGGGAGGAATCAAGGTTGTTTCCCCATCCCCCCCCCAAAATAGAGTAGAGACCATGGGGGTGAAAAGAAGTAAGCACAGACAAACAGAATAGCTTTATATATTTTATATATACATATATATATATATATATATATATATATATATATATATATATGTATACTTATAAAAAAGTCCTAAATAATAGAGCTCCACAGATCCATGGTCAATTCTTTCTACTTCTATAATGTATATGTCAGTGATATTATCATGTATTTAATCCATTTTGACAAAGGAAATCAAGGAGAGAAAAAAGAAGGAATGAGGGAAAAAAAGTGAGAAAATGAAAATCAGAAGTTTTATTCAGGAGAAAATAAAAAGATAAAGGAGAGGAATGGAAAAGATGAAAGGAGAGCAAACTAAAGAAAAGAAGAACAAAGAAAAGGAGAGCAAAGGAGAAGAGAGAAGACGATGGAAAGCATAAGGAACTAGAGGAAAGAGGAAAAGTTAGAGAAGTAGAGAAGAGGAAGGAGGAGGGGAAAGGAAAGGAGAGAATGGAAGAAAAGGGAAAGGAAGGGATTGCTATAGACTTGCATATGGTGAACCTTCATGAATCAAAAGCTCTGGGACCTTAGGCAGGAGCTACAGTAATCATCCAGTTCAATCAAAGCTAAAGCAGCAACAAAGGAGGAAACTAGGTGATCAGCATGGTGAATTTTTAAATATGACTATACAGGATGAGCTTTCATTTCTCAGAAGCCCATTGATACAGGGCAGGATCTAAGAGGTAAAGTCTATATCAAAGGAGACACAGATAATATATTGCATTGGCTTGATGATAAATTTTGGATTTAGATATCATGAGAAAGATGAGATGAAATAAATGAAATCACATATAAATACTAAGCTCAAGCTCACGCTGGGGAGAGAAAGTAAGGATGAAGAACATTACTGCAAAATAAGCACAAAACTGGAACAATTTTATTATCTAACTTGGAAAAGGTTGATTTTTGCACTGGAAGTGTACTACATTTGAAATGTAACTTTCATATCCAATTATCAGGGGAGATTGTATTAATATACTGCTTTGCTTTGGGGTTTAGCAGATGTACATATCTTTTAGGGAAAAACTCCCATTCTGTTAAACATGTCCTAGAATAGGTAATTGATAGAAAACTGGAACAAAAAAGTCAACACTATTAACAAACATCACATCAAGGAGGAATCATATTTAGACTGATGATAGGAAATAGGGGGAAATTGGACCTAGTAAGAGTCTTTACATAGTTCACATATTTAGGATGATAGTTCAGTGGTACCTGGGGACTGGTGGGTTCAACCTAACCAGAACACAAGGAGAAAGTACCAAATGGGAATTCTTGAGCTAATTCCACTCAGAAATGGCAAGTTTTATTTGAATGTCCAGATAGCTGTTAATTCTAATTTCCCACATGTGCAGGAAAAAAATAACTTGTCTGATTTTACTCAAAACTTCATGGAAATCAGTGAGTTATTACAAATATGAAGCTTGATTTTTAAGTTCCTCATACATTCTGATTTCTAGGGAAATATTTTTGCTCATGAATTCAGCAGAAGTATGACATGCTTGAAAAGAAGCAAATCTAGGCATCAACCATGAAATAATTCTTTGAGAAACTTTTACAACATTGTTTGGGAATAAATGAAGTGATGATGATTTGTCTTTATGTCCAAACAAACTGATTGTTCTAGTACTGGAATATACAGTGCATCTGATTTATATAGGACATCTTAATGTTACACAAGTAGGAGAAGTTTTACTTCTTGTATTTTGAAGGACACACTAAGGGCAGTATGCAGTAGGAAAAAGAAACTGCATATAGTAACAGATGGTTCAAATAATATAGTTCCATCTGTTTCAAAAGTAGTTCTGTAAATTGGTCCTGTCTTCACAGATTTGGATGATCCATTTTCCCAAATTTTTTCCCCCTTGGGTATTTTGTGTTGCAGTTTTCTTATAGCTCTGATTACAATTTCATAAACTTAAGAAATATAAATAAAATCAACTTTCTTCACCACTTCATTTCATGACCATGTTTATTGCATTTTCTCTTTCTATCTCTGAACCACCCTTTCTCCCAAAGATCAAGTTCTCCCTGAACTTCTTTTTTTAAGGAAGGGCTCAGAACAGTAATCCTTTTTTCAAGACTTCATCATCATGTCCCAGTGGATTTGACCCTACTCGCTGCTCTTTAGCTACCCTTTATATATTATCTTCCTATGTTAGAATGTAAGCATATTTATGATTGAAACTGGCTTAATATTTCAATCCTAGGTGCACAGCACAAGATTGGCACATAGCAAGCACTTATTTGGTCACAGCTAGGTGGTGCAGTGGAAACAACACTGACTGTGCCATAGGGAGGATAAAAGTTCAAATCCAGCCTTGAACACTTGAAACTCTAGCTGTGCGACCTTAGAGAAGTCATTTTACCCTGATTATCTTGCATCCAGGGTCATCTCTAGTCATCCTGATTCATATATGACCAATGAATCTAGATGACAATGGAGGGGAAAGTGAGATTGATGACTTAACCCAGTCCCCCCAGCCCCTCACTCAAATCCAATTCATGTGCATATCATGGCATCACCTCCCTTACGCCATGATCTTCGAGAATAAAGGGCAAACATCATCATCAAACACTTATTTAAAAAAAAAATGTTTCTTGTGGGTTTTCTAAAATTTAATAAACATTATTAGGTCATTATTCTATTTCTGACAGTAGCACTGAAAATATTTGGGAGAGAAGACTTTTTTTTCAAGACTTCATCCTTAAAATTAAAGACATACCTCTAAATAATGATAACACAGCACTGTTATCACTAGTATTCCTACTTCTACCACCCTATTAGTCAACACATCATTCATTTTGCATTAAAGCATGCAGAACATGAATATCTTATAAATGAATTAAACATAATATTTTTATTATATAACAAAAATGTAAAGAGGTTTTACTAATTATATCCATGTGCTTCATATTACTTTTGGTGAAATTTAAAAAAAAGTACAATGATGTCTTACTGACCTCCCCCCCAACCTGTATGCAAGAAAGACTCCATCCCTAAATCTAGATTAGAAAACCAATAATATAATTACTCAAAATAATGCTAAAATTCAAAGAAGAAAATTGAAGGTTTTTAGCACTTTTGAAAAAATTCAATTGATGCAAATTATAGTAATTATGCCTGTTAAGAAAACTTTTTTAGTTTTAAATATTAAAGTTTCAAGAGTCTTTGAAAAGAAGATAACCATACCAGTCTGGAACTTTGAACAGATATCTTTGTTTGATGGCATGAATCCAATTGTTAGACCAAAAAAAAGACCAAAACAAAGAACATAGTATCTGCTATAATCATTATGAAATATCAAAATTTCACATTCTTTTATGGTATTTGATAAGCAATATAAAAAAAATTTTAGGACATAGACACAGCAGTATATGTGGCAGCTGTTGCTTCAGTGAGAGCCATAGGAGAAAGGTATAACTATTAAGGAATACTCCTAGGAACAGACATCAAATACCACTATGACAGAAGTGACTTCAGAGAGCTATTGAAGTTCTACAGAAAGTTATTGAGGATTGAATTAATATCTAGCTGGCACATGCAGTAGAAAAACAAAGTACCAAACAAAAGGCAATGACAAAGGAACATGTATAAAGGAATCCAAAAATAAAAGCATGTCTGGCATTCTGTATTCATATAATCAATAAAAAAATAAAATCATAGGCAATGGTGATTCAAATTGTCTTAGGGCACCATTAAGTACAACCCAAACATTCAGTCAAAATTACCACTTTGTAATATAAGCCTGAGTAGTAAAAAACCAGGGGCAAGACGGAACCCTTAGAGAAGGAGGGATATGAATGGTTTCTGGTTGTCTATATGGTCACAAGAAATTCAAAGTAGATTGGATTAAATAAGAAATAAAAAGCTTAAGTGTTAACTATTGGAGTAAATGGCAGAAAAATTATGTCAATGACTCATACTGAAATTCTAGACTAAACACAAAACTAGAAAGTTAGAGGACTAGATAATGTTCTTCATTATTTCCTTAATCACCTGGAATATAAGACCTAAGACTCTTAAGGGTGCTTTGGAGTGGGCATGGAATATTCAATAATGTTGATCCATCACAAGTGGAAACTGAGGAGTAAGTCTAAAATTGAGAGTGGATCAGAAATTCTGACTTTCTTGTAGCAGGGGAGGAATATCTTATAAGGAAGACTAAAGTATTTTCAATTATGCTCCTGCTATAATGCTCCCCTTTCTCTTACTGAACTTGATGATTAATCTAGCTCCCATCTAGTGGGATATCATTTTCTTTTCATTTATCTTCTTTCCTTTTCTTTATTCCTTTTTTTCCATTTTCTTTTTCCCCCTCCTTCCCTCCCCTGTGTTAATTGACACATCATAAGTATTTATATACTAAATATAGTGATAATATAAAACATTATTAATTCCCTAAAATATGTGTATACTTTACAAATTCCCCATCTTTTGTTTATAGTATATGCTATGTTGAAAGATCTAAGAATGTCAAGATTTTCAAGAATAGTATTGTTGGATATTCATGGAGGATTTTGTGCAGAATTTCAACAAACAAAGGATTTTCAAGGAAAGATTTGGTTTTGCAAATTCCTATTCATATCGTGATAACTGATTTCAATTTTGAGTGACTACAATGATGAGGATGATAATGATGATGATGTTTTAGCTCTTTAAAGTTTACAAAGAATTTTATATATATTACCTCATTGATCCCAGCAACAATGCTATGAGATATCTATCTATCAATCTATCTATCTATATCTATCATTTATCATATATATATATATTTATTGAAATTTTATTTTATTTTTCCAATTATATGCATTTATAGTTTTTCAGCATTCAACATTTGCAAATTTATGAGTTCCACACTTTTTCTATCACCCTTCCCTCTCTGGTAAAAGTTGTACATGTACATTCTTGCTTGAAATGCTTACATATTAGTTATGTTGTGAAAGAGGAATTAGAATTCAGGGAAAGGGGAGGCTAGGTGGTGTGGTGGATAGAGCACCGGCCCTGGAGTCAGGAGTACCTGAGTTCAAATCTGGCCTCAGACACTTAATAATTACCTAGCTGTTTGGCCTTGAGCAAGCCACTTAATCCCATTTGCCTTGAAAAAAAACCTAAAAAAAAAAGAACTCAGGGGAAAGAAAAAAATGAAAAAGGAAGGAATAACATTAAAGAAACTATAAAAAGTGAACATAGTATGCATTAAGATTCCATAATTTTTTTTGTTTGATTTTTCCCCCTATGTATGTAGATGGCATTGTACATAGCAGGTCGCTCAGAGTTGTCCTTGATCTCTGAACTGCTAAAAAAATATTTCCATAATTTCGATCATCTCACAGTGTTGTGAACGTGTTCAATGTTCTCTTGATTATGCTCACATCACTCAGCATTCAGTTTATGTAATTCTTTCCATTTCTCTAGAATCAAATAACTTATGATTTCTTTGTTTTGTTTGTTTTACAAAGGCAATGGGTCTGAGCCCGGATTTGTACTCCATTCCTTCTGACTCCAAGACTAGTGTTCTTTCTACTGCACCATCTGCCTGTCCCAATTTATGATTTCTTAAAGAACAATAGTAATCCATAACATTCATATATCCTAACATGTTTAGTCATTCTCCAACAGATGGGCAATGTCTCAGTTTCCAATTCTTTGTTTCTATAAAAAGAACTACTATAAAAATTTTTGAACATGTGGGACTTCCCCCATTTTTATAATTTCTTTAGGCTATAGACATAGTATTGGTATGCTGGGTCAAAGGGTATAATCATTTTTATGACTTTTGGGGCATAGTTTTGAATTGCTCTTGGTTCACACTTGTATCAGTTCACAACTCCAACAACAATGCACCAGTGTCCCAGTTATTTCCACATCCCCTCCATATTGTTGGTTTTCCTTTATTGTCATCTTAACCAATCTGATAGAGGTGGGGCAGTACCTCATAATTATTTTAATCTGCATTTTTTTTCTAATCAATAATAATTTGGAGCATTTTTCATATAACTATATATAGCTTTAATTTCTTCTTCTGAAACCTGCCTATTTATAATCCTTGACTGTCAATTGGGGAATGACTTGTAATCTTATAAATTTTATTTTATTCAGTTCTCTCTCTCTCTCTCGCTCTCTCTCTCTCTCTCTCTCTCTATATATATATATATATATATATATATATATATATATGTTCTTCTTTCTCTTTATTAGTTCTATAATAGAAATATTAGCTGTGAAAATTATTTCCTTTCTTAATTCCTTCTAATCTCAACTGCATTGGTTTTATTAGTGCAAGACATTTTTAATTTAATATAGCCAGATCATCCCTTTTGAAATATAAAACATTCTCTATTTCTTTTTTGGTCATAAATTCCTCCTCTTTCCATAGATCTAACAAAGTGTCTCTTGTTCTCTAATTCATCTATGTTATTGCCCTTTATGTCTAAATCCTGTACCCATTTTGGCCTTATTTTGGTATTTGGTGTGAAATGTAGGTCTATGCCAAGTTTTTGCCATGCTGTTTTCCAGTTTTCCCAAGCAGTTTTATTCAAATAGTGAGTTCTTAAACCAGAAATTAATGTCTTTGGTTTCAAACAGTGGATTACTGTAGTCATTTAATACTGTTTCTTTTGACCCTACTCCATTTTTATCCCTTACCCTGTTTTTTAACTGGTACCGGGCAGTTTTGATGACAGCCCTATTATAATATAGTTTTAGATCTGGTAGAGCTAGGCCACTTCTCTTTTTTCCCATCAATTCCCTTGTTATTCTTGACATTTTGTTGCTCTCAATGAATTTTGTTACTATTTTTTCCAGTTCTGTAAAATAGTTTTTTGGCAGTTTGATTGGAATGGCACTGCATAAGTAACTTCATTTAGATGGAATTGCATTTTTTATTATATTAGCTTGGCCTAACCATGACTAATTGATATTTTTCAATTTTTTAATATGAATTTTTGTGAAAAAGTATTTTGTAATTGTTTCATAATTCTTGGTAGAATTGACTTGTAAATCCATCAATATAGAGATTTCTTCTTAGGGAGTTTTTAAAAATGTTTTTCTTTAATCTCTGTCTTCTGAAATGGGGTTATCTCTATTTGAAATGATTTCTTGTAAACAACATATTGTAGGATCCTGGTTTTTAAGCCATTTTGCTATCTGTTTCCATTTTAGGAAATTTCATTCTATTCTAGAAGTATGGTTATTATTAATAATTCTGTGTTTCCCTCTGTTGCTCTTTTTCCCCATTTTTACTTTTCTCTTTCTTTTCCCACACCAATGCTTTATTCCCTTTCTCCTCTCATTTTACTTATTACTTTTATTTTTGTTTCCCTTTTATCATTCCCTTCATCCTCTTTCTTCCCAGCCCCACCCCCCAAGTTTCCTATAGCATAGGAAAGATATTGAAATCCAATTGGGACTGCATTTCATTCCTTCTTTGGACCAAATCTGTTGAAAGAACATTTTCTCAGTGTTCATACCCTCCTTTTTTTCTTTCTACTATAACAGGTCTTTGTGCCTCTTCTTGTGGTAATATTTATCTTCTACTGCCTAGTCTTCTCCAAATTAAAATCCTTCTTTTTATGTCTTTATTATTTTAATCCTGTTTTGTACTTACATGCCCTCTGTCAAAGTGTATTCCTTTTATAGGTCCTGATAGAAGTACCTTTTGTAATGGTTGATTGATTAATAAGCAATTCTAATGGAATTTCCGTTCCATTAGAAATGATCTTCTCAAAAATTATAAATGACATCAAATTATACCACACCCCCTTTTATGTGCCCTCTTTGTACATGTAGTCCCTCTAAGTTAAAGTATCTTGTAAAGCAAAATAGTTTTATGAATCATTTATACCCTTCCAAGAACACTCCCTCTCATTGTAGTAAAAGTATCAAGTAAACCAAAATTGCTTCATGATCTATTTGTCAAGTTCCTATAAATACACTCTTTCCCTCTGATCCTATTTACTACTACTATAGCACTACAATCCTAAATTAAAGTATGGAGTAAGACATTATCATTTTATGATCTTTTTCTGTCCAGTTCTTTTAAATACAAACTTTCCCTTTGTCCCTAGATGGTGCAGTGGATAGAGCACTGGTCTTGGAATCAGGAGGATGGGAGATTGAATCCAGCCTGTGACACTTAATAGCTGTGTGACCTTGGGCAAGTCACTTGAAACTGATTGCTTCACATCTAGGACCATCTCTAGTCATTCTGATTCATATATATAAGGCTACGAGATCTAGATGGCTTTGGAAGAAAAAGTGAAGATAGTAACAGATAGTAACTTTGCACGGCACCGCCTCACTCAAATCCAATTCATGTCTTTGTCATGGCATCAACTCCCTGTTGTCGTGATCTTCAAAAATGAAGTCCAAGTTGGCAGAGCCAAGATGGCAGCATGAGAACAGGTTTTCCCAGGAGCTTTCTCCAAAATATTTCAAAAACCTTAAAATTATGATTCTAAATAAATTTTCAAGAGACAGAACCCATAGAAAGATCTAGTGAGGCAATTTTTCAGCCCAAGGTAACCTGGAAGATCGTGGGAAGGCTCTGTTCCATGAGATTGGAAAAGACAACAATGCAGCCAGGATCACCATGGGAGCAAAGGAGATCCAGTCTTCTGGGAACAGCCCATGGAGCACCTGGGTCCCTGGGGTTGCCTATTCCTGGAAGAAAAAGCAGTTTCCTGACCTGCCACATCAGGGAACATCAAGCACAACTTGGAAGATCAGTAGGGGGAACCTCTGCCAGACTGAGTGTGAAGCCTAGGCCATCTTGTACATCAATGCAGCACAGCCCAGATCGCAGGAAACAGAAGCAGGTCCACAGAGTGCCTGTCAGCTTCTCCCAGAGTGCTCATCCCCTGGAAGGTAAGGGGGTGGGAGGTACTGTTGAGGTCTCTCTATTGTCCCTGGGACAGGTCTCTTGTGCTTTGTCCATGTTCATACCATGGTCACAGTCTTGACCCTCCCATTCCACCATAGTGGAGTAGGGATCCTCCTCACAGCTCGAGGGCAGAGGGAGGACATGTGGTCATCCACAGTCTAAAGCACAGACCAAACCAGCAGTCAGAACCTCTAATAAGATCTTGAAAGAACTGAGGTCTTTGCTGGAGTGTCCCAATAATACTCAAAAGCTTGGGAAACACTCCAAAACCAGGACACAGGCTGGAGAAGTGAGTAAACAGAACAAAAAAAAGCAACCTAACCATAAATAATTACTGTGGCTCCATGGAGGATCAAAATGCACAATCAGAAGATGACAAAGTGAAAGCTTCTGCATCTAAAGTCTCCAAGAAAAATAGCAATTGGGATCAGGTTATGGCAGAGTTTAAAAATGATTTTGAAAATCAAGTAAGGGAGATAGAGGAAAAATTGTAAAGAGAAGTGAGAGAGATGAAAGAAAAACATGAAAACCAAGTCAGCAGTTTAGTCAAGGAGATCCAAAAAATGCTGAAGAAAACAACATTTTATAAACTCTTTTAGATAAAATGGAAAAAGCAATCCAAATAGTTAATGAGGAGAAGAATACCTTAGCAAAATTGGCCATTTGGAAAATGAGACAAGAATGCTCTCTGAAGAAAACAAGTCCTTCAAATGTAGAATGGAGCTAAAGAAAGCTGATGACTTTGTGAGGAATGAATAAACAATAAAGTAATACCAAAAGAATGAAAAACTAGAAGAAAACATGAAATATCTCATTGGAAAAGCAACTGATCTGGAAAACAGATCCAGAAGAAACAATTTAAAGATTATTGCAATACCTGAAAGTCATGACCAGGAAAAGAGCCTTGACTTCATTTTTAAAGAATTTCTACAGGAATATTTCCCTGATATCCTGGAATCAGAGCACGAAATAGAAATTGAGAGAATTCACCAAACTCCTTTGGAAAGAGATAAAAAAAAAACCAACCCCAGGAATATTATAGCCAAATTCTAGAACTCCCAAATCAAAGAGAATATATTACAAGCAGCCAGAAGAAAACAATTCATATATCATGGGCTTGTAATATAATATTCTAGAAGGCAAAAGAGCTTGAAATTCAACCAAGAATCAACTACCTAGCAAAACTGAACATATTATTCCAGGGAACAAGATGGATTGTCAATGGAACAGGAGAATTACAAATGTTCTTGTTGAAATAACCAGAGCTGAATAGAAAGTTTGATCTTCAAGTACAGGACTAAAGTGAAGCATAGAAAGGGTGGATGATAAGGGTAAATTATGAAAGATTTAATGATGATGAACTGCTTGTATTCCTGAATGGGAAAATGATACTGATAATATTCATATGAACCTTCTCATTTATTAGACCAGTTAGAAGGAGCATATTATTGACAAGGCCCAGGTGGAGTTGAATTTGAAGATATAATATGTTATCAAAATGGAGTAATTGGGTGAAAGGTAAATGAACTTGGAGTAAGGGAAAGGAGACGCAGTATAGACTAAGATATTTCATGTAAAAGTCAAAAAATAGCTTTTTTTAATGGTATGGAAAGGGGGCAAGGTGAGGAAGAATGAGGGAGGCTTTCTTCTCATCAGAAATGGCTCAGAAAGGAACCAAAATATATACTTAATAGCATATAGAAATCTAGAAGAAAAAGGAGATAAAGGGGATAGGGGGAGTGGAGGGGGGATGTAAGTGATAGAGGAGAGGGAAGATCATGGGAGAGGATAGCCAGATACAACACATTTTCTTTTATACTTTTTGAAAAGTGGTGGGATTGGGTGGCCTGTCTGGGACCCCATGGCTTGGTGGTTGCTAAGTCTCTGGGGTGGGATGTAGACTTGGGTTCTTGTAGTCCCAGATGCACCTCAGAGACAGATTTTATGGCATCTGAACACAGGCACATTTTTTTCTCTTTCTTTCACTTTATTTCTCGTGATTTTTTTTTTATTGGGGGGGAATGAAGGATTATGTTTGTCTTTACAACAAGAGTACATCAGTATTATTTAAATAAATTAAAATGTAAAAATGAAGAAAAAATATTATTATTATACTATAATCCTTGTTGGCTGAAGAATCTAGTAAAGTAAAATCACTTTTTTGATTTAATTATGTATTGACACTCTAAGTATTCTCCCTCCCTCTCTACCAATAGAAATACAACCCTGGTAATCTACTATGTAACTCATTAATATTCATATCCTCTTATTACAATAACTACAACTATAGTCACCCTTCATTAACTAAAGTATTTGTTAAAGGCCCAACACTTTCATGGTCATCCTACACCCATACCTTCTCTCTAAGTAAGTTTCTTTTCACTTTCCTTAGAGAAATGATATCCTCAAGAGATGTGAGAATTTTTTTCCTTGTAAGTATGTATACAATTTAATATTCTTGACTAGCATTCTTTTGCCCTTTTTGTTTACTCTTTTACACACACCTTGAGTCTTTGAAGATTGAATTTTCTGTGCAATTCTGGTCTTTTTTATCAGAAAATTGTATAATCCCTCTATCTCATCTTTTCCTTAGAATGAATATGTTAAATTTAATGTAGTAGTTAATTAAGTCCTTTGTCCTCTGGAATGTCATATTCTAGGTACTTTGATCCTTTGATACTTTAATATTGAAGCTGATTAAGTCCTGTGTAATTCTGATTGTGGCTCCTTGGTATTCAAATTGTTTCTTTTTCTTACAGTTATCTTTTCCTCTAGTTGAGAATTATGTAATTTTGTTACATTATTTCTTAGAGTGTTTATTCTTGGATCTGTTTGTAGCTGTAGTCTGGCTATTCTTTCAAAGACTATTTTATCTTCTTGTCCTAAGATATTGGGACAGTTCTCCATGATAATTTCTTAAAAGATAAATTTCCAGCATTTTTTTTTGATAGAGACTTTTGAGTAGACCAATAATTTATAAATTATCTCTCCTGTATCTATTTTCCAGGTCATTTGTTTTTTCTAAAAAGGTTCTTTACATATTCTATTTTTTAATTTTTAAAATTTTTTTGTTATTATCTTGGTGTCTCATAGAGTCCTTAGTTTCCATTCTAATTTTTAAACTTTTATTTTCTTTAGTTAGCTTTTGTGCTTCATTTTCCAATTGGTTAATGATTTTCATTCCTTTTCCAGTTTCTTAATTTTACTTTTTTGATGAGTATCATTTTTTTTCCATTTTTAATTTTAAAGGAGTTGATTTCTCCAGGCAATTTTTCATAATTCTCCTGCATGACTCATTTATTTTCCATTTTTCTTCTTCCTGTCTTCTTTTGTTTTTAAAATTCTGTTTGAGCTCTTCCATGAGATTTTGGATTTATGATCCATAAACTTCTTTGAGACTCTACATGTAGGCAATTTGGCACTACTTTATCTTCCAAGATGACATTTTTATCATCCATCTCTGAAGAGTAGCTTTCTATGGTTAATATTCTTTTTATTCTCTCAGAAACAGTGTTAAATTAAGTCACTAAAAGAATTCTGGATTGATAGAATTCACAAAAAGAACAGAATGAAGTCATTATCCAGACTAAGAAAATTTAGAACAGGTATAAGGACATCTGATCTATTGGCCATATAGGATCCATGGTATCACTTGCTTTGGCACAGCCAAGGCAACAGCAGACAAGACTCCACATTCAATAAATCTAGGAGCTTTCAGGGATGAATTGATTAAGTTTTGACCAAATATAGAAATTTAAATTTTAAATCTTGGCCTTTGACAGACAAAAGGTTTCCCACTCCTTACTTAGGTGTGTCTCAGCAAAGGTCTGTCTTCCCAAAGTAAAAGAAGTGTTAAATCCAGCCTGGGTAGTGTCCTGGCAAACCAGTGGTAGACTTTTAACCATATCACAAATCACCATTGGAGACAAAGACTTCACTCAATAATTAACAGGAAAAAAATAAGAAACATGAACAGGTATTCTGATTTCTAATTGAAGGAAAGATTAAGGACTTTCCAAGTTGGGAGGGGAAGAGTGAATAAGGGAAAGTTACTGAAATCAGAAAAAGAATTGTCCTGCATCCTCCCAAGTGTCTGGGAAAATAAAAAAAACACCATAAAAACAATACCTAATTGATTAATAAACAGTCAGTTTTTAAGTAAGACATATGAATGGCATGATATGTATAATTATGAGAAGACTTTTTGCTTTAATCTTTGGGTCTTACTGAATTTCTTCTCTGCATAAACTAGGTACAAAGTTAATTTTCTTTTAATACCAGACAGAAGTTGTTCCCCTTCTCAGTCATGCAGGGCTTGGTTCAAACAATGCAATAAAGTTATCACATAAGATAGAAATTAGAACTATAAAGGAAACTAATAGGCTCCAGAAGTGAGTCACAACATGAGTCAGTGTGGTTCATTCAGTTCCCACAATTAATCACTTGCTGTACTGATCTCTTTAATTCCCACAATTCATAAAATACATGTAACTAAGTGCCAAATTAGTACCTTAAAAATTACAACAAACAAACAAGAAAAGCCATTCTGCCTCATTGGTTGAATAGTTTTTGAAGGATTAAGATGAAAATCTAGGTCTTCTGAATTGATCCAGTATTTAAATGATTGCATTTCATGCTTCAGCTCCAAAGATCAAAGATCCATTTAATTGTTCCAGTTAATTTTCCTTTCACATTGAAAATTTGTATTTTGTTTCTGTTTATTCTTGAACTGTTAATAAAGCAATAGAAGATAGTTAATTTTAGAAAAATATTCCAAAAAGCTAGAAGGAATCAGGCGCAGCATGGGCTTCTCTAAGTTTCACTGGGTTTTTACTATTTGAGGTTTGAATATTTTTAAGTAATATTTCAGGTGGCTTTCATGTTATGGTATAGAGTGAAATCTGATGACCAGTGAGGATTTCCTTGAACTCTGATTCAATAATCCCATGCTTTAAACATCCCATCTGAAAAAAAAAGTCTTGAACAGTTTAGTCCATTTCATTCCTTTTCTTTTTCTTTTGACCCTTTGACTTTCTATTTCTGGACTTTTCCAAGTCTGTTTAGTTTTTAAACAAAAATATATACACCACAGGAGGTGGAAAAGGCTTTGTTTTGTTAAAGGTGATAATTTTTTTTTATCACAACTTGATAAGCCTTTAGGGTATATAATGTACTTAATTCAAAATATTCCTATGAAACAAATAAAACAAGTAATGTTATATTCATTTTCTTTTTTTTTTTAGATTTTTTTTTTTTTGCAAGGCAAAGGGGTTAAGTGGCTTTCTCAAGGCCACACAGCTAGGTAATTATTAAGTGTCAGACTGGATTTGAACCCAGGTACTACTGACTCCAGGGCCTGTGCTTTATCCACTGTGCCACCTAGCTGCCCCATATCCATTTTCAAATGAAATAAAGATGCGGAAAGATATTTATTTACCCAGGGTTACGTAGCTGGTAAATATGACTCAAATAGCAATCCATATTTCTCTTGGTTCTAAATACAATTTTCTGCTTATTATTCAATACAACCTCTTAAATTAGGCAAATCAGCTGAAATTAGGTTTTCTTTTGTAGCCCCTAAGCACTTTTTTTCCAAATGGTTAGGAATTTGCCATTTTAATATGCTACACATAGATAAAAATATACATATATACATATAGAATATTTTCATGTATGTACATATACATATACATATGTATACAAATATATTTATAAGCCCAGAATAGCTGATTTGATTCAAATTGAAGTATTTTAATTCAACATCAGGTATATATCCCAGCTTCTCATACTGCCTTGTTCACCATTTTCAAATGAATCCCTATCTATAGAAGGTAAAGGATCTTTTGCATATTCCTTTTCATACATAAGATCATAGATGTAGAGCTAGAAGAAACCTCAGAGATCACTTACAAAATTTTCTTCATTTTATAAATGAGTCCAAAAGATATAAAGGTTGCCAGAGATTATAGAGGTGGTAAAATCCAGACATTGTTATTGAATACAACTAGAAGATAAGATCTCTGACCAAGAGCCAGTTGTTGCTACTTGTCCTTCATTTTCAAAGTTGACCAATTTCATCAAGGATTTACATCTTGGCTTGCATGTGAATTAGACTCAAATGAGTTTAAATTGCACAAAGTTATCAGAGTCCTTGAAGTCAAGAGGAATGACAAAAATGAAGACACTCAGGATGCTGTGGATGATCTTGTCATCTTTACACCTATATGGAAAGTGTTCAAAGCCTGCTTCAGTGGCCTTCATGAATACTGTAAATTATTTTCATCTCCCATTCCTACTGAGGAAAGTCTTTACATATTTGGATTAAACATCTCCCTAACTCTTTGAGAGGTGCAAGTCTTATTGGCTCCTCTTAACCTGGTTTATCCTGTCTGCTGTGATAGTTTTACCAGGTTTACCTGCTTCAACTTCTTGGAGTCAAAGGTGAGAATTAGGTGAAGATGAACAACAAACTCTGAAAAGGACTCAGCAAACCTTTTTGCCAGAGGTGCTAATGCTCTTTGGTCATCCCATCCATGCCAAATATCAAACATCATTTCCTGAATAGCCTGTGATTTCATTAATTTTTCAGTCAATAACTGCATTGATTGTTACCTATTATCTGCTTGTCTAAGAAAGTGCACAAGGAAATGATTCTTATATAGTTATCCTTTCCCAACCATAGACTGCTTCACATTTTAATTGAGTAATGTACACATCTAATTTTCATTTAGATCACAGAAATGGTTATTCTGCTCAGGAAAACATTCCAAATGATCTTTTCATTTCTTCTCTTTCCCTAAGGGGTCAAAAAAGAAAAAAAAAGAAAGAAGAAAAGGTCAAAGAGAGCAGATAGACAAATCAATTGAAGATATTCTTTGAGGGCATAGAAAAAATGCCATCAATATCTACAAAAGAGCATGAAGGTGATTCTTGCTAGTTAATATTCAGTGGAATCGAGGATGTTTGACTCTGGTACATCCCCATGGTCATGAACCATTTTAGACATTTCTGAAAGCTATTGCTGCTCTCTCTCTACTGTATTCTTTTCCTCAGAAGTGCAAATCAGCTGGGATAATGTTAAGCAACCCAGGGAGTTTTCAATTACATTTCATGAATGTGAAAATCAAGTTCACAGCAATGAGAATGACAAGGATTCATTTTTATTTTCTTATTTATTTAAGGTTTTAATTTTTTAAGTAAGGATGGTTGAATTTAAATCCCCTGCTCTCACACCTTCCTATTTAAAATAGGTCACAAACTCTTATAACTTTTAGTCTTTGACAAATTCTTTAAGCAATTAAGGATCAAATGACTTATGCAAGGTCACTCAAGTGGGATGTATCAGAAATGGGATTTCAACCAAAGTTTCTTGCTTTAAGGAGTGCCTTCATTGACTCTGACACATAGTGTCACATTCATGATGCACATGATTCTAATAAATTTGAAATCAGTTAATGGTGACTTTATTTTGATTTTTGCTTTGTTTTTCTTCCAAAAACCTGACTTATATTATGCTTTCTATGCTTAGATTCACATTACTATGTGAATGATGCTATGCAAAGATAATAATTAGAAATCTTATGGTTAACTTTGCTAATCATCAAATTTAAAATAGTTAATTTTCAACAAATATCAACATTTTCTTTCCTAAATATTAATTCATATAGAAAATTCTTAATGCCTGTCTTAGCAAGATTATTGATAAATGTGTTGACTTTCATTTTTCCCTTTTGAGTATTTTTTATTTTTTAAAGCCATATGCATGTGTATATAAATTTTCAAATTTTTAAAAAGATCTTATTTATTTTAAATTTAAAAATTTTCCCCCAATCATACTTCCCTCCACCCACCCCTCCAACAGAAGGAAGTTGGTTAGTTTTTGCATTGCTTCCATGCTATACATTAATCTAAGTTGAATATGTTGAGAGAGAAATCATATCCTTAAAAAGAAAAAAAATAAAATGTAAGAGCAAGATTGCATAATAAGATAACAGTTTTTTTTTTTAATTTAAGTCAATAGTATTTGGTCTTTGTTTGAACTCCACAATTCTTTCCTTGGATACAGATGATATTCTCCATTGCAGTTATCACAATGATCAATTTTTTTGTGTCATATACTGCAGAAAAAATCTATATTGTTTTCTGTAGCCATTCAATTTCCTCCATAAGTCTATCATTTCAAGGTTTTCTAACAATCTATTTACCTCCTTAACTTCTTTCTTCTTTATTTTATTGGTATTATTTATCTAAATCTCACAAAGGAAGGTTGAGTTCTCCCACTAGTAGAGATTTGCTGTCTATGTCTTCCTGTAATTCCTTCAACTTCTCTAAGAATTTGGATGCTATACCAATGGCGGCATTCACATGTAGAATTGCAATTACTTTATTGTCTGTGGTGCCTTTTATGAGGATATGGTTTCATTCCTTATCTCTTTTTTACACTATCTATTTTTGCAGCTACTTTGTCTGAGTTCAGGATTGCTACCCCTGCTTTTCTCACTTCATCTGAAGCAAAGTGTATTTTACTGCAACCTTTTACCTCTACTCTATATGTATCTTGCTGCTTCAAAATGAGTTTGTTTTAAGCAGCATATTGTAGGATTCTGTTTTTTTTAATCCACTCTGCTATTCACCTAAGCTTTAAGAGAGAGTTCATCCCATTCACATTCAATGTTATAATTGCAAAGTTTTTATTGCTACCCATGCTATCTTCCCTCTCTTTGCATTTTCCCCTTTTTCCACTTTATCCTCATTCTGCCTTATTAGGGTTCTAAAAACCACCACCACATTCAGTGTTTTTACCCTTCTATATCCAACCCCCTCCCCTTTCTTTTCCCTTTCCTTTTTATGCTTCTTCCTTCCCTTGCTTCTGTTAGTTCCCCTTTTCACCTTTTAATACTTGAAAAGTAAGATAAATATCTTAACTGAGTGTGTTTATTAACTTTAAGCCAAATCTGATGAGAATAAGATTCAGGTTGTTTTCACACCCTTCCCTTCTTTCCCTCTATTGCAGTAGGTCCTATATACCTATTAAGATAATGAAATGTTTACCATTCAATCTCTTCCATCCTCCTGTCTCCTTACTGTCCCCCTTTTTAAGGAGGAATTGTTTTTCAGTCTTTCTGTCTGAGTGTCCATCACTTCTGGCTAAGTGTATTTTCTCTAATAGAGTTACAATACTTGAGAGTTATTAGAATCTTTCTCCCAGGTAGGGGTATAGCCAGTCTCATCTTATTTGATAGCAGTCTCACAGATGAATCATGAGTGTCCATCACTTCTGGCTAAGTATATTCCCCCTAATAGAGTTACAATTCTCAAGAGTTCTGAGAATCTTTCTTTTTATTTTTGATCTTTTCATCAGGAAATTTTGGAAGTCTCCCACTTTGCAAAATGACTATCTTTTCCCCGGAAGACAAGGTTCAGTATTGCCGGCTACTGGACTTTTGTCTACATTCTCAGCTCCCTTGCTCTTCAGAATATTTCATTCCAGGCACTTTGATCCCTTAATACTGATGCAGCCAGCTCCTGTGTAATTCTTACTCTGGCACCTTGGTATTTAAATTGTTTCTTTTTGACTGCTTACAGGATTTTTTTTCTTTTATTTGTTAATTCTGGAATTTGGCCACAACATTCCTTGGTGCTTTCATTTTAGGATCTCTTTGATGAGGGGATTGATGTTTTTTTTTTTTAGTTTTTTTGCAAGGCAAATGGGGATAAGTGGCTTGCCCAAGGCCACACAGCTAGGTAATTATTAAGTGTCTGAGACTGAATTTGAACCAAGGTAGTCCAGGGCTGGTGCTTTCTCCACTACGCCACCTAACTGCCCCCTTGATATATTCTTTCAATAACTATTTTGCCCTCTGATTCCATGATATCAGGATAGTTTTCCATCACTAAATGCTGTAATATTAAGTCCAGTCCTATTCTCTCTTCAATATTTTCAGGAAGAACAATAATTCTTAGGTTATCACTCCTTGATCTATTCTGGAGGTCAGTGGTTTTGCTGGTGAGGTATTTTGCATTTTTTCTATTATTGTTATCTTTTTGTTTTATTTAACAGATTCTTGAAGTCTTATGATGTCATTAGTTTCCACAGATTCCATTCTTTTTTTTAGAGAAAAATTTTCTTTATTTACCTTTTGCAACTCCTTTTCCAATTGTTCAATTCTACTTTTGAAGGACTTTTCCATTTGCCCAAGTGTAGTTTTGAGAGAATTGTTTTCTTTTTGCATTTTCCCAGTTGAGGGTCTGAGAATTATTCTCATTTTGTATTTGTCCTATTGTATTTTCCAAAGATTTGTTTTCTTGTTATGAAATCTTAA
This sequence comes from Macrotis lagotis, assembly GCF_037893015.1. Lineage (NCBI taxonomy): Eukaryota > Metazoa > Chordata > Mammalia > Peramelemorphia > Peramelidae > Macrotis > Macrotis lagotis. The sequence goes on from NC_133659.1 coordinate 90,912,077, forward strand.
TTTTATAAAACAAGGGGTTAATTTTCTCTTTAGTTTTGTTTCCCAAATTTTCCATTTTTATCTTTAAATTCCTTCTTGATTTCTCCTAGGAAGTCTTTTTGGGCTGGAGGCCAATTCATATTCTCCTCAGAAGTTCTAGATCTCTCTGGGTAAGGATCTTTATTTCTAAATATTTCTCAGTGACCCCCTCCCCCCTTTCAAGGGCCTTTCTTCATTTTCCTAGGATCTTGTATTGGGGGAGGGGGTGCTTCTCAGAGGTTTGCTTTTGAAAACCCTAGATGCCTTGTTCACTTGGCTTAGTAATTCCATGAACTGGCCTGTAGGAGGTGCTGGCTGCATTCTCTGGAGGGGGTAAAGGATTCCAACAGGGTCTGAATTTTCCTTGACCAATGTGGGCTGGGCCCTGGGGGAGATAGTTAATTTCCCTTTGATCTGATAAAGCTGTGCTGCCCATACCTGAGCCTGAGGGGGGTAGATGGGTGCTTTCTCTTTGTTCTGGGAAGAGGGCTCCACAAAATATATGGAATTCAGGTCCCCAGGCTGGTTCGATCTCTAGTCATGCTCTGCAAATCTCTTCATTGGAACTCTCCCTCCTGCCCTGCTAGGGCTCAGCAGACCTCCACTCCCCCAGTCAGAGATTCCATGGCTTATGTTGGTCCTTAGACCCATCTCTTACCAAAGCCTCTGTGTCTAAGGCCAGCCATCTGTCTTCACCCAGCTACTGCCCCTGCACTGGCTCTCTGCTCTCAGCTACCAATTCACCCACAGTCCCTTGTGAGAGACCTATTGGTAGGTGTTCTCCTAGGTTCTCTTTCTGGGTTTTGTCAATCTAATTTCTGTTAAGATATTTCCTTCATGTTATTTTTGAGGGGAAACCAGGAGAATTTAGCAAACTGCCTGTCTTCTCTCAGCCATCTTGGCCAGAAATTTCACATGCATATTTTTCAGTTATAACACTTCATTCCAACCTCCCTTTGCACCCCCCTTCTCTCAGCAACAACCAGTAAGGTTAGCATTGCTCATAAATAATTTTGATGAACATGTTTACAGATAAGTTATTTTGGTATGAGGAATTAGGATTAAGGGAAAGAGATACATAAGAGATAATTCTAATAAAGTGTTCATCAAATTTTGAAGGATTTTTGTTTTGCTTTGTGTAGTTTTTCTTCCTCTAGATGAGAATAGCATTTTCCATAGCTTGTCAAATACAGTTGTCCTAGCTCTCTGAATTGCTGAGAGAAGCTGCTTCCATTAAGGTTGATCATTTCACAATGTTGTTGTCAATGTGTACATTGTTCTCTTCCCTTTGCTCAACATCAGATCTTGTGAGTCATTCCATATTTATCTAGAGAGCAAACATTTATGGTTTCTTATAAAACAGTAATATTCCATAGTATTCTTGTACTATAACTTGTTTAACCATTCCCCAATTGATGGGCATTCCCTCGATTTCCAATTCTTTGCCAATACAAAAAAATGCTTCTGTGAATATTTTGGAACTTGTATGATTTTTTTTAAAAAAATTCAACAGGATATATAGTCTTAGATTTGGAAGTGCTAGATCAAAGGGAATCATCAGTTTTATTGCTCTTTGGGCATAGTTCCATATTGTCCTCCTGAAAGGTTAGATCTGTTCACAACTCTACCAGCAATGCATCAATGTCCAAATCTTCCCACAACCTCTCCAATATTGATCATTTTCCCTTTTTCTCATCTTGGCCAATCTGATATGTATGAGATGACACCTCATTGTGGTTTGTTGTTTTAATTTGCATTACTCTTCTCAGTAATTATTTGGAGCATTTTTTCATGACTATATATAGATATATAATATATATCTATATATCTTTAATTTTTTTATTTGAAAAGTCTTTATTCATATCCTTTGATCATTTATCAACTGGGAAATTACTTGCAATCTTATAAATTGCTTGCAATTCTCTATTTATTTTAGAAATGATACCTCTGTCAGAACTCCTAGGTGTGAACATTGTTTCCCAGCTTCCTGCTTTCCTTCTTATTTTGACTGCATTGATTTTTATTAGTCCAAAGACTTTTAATTTTAATATAGTCAAAATCATTCATTTTTCAGTTTATAATGGACTCTAATTCTTGTTTGGTCATAAACTTATCCTCCAAAAATTTGATAGATAGAATATTTCTTGTTCTATTAATTTATCTAAGCTGTTGCCCTTTATGTCTAAATCCTGTAACCATTTTGATCCTATTTTAGTATAGGGTGTGAAATGTTGTTCCATGTCTAGCTTTTTTTCATATTGTTTTCCAATTTTGCCAATAATTTTTGTCACATAATGGTTTCCTTTCCCAGAAGCTGATGTTTTTGTGTTGTCTAACCAAAGATTGCTGTAGTCATTTACTCCAGTTTCTTTTGAACTTGTCCTAATCCACTAATCACTCTATTTCTTAACTAGTACTAGGCAGTTTTGATGACTGCTGCTTTATAGTATAGTCTTAGATCTGGCAGAGCAAGGCTACCTTCCTTTACATCTTTTTCATCAGTTCCCTTGCTATTCTTGCCCTTTTGATGCTCCAAGATGAACTTTGTTAGTACTTTTTTTCTAGTTCAGTGAAGTAGTTATTTGTTAGTTTTATTGGTATGGCACTGAATAAGTAATTTGATTTGGGTAGAATTGTCAATTTTATTATATTAGCTGGAGCAATTGACATTTTCCAAATTATTTAGAACTGACTTCATTTGGGTGTGAAGTGCTTTATAATTGTGTTCATACAGTTTCTCGGTTTGTCTTGGGAGGTAGATTTCCAGGTATTTAATGTTGTCTGTTGTTGTTTTAAATTGCATTTCCATTTCCATCTCTTGCTCTTGGACTTTGTTGTTCATATATAGAAATGCTAATGGTTTATGTGGGACTGTTTTATATCTTGCTAATTTGCTGAATTTTTTGATTGTTTCAAGGAGTTTTTAAGATGATTCTCTCAAGTTCTCTAATTATACCATCATTTTATCTGCAAACAATGAAAGCTTTTTTTCCTCATTGTCAATTGTGATTTCCTTCACATTCTTTTTCTTCTCTTATTATTACAACTAGCATATGATTTTATAAATATTCATCCATTTCACTTAGATTATCAAAGTTATTGGCATAGAGTTGGGTAAACTAATTCCAAATTATTATTTTAATTTCCTCCGCATTGGTGGTGAGTTCACCTTTTTTCATTTTTGATGCTAGCAATTTGCTTTTCATCTCATTTTTAAAATCAAATTAACATGAGATTTATCAATTTTATTGGGTCCATTTTCAATTTTATCTTGATTTATATTTTTACATATTCTAATTCAGAAAAAAGTTTATTTTTTTAATGAAATGCTCATTCCTATGAATATTCAGATATCAGACTCACCTGATAATTACCTTATTCACCTTAATAATATTGCATCATATAAATAATTCTAAATAAAAACTGAATTATTATTTTTTGCAAGATTATATACCACTATCCATGAATATTTCCCTGATAAATAAGAAAATTAATTCAGTTATACAGAATTCTTGTGCTTTAAAAATAATTTAGGGGTGGCTAGGTGGCACAGTGGATTAAGCACCAGCCCTGGAGTCAGGAGTACCTGAGTTCAAATCCGGTCTCAGACACTTAATAATTACCTATCTGTGTGGCCTTGGGCAAGCCACTTAACCCCGTTTGCCTTGGAAAAACCTTAAAAAAATAATTTAGGTCCACTTATTTTTCATAGCGATGCTCTCCCCATTGGAATATGAACTTCTTAATTATCTCCCCAATGCTTAGGATAGTGTTTTTATACAGTGAATGCTTTGCATTTTTAAAGTTTATTCATTTGTTTCTTATTTGATTCTCACCAAAAAAAACCATGTAAGTTTAATTCTATTACTCCCATTTCATAAGGGAACATAACTGCTGTCTCAGTTTTCATTGTTCTCCCTGAACTCTCACATTTGTCAAATCTCTCCATTACTTTTAAAGGTACCATCATCCTTTCATTATCTCTTCTTGGTAATTTTAGCATCATCTGAGAATCCTCCCTTTCCTCACCTATCCAATCAATTATCTTATCATCTTGTTTCTACTTCCACAATATTCACATTGTGTCTTATCTGAATCCTTCTCTTTATTCATTCAATTAAAACTTTATTTCTGACTCCTATCTGTACTTAACCTAGAGTTTGTTTTGTAAGACAAAATTTTTGATCTTACTGATTCCAGGCCTTGGGCCACTGCAGTCCATACTGTCTACTGCTGTTAGAATTGCGTTTCCTCAAGCACAAATGTAACCCATCGCTCTCCTACTAAAAACCACCTCTGGTGACTTTTAATTTTCCCAGTATGAAATATAAGGGTTTGTTTTTACATTTGTTTTTTTTTGTTTTTTCTTTAAACATTCTTCAAGATCTGATTCTAGCATATCTTTCCAATTTCACTGGGAATTACTCTGCCTTCTTTTCCATACTCCTTTTTTTCTGTTTCTTATAAAGGATAGTCCATCTCCCATTTTGTGGCTTTGCACTCACTGTCTCTCATGTGTGGAATACACTCTTCCCTCAATTCCACTTCATAAAATTCCTCTATTATTTTACAGCACAATCCAAGTTCCTCCAGTTCAAAAAGCCTTTCTCAATTTTCCTCACCTATGCATGTTCTTCCTTTCAAAACAGGTGCTCTTTTTGAGTAGTGGTCAGAGGGCTGGTCCTGGAGACAGATTTACTTCCAGCGTCAGATACTGGTTTTGGAACTCTTGACAAATCATGTAACTTCTATATACTTCAATTTGCTATTTCATAAAAAAAAAGCTGGAGAAAAAATAGCAAGCCACTTCAACATCTTTGCCAAGAAAACCTCAGGTAGGCTTACAAAGATTCTGATTCAATTGAAATGATTGAACAATGAATGTTGAAGCATACTGCATAACTCACTGGCCTGGGAGTCAGGAACACCTCAGCTAGTGTCTGGCTTCAGACACAGGCTATATGATCATGGTGAAGTCACTGAATCTCTCTTAGCTTCAGTTTACTAACCTGGGCAGCTAAGTGGCACAGTGGATAGAGCACCAGCCCTGGATTCAAGAGGACCAGAGTTCAAATCCGGCATCAGATCCTTGCCAATTATTAGCTGTGTGAATTTGGACAAGTCACTTAACTAATCATGGTTGCCTTACATCCAAGGCCATCTCCAGTCATCCTGATTCATATCTGGATCTGGAGTCTCTTAGTTAGACTGGTGACTTAGAACAGCACTCCCTCACTCAATTCTAATTCATGTTCTTGTCAAAGCATCACCTACCTGATATCATATGAATGAAGGACAAACATCACTCACCTGTAAAAAAGATATTATTATAACACCTACCTCCCAGTATAGTTAGAATGAAATGAATTAATATTGTAAAGTACATGGTTCAGTATCTGATATATGACAAATGCTAAATAAATATTGCTTTTCTTTCCTTCCTAAGAGTTATAAAATTTTGAATTGCCGAGGCTGACTCCTTTTTTTGTATAAATGTTAAACAACACAATGCCACAGAAATGGTTTTAGAATTAGAAATCCCTGCTTTGTATATGGGTTCTCGATGAGCCAGTGTATTGACTGGATTGAAAGCTTTCAAATCTCTCTGTTTTCTCATCTGAAAAAAAAGAATTGAAGTTTATGATCCTTAAGGTCCTTTCTTGAATCAATTCAAGATTAGAAAATCCTTTATTTTTTGAAAGGCTTAGACTTCAATTCATAAGTTGCTGAAACAGTTTACAAGTTACTTGAAAAAGTTTACAAGTTGCTACAAAAAGTTCACAAATTAAAGTTCTTTGGAGAAGCAGCAAGATTGTAAGTTTCAATAGAGGTAAGAAGAGGGTGGGAGAATTTTATGAATCACAGTTTCCCAGAGTGGGCTAGCTTCAAAGAAGAAAAGCAGAAAAAGTAGTAAACAAGATAAGTAGTAGAGACAGCTAAGGGGTAGGTGAGTTTGGAATATGATGTTCCCTCCAGAGCAGGGTGCTTGCTAAAGGAAGGTAAGCCAAAACTAGAAAATCTTAAATTATTTTCTAAATGGTGATGAGAAAGAAAATTGCAGAGTAATCATAGTCTTTACATAGTCATTTAAACATCAATTGCAATATAGCCATATATTTTCAAAATTTGTATTTCTGCCTTACCTCCTTGTCTTGGTTATTAGCTCCAAGAGGGCAGAGAATGTACATTTGGGTACTACACATTTCTTTCACCACACATAGTGTTCAACAAATATTTGTTGAACAAATTGGATAAATTTTCTTATTGAGGTTTTAATCAGGGAAATTTGATATAGTTCTATAATTGTTAGAGACTAGCATTTAACATCTGTGTCAGTTTTCATATGATTTATATTTGCCTTATGTATTTTTAAGTTTTATAACTATGTTTACTTATACTTTGATAAAAATGGAAATATAGTTCATAAATAAAAATTGGTAAACAAGATCTTTACATTTTGTGTTTTCTTTGAATTTCTTTGAAATTCTTAGAAAAAGAAACTTTTTTTCAATAAATCAAAATATAAACCATGGTCCATATGAATAGCATGTTATGTCATGAATTTTGAAATTTGCATTATTTTGCATGAAATATTATTGTGGTTGTTGTTGCATTATTAAGACATATGCAGAAAAGAAATATTTAAACCATTATGGGATACAACTTACATATATAACAATGGAAACTAAAATATATTTTTTTTCCTGCCATCACTCTCTTGAAGTACATCAGAAATTCTTATTTTCACCTTTTCCCCTTTAGTCTGCTAACACATCTTCTAAATTTATGTACATAATAATGCTTCCATATAGTAATGATACTAGATTAAGATAATGAGCAATGCTTTATTTTAAGTACCCTCAATTAGGAACTGACTGATTTCTCCTATATAATGTCTATAATAATGTGTTCATTTAATATTTAGTGGCTGTCAAACAACTCATTCCTATGAATTAAAATTCAAGTCAATTTTTTTCAAAGTGTATTTTAAAAACTCTGATGCACTTATTTGAATCTATTTTTAGCAAAGCTAGGTTGTTCTTAAATGTACTACATATCCAACATACATTTTTCAAAAAAAATGAATATAGAATATGCTGTGTAATGTTAAATTACTGTAGAAGATGGGAAGAATTCAACTTATAATCTTGATCTTTTTGTCGATACATTAAACATGTTAAAAATAGGGAAGATTAAAGGTTTTTAATCTGGTCACCTTGAAATCATGGAAGGAGACCTATGTCTTTTTTCTTTTTGCAAGGGTTAAATGGCTTGCCCAAGGCCACACAGTCTGAGGCGGGATTTGAACTCAGGTACTCCTGACTCCAAGGCTGGTGCTCTATCCACTATGCCACCTAGCTGCCCCTAGAGACATATGTCTTCAAGGAAAAAATATCTGATAAAATCTTTTTTAAAGTCCTTTGTGAGTTTAGCATTACAACTCTAAACAACTTAATCTGCTTACCTTCCCTATATCCTCTGCTATCTAAATTTACTGTATCTTTTACCATCATTAAGCATGACCACTAAAGCAACCACATTTAAATTTTCATGGATTAAACAAGGTCATCCATTCCAAACTTCATCTATCCCTCTGGTTAGTGCTTTGAACTCCATTTACACAATAGATATTTCTTAAGAGAATAAAGGAATAGATGATCTTTGTGGTCCATTATAAATTTATAACATTATGAATTGATTATAGATAAAAAAATTTGTTGTTATGCATCGTCATTTTACTATATAACAAAAGGAGTTAATGGATAAAATATTTACTAGTTTAAGAATCATTTCAATTTTTATTTAAATTAACATTTGACTAGGTATACTAAAATGGACTTTTTCGGTTTTTTGATTTCTTTTTTTTTAAGAATTAAAAATAATTTCTATATGACTAGTTAAAATCAACCCAGATAATTTGTGGATTTTTTATATCTCTTTAATTTTTTTAAAAAATTTTCTTTAATTTATTTACACATTAAGAGTAAACATAATAATACCCCTCCCCCACAAAAATATAAACCCTCATGAGAAATAAAGTAAAAGAAATATAAAAAATGTGTTTCAGTCTGAGTTCTGATACAATGAGCTCTGTCTCCAGTGGATCACTTTCTTTATCGTAAATCCATCATAGTAGTTACTTCCATATTTTTCCACAGTTGCTGTTGCTGACTATAATTCTCACCATCTATTCTTCCCCAAAACCATCTATTATATTTTTCTCTCTCATTTCACTCTTTCCCTCTGCCCCTGTGCGGCAGCTGAGTGACACTGTGGACAGAGCACCAGCCCTGGGACCAGGCAACCCCAAACCTACATTCCACCCCAGTGATCCAGCAACCACCTGGCCCCATGGCCTGAACAGACTACCCAATTCCAGCATCTTGCAAAAAGTAAAAAAAGAAAATGCTATATCTGACTACCCTCTCTTATGATCTTCCCTCTCCTTTATCACCCCACCCCCTCCCCTCCCCCTGTCCCCTTCTCTCCTTTTTCTTCTAGATGTCTTTACCCTCTTGACTCTGTATGCTATTTCTGCTCTGAAGCATTTCTGATGAGAATAAGGGTTCCTCCATCCTTCCTCATTTTCCCCACTTCCATACTATTGCAAAGACTACATGATATATTTTTTTATATGAAATATCTTAGCCTGTTTTACTTCTCCTTTCTCTTTCTTCCAGGACATTTCCCTTTCACCCATTGACTCCATTTTTTTTACGCTATATTTTATCTTCCAATTCACCTCTCTCCCATGCCTCATCTATAAAACTCCTTCTACTTGCTCTATTCAATGAGAAGTTTCCTATGAGGATTATCAGTATCATTTTTCCATGCAGGAATACATGAAGTTCATCATCATTAAGTTTCTTATAATTTACCCTTCTCCTCACTCTATAATTTTCACCTGAGTCCTGTACTTGAAGATCAAAATTTCTGTTCAGCTTTGGTCATTTCAACAGGAACATTTCAAATTCCCATTTCGTTCTTTTCCTCTGGAAGAGGATGTTCATTTTTGCTGTGTAGTTGATTCTAGGTTGCATTCCAAGCTCTTTTATTTTCCAGAATATTATATTCCAAGCCCTATGAGCCCTTAATGTAGTTGCTTCTAAGTCCCATGTGATCCTGACTGCAGCTCCATGATATTTGAATTGTGTCATTTGGGCTGCTTTTGAGATTTTTCTCTTTGACTTGGGAGTTCTAGAACTTGGCTATGATATTTGTGGGGGTTGTTTTTTTGAATCTCTTTCTGTGGGAGGTCTGTGGATTCTCTCAATTTTTATTTTACCCTCTTCTTCTAGGATATCAGGGCAATTTTCTTGTAGAAATTCTTTAAAAATGACATCAAGGCTCTTTTCCTGATCATGACATTCAGGTAGCCTAATAATTTTTAAATTGTCTTTTCTGGATGTTTTCCAGATCAGTTGTTTTTTCAGAGATATTTTACATTTTCTTCTAATTTTTCCTTCTGTTGGTGTTGAAGTATTGTGTCTTGATTTCTTGCAAAGTCATTGGATTCCTTTAGCTCCATTTTACATATGAAGGGTTTATTTTCCTAAGAGAACTTTCTTATCTTCTTTTCCATCTGGCCAATTCTGCTCTTTAAAACATTCTTTTCCTCAATAACTTTTTGAACTGTTTTATCCATTTGACCTAAGCTGGTTTTCAACATGTTATTTTCTTAAGCATTTTTTTTGGATCTCCTTGACTAAGCCGCAGACCTCTTTTTCATTCTTCTATATCCCTTACTTGATTTTCAAAATTTTTTTTGAGCTCTGTCATAGCCTGAGCACAACTTCTATATTTCATGAAGTATTTAGATGCAGAAGTCTGGACTTTCTCATCTTCAGACTAAGGTTTTGGTCCTCCATGGGACCAAGGTAATAGTCTATGTTTAGGTTCCTTTTTTTTAGTTGCCCATTTCCCCAGTCTGTATCTGGTTTTAGGCTGCTTCCTCAGCTTTTGAGTATTATTAGGAAACGCCCCAGAGGACTCCAGTGTGTGAGGCTCTGACTACTCTCCTGGTCTGTGAATGACCACAAGCTCACCCCCCTGCCACAGGGCTGTGAGGGGGTTTCCTTTACTATGGGGGGCCCTAGTCTGTGATCAGGGTCTGAATGTGGTCAAAATCCCAGAGACCTGTTCCAGGGACAGAGGAAAGACCTCAGCAGTCTCCTTCCACTCCCTTACCTTCAGTGGGCTGAGTCCTCAGGGAGCAGCTGCCTGGAGGATCCTGTTGGGTGGCTCCATGGGCCAGTTTACATTTCCTGGGATCTGGGCTTCTGTGGTCATGCTGAGGGCCTGGGATTCACATTCACTCTGGCAGAGGTCTACCTGCTGATCTTCCAAGTTATGCTTGGTGCTCCCTGGGCTGCAGTTCAGGAAATTGCTTCTGTTGCTGGGAGCAGGCACTCTCAGGTGCCCTGGGGCTGTTCCCAGAAGACTGAAGTTACTTTCACTCTGGTACTGCTCCTCCAATGCTGTGGAACAGTTTCCCCACTATTTTCCAGGTTACCTTGGGCTGGAGAATTGCCTCACTGGACTTTTCTGTGGGTTCTGTCTCTCGAAAATTTAGTTAGAGCCATAATTTTAAGGTTTTTGAAATATTTTGGAGAGAGCACCTAAGAAAGTCTCTTCTCCTGCTACCATCTTTGCTTTTGATTTCTAAAAGCAAAGGTTTATATTACATGATGGTCAGACTTTTGATTATGACCCTTAAAATAATAATTTTGTTAGGTACTCATAAAATACTAATAGTCACTTGATGGGGTCTAAATGCAAAATCTTTCTAGTGTAGTTAAACCTGACAGAGTTTTATCATCTTTTAATAGAAATTTCATACTATAATGAATTGCTAGAGTGATGCATTGTTGAACAAATGGAAAATATGCTCTAATATTCCTTTTAAAGACTTTACAACATAAAGAAAATTGGAATATCAGAAATGAATTTACATTTTTCCAGATGAATATTTATCTTTCATAAATTAAAATTGTGCAAATTTAAACATGCAGAACATTTTTTCTCTATTTTTCATATTGTTAGTAACTTGGAAGAGGAAGGGATACAATGGAGAATATAAGGTAATATGAATAAAACTATTGTTTTTATTTAGTTGTGTTTAATAATATTAATGGTATTACTTGTCCATACCCAGGGAGAATATATTTAAGAATGTCTTGATGTAAATCTTCTTGGCACAAATACTAAATTTGACTTTTGAAAGATTTTTTTAAATGAAAGTATGCATTTGGTCTCCAGTGAGAATTCTAGGAACTATGGTATTTTTCACTGAATACGCTAAAGAATTTTTTTTTTCTGTTCAATATTGTTTATTTTACTTCCAACTGACAGTTGGTTTAGTTCAATAATATTCAATATACTGATCTTGAAATCAATCTAATTTATTTTATATTTGATTATTGCTCTTGAATTTTCTATTAGTGATAATTTTTATTCTTTATGTTTTGATCTTGCAAGCTAATTATCAGGTTCCTCACCCCACTTCCCTTCTCTGCCTCTGTGTTTGTGTGTGTGTATGTGTGTGTGTGTGTGTGTGTGTGTGTGTTTCACTCTCTACCTTTCTCCTTCTCTATGTGTATTTGTATCTGTGTGTGTGTGTATGCATATCACTGATATCACTTCTTCTGCATCAAAAATGACATAACTCATTTTCTCAATAATGCTATGAGAATTCTGAAGGACTTATGATAAAGGATACTATCTATCCCAAAATCAGAGCTGATAGTGCCTGAGTACAGAATGAAACCATACTTTTTTTCCTTTATTTTTCTTGAAGTTTTTTAGATTTTTTTTTGACAAGGCAATGGGGTTAAGTGACTTTCCCAAAGCCACACATCTAGGTAATTAGGAAGTGTCTGAGGCTGGATTTGAACTCAGGTACTCCTGACTCCAGGGCTGGTGCTCTGTCCACCGTGCCACCTAGTCACTCCTGTGCAATGAAGTTTTGACCTTCTTGACCTTGTTTCCTATTTTCTCTATTCTTTCAAACCATCAGTGGGTGCTAGATATCTACAGCTTTAGAGGATTAAAGTTCAAGAAGACTCCTTCAGAGAGACTCTGACATGACACTGTGGTTGAACTTTTTCTCTATTTATACCACTATCACTTTTCTGGCAAGCAGACTTTTGAAAATTATTTCATATTTATGAAATAAAACAAGAATTTCCTTAACATAGTATAATAAAAGATGATTGCACAAGAAATTTCAATTCCATTGAAACTTCCTATTTCTTTTAAATATATAATAAAGTTATCACATAAATTCCTTTTTTTTCTTCTCTACCTCTCACCCTAAAGATGGCTACAATTTAACACAAATATGTGTATATGTAATTACATTCATGTATACACATGTAAATCATTCTATACTTCTACTTATCAGGTATTTGTCTCTGGATACAGATAATGCCTTCCTCCATATTTCCTTGGTAGTTAATTTGGGTAATTACAATAGTAAAATGGGTTTTTCTGGGTGTCTGGATTCAGTCCCTGAACCTGGAGTGCTGTTTGGAAAGAAAATGAGGAACATTACTTTGGCATTACTGCTGCTGAAGGAGACTCTGCAAAGAGTGAATTTTCCTTTGCACTGCCTATTCCTTTCTAAATGATAGAAACTGGTAACCAGTCATAAAGTTCTGGTCTTCCTCTCCTCTTCAATCTTCTCTGTGATCCATGCTCTACTACTGTTTATCACCTTCTTCATTTCCCTTTCTGATTGGTGATCAATTTAATTGACATTCTGAGAGTGGGAAGTCCTTGGGATACAATCTAAGGGCTTAATTAAAAATTTAATGTCTAAATCTACCAACAAAGCATGATTGCGGCTGTCTAGGGTTAAAATAGCTATAGGCTAAGTGATGAGGAGTTTTGAAAGGAATGGAAATTCCAAGGCAACAAACATGGGAACTTTTGCCTTCAGGTATTTTTTCCCCTGTATACAGTTCCCTGCATGTGTGCAATATATGCATAAGCATATTAGCTATTTATTCATGCATTATATACTTAATAACTCAGTTTGTAGCTATTAATAGAGAACAAGAAACAATTTTCCTATTTTTCCCCTCTTTCTGTCTTTGCTGTAGTTTCTAAATATTTGGTTACATTGGGGTCTTCATTTGTTTATTTGATATGATGAAAGCAGGACAGTATATTAACCCCTATTGTCTCTCACTGTAATGATATTTTTTTTTTATAGAATCACACTCAAAAGATTCAGAGATGCAATTCCATAATGACTGCATCTTAAAACAAAGTTGTTTCCCAATTTTTTAAAAGTATACTCACCAATTAGTAAAAAAATTCTTCCATATGTGTTTATTTTGTTTAGTATGTATCTCAACTACTTAATAAGTTTCCTCTTACTTGTCTATCTGCTCCTTCTCCATTACTCTAGCTAGATCTTTTTTCCAGTTATACTCATTCATTTCTCACCAAACATTCTGCCTTGGGCCCTTTTTTCCTTTCACATAATTTCAATTCCTTATCTCATCTGCACCCATAATTTCAATGAATTATTTTTACTTTAACCCAGGTATTCCCCTTTTCCTAACTACCCTATTACTATTGAAGATGTATCTATCTTTCCAATCAGAAAGGTTTATCATGCAGGTGTCATAATTGACTCCTCATTTTATCTCCTTTCCCACTCTGGATCTAATTTGCTACTCAATATTACCAATTCTATAAGACCTCTTTCATATATATATACTTCCAATTCTCCCCTGATACTTTTACCACCCTTGGAACCTCACATAGGAATGATTACCATTGTCTTCTGGTTGATCTTTATTCAATCGTTCCTCCTGTTCAACTGCTTTCCATCTTCTACTGCCTAGTCAAGTTGATTTTCCTTAAGCACATAGTTGAGCCCATCACCCCCACATTAAACTCCATTTCTGCAATATTATTTCTATAATTAATTCAAAATCCCATTTTTTAAAACTCTTTATAAGTTTATTCTTCCCTACTTTCCAGTTTTCTTACACTTTATTCTACTCTTTCCATGTTTTCCCAACAGAATACTCCAAGGAAACCTGCTTCTGTGATTTTAGTTGCAAAAACACTTACTTCATTTCCCTAAAATGTTTTCTATTTTTTTCAAGTTCATTTCAAAACTCCTGACTGGAGTTTTCTCCTCAATCTAGCTTCACTCAAAATTCAACTAAAATACTATTTTCTGCAAGAATCAGACTCTTTCTGGATTATTTTCATTTCATCTGCATCATTAGACTGTGAGTTCTTGGAGAATAAGAACTACTTTTTGACTTTTGTCATATTTCCCATCATTCACCAAATAACTAGTATGTAGTAGGCACTTAATAAATGTTTGTTGATTGAGATATTAATATATCATGTGAAGTACAAATAGAATAAATATAATTTTAATTGTTTGAGCTAAAGATGAAATAAAATAATTCTAAAATGATAACTATTTTGTATAATGGTAACAATTTTTTCTCATTAAAATATTTTAAAATGACATCAACATGATTGAATAGTATATATATCTATATAGTTTATTGAAAAATAATTTAACATTTTGCAATAAAAAATTTGAAGGTTGGGTTCTAAGTTTAGTTTTTTCTCAACAATTAATTTTAAGGACACAAATGAAAAATACATTATACAAAGATACATGGATGAGAATAATAAAGTAAATCATTAGTCATGTTTACTAAATTATTTAGCTAATTTTTTCAAAACCATCTTTCATCTATCGATTGGATTCCATTTTTTATTGAGATTTTATTTTTCCAAATGCATATTATTAAAGTTTCTCAACATTCACCTATATGCTTATGTGTATTTTTAAGTTACAAAAATTTTCCTTCCACCCTTCCTTCTTGTCCTCATCCCCTCAGAAGTAAATTGTCAGGTTACCAATGAATATACACATTTATGTTTAGCATGTTTACAGATTAATCATTTTTGGTAAGAGGAATTCTGATTAAGGGAAAGAAATGCATGAGATTTTCTTTTCAATGAATATAGTGACCATCAGATTCGAAGGATATTTTTGGGTTTTTTGTTGTTTTGCTTTGTTTTTCTTCCTCTGGATGGGGATGGTATTGTCCAATTTTGGTCTAATAGGGTTGTCCTGCCTCTCTGAACTCCTGAGAGGAGGGCTGATAATCTCACTATGTTGTCATTAATTTGTACATTAATGTGTACGTTGTTCTAGTTCTGCTCCCTTCACTCAACATCAGATTCTGTAAGTCATTCCATACTTCTCTAGATTCTGACCATTTATGTTTCTTATAGAGCAATAGTATTCTATATTATTTGTGTACTATAACTTGTTTAGCCATTCCCCAATTGATGGGTATTTCCTCAAGTTCCAAATCTTTGCCACTATAAAAGGAGCTTATATGAATATTTTGGAACATGTAGGACTTCTCTCAGTTTTATGATTTTTTTTCTGGATATAGTCCTGGAAATGGAATTACTTGGTCAAAAGGTATGAACAGTTTTATTGCTCTTTGGGCATAGTTCCATATTGCTCTCCAGAAAGGTTGGATCTGTTAACAACTCTACCAGCAATGCATCAATGCCCCAATTCTCCCACATTGATCATTTTCCCTTTTTCTCACCTTAAGAAATCTGACAGTTGTGAGGTGATACCTCTTGATTGTTTTAATTTACATTTCTCTAATCAATAATGATTTGGAGCATTTTTATATTATTGTATATAGCTTTAATTTCATTTGCAAACTGTCTATTATTTCTACCATTTATCAACTGGAGTGTGACTTGAACCTTATGAATTTGATGCAGTTCACTAAATATTTTAGAAATGAGACCTTTATCAGAATTCCTAGTTTCCCAGTTTTCTGCTCTCCTCATTTTTGCAGCATTGATTTTATTAATGCAAAACTTTTTTAAATTCAATATAGTCAAGATCATTTATTTTTGCAGTTTATAATGTACTCTATTTCTTATTTAGTCATAAATTGTTCCCCTTTCTATGGATCAGGTAGATAGAGAATTTTGTGGTCTATGGAGTTGCCCTTTATGTCTAAATCCAGTACCCAATTTTATCTTATTTTAGTATAAGGTAGATTACATATTTGTTGAAATTTTGTTGGTAAAATTTTATCTTTCTTCACCTGTATATTTATGTGGAATGGAACAGAGGGAGTGGGATTATGTAATGTGGAAGCTGGAAATCATATCTCATGTTATGTAAGTAACTGTTACATGTGGAATGAAAGGGAGAGAATCAAGGTGTCTGATTAGGACATGTTGTACTTATGGTAGCTGTACTTCTGAATTTCATTGTAATTTGTGTGATTAGTCTTAGTGGAAAATTAGGAGCAGAGTTGAATGCTTTTTTAGACATTTTTACTTTTCTACTTTATGTTCAAACCCAGTGGCAGAAGCAGTAGACACCATGGTGAGTTATTTGCTGGGTGTTGCTGCCTACTCTTTCTACTTAATGTAGTTATTCTTATGCCATCTCAAATCAGGAGGTATTTGATGGGACTTCTTCCAGTTCCACCCACCCTCTTCTTGTGGGTGAAGACACTTGGAGACCAAGGAACTATGCCTCCAGGAAGCATTTCCCCACACCCAGGTCGATTCTACTTGCCTGTGTTCATGAAGAAATTTATCTGCTCTGTAATTACATGTAATTTTTCCCCAACCTCGTCTCAGTTGTGAAGATATATCTAATCTGTCCTGGCTTTGTGTCACTCTGTTTTCATTTTTCCTGCTCCTCTAGTAGAGGGCTTTACCCAAGTCCCAGTGTGTCCACAGTGTATTCTAGATTTTTAAAGAACCCAACCTAGGGTGAAAGCCAGTGGTGTAACTGCTTTTAGGAAAACTGTGTCTAGATTTTCTATTGCATCCTGAAGGTAGCCTCATGCACCTATACCCTAGGCAATGTGATCAGAGTAATAGAGAGAGGATAGGGGCTTGAGGGAATTAGGGGATATTTGGGTGAAATTCTACCTGACAGCTGGGAAGGAGTCTATTGATTCAGCACAACCCGTATAAGGTGCCAAAAGGTGGAAGAGAAAGGACAGGTATGTCAAATAGAAGAGTGATGGATTTGGGGTCACAGGACCTGGGTTTAAATCCTAACTGCTTAACCACTTATGACCTTTGTTACCTTAAGCAAGGCATTTTCCCTCCCCAGGATTCAGTACATTGGTTTTTTTTCTCTTATTTATAAAATGAGGGACTTGAAATTGATGACTTAAAATTTCTCTGAAGCTCTCAATGGATGACCATATAAATAATATTTAATTCATGTACCACCAAAGATTATTTTGGGATCTCCCTAGGCTATAAAACTTCCCAATTGAGAACCACAGACATTTATAGACTTAGAGACTTAGGTTGGTCAAAAATGATTTGCCAGTTGTCTAATATACAGCACATATTTTAGGTGTTTATCTCTCATCTATCTATCTACCTGTCTGTCTGTCTATCTATCTATCTATCTATCTATCTATCTATGTGGAAGACATGATTTTAATACCTATCTTCCTATTGCAAATGCCAGTTTCCTTTCCCTTTTACTGCTATACTATACTGCTTTTTTGCTTTTCTCAATATATATATATATATATATATATATATATATATATATATATATATATATATTAAGTAAAATCAATAGTAACCTCTTAAGCATTATTTGTCAGTACAATGATAAGCCCTGGAGAGAGAAATACAAACAAAAAAGAAAAATAGTACCAAACCTCAAAACAAAAAAGGAGCTGACAGTGTAGCAGGAAATTAGGGAAATTGAAAAGGGGCATGATGGAAAAGAACAGCATAAAATATGGCTAATATGAGCCTCTAATAAAAAGGAAGGATACCCAGTTTCAGGGCTTAGAGGGAGAAGGCATTTGAGAGGTAAAATAGTGAGATTAGTTGACAGTATAGCAAGAACATAGAACAAATATTTCCCCTAATACATCCATTTGTCACTTCAGTCTCTGAGAGAGGAGTAGGCTCATTCTTTAATCTCATTTCTATATAGTATTGGTCTCCTCAAATTCATGGCCAGATGTAGCCGAATATTTGGTGAGTAATTAAGCATGACCAGGGTGTCTTGCTGCTCTGCAAAGCAAATCTTCAATTCAAAATCTCAGATTTCTGTTCTTCATTTTCCTAAAATTCTAAACTACCAAGGTCATAGACTACATTTCCTTTACCTAGAAGAGAAAAATCAAAATGAAAACAAACAAGTTCCTTGGGGGGGGCATATGTACTCAGAAGGGACCCCAAAGACCCTTTGCTTACATTATGATGAATACTTCATAAAAGTCAGAAAGACAAAGATATGTCATATCTCATAAAACATTATAATATAAAACTGTATTTGAGTATTATAAAAATTTAGTTCTTTCTTTATTAACCCAAATCTCTTCCTTTAACTTAAGTTGGTGCCTCATTACCAGGCTTTCTATGGACATGTCGAACTGTGAGCATGCTTATTAAAAAAAATGAAAAAAAACCTTTCAGATTCTTGAAAATAGTAATTAGGTAGCCACTTAACTTCCTCATCTCTAGAATAAACAATTCAAATTCCTTTAACTTTTCCTCACAGGAACCATTTTCACCCTTTTAGCTATTTTTGTCACTCTTTCCTGGACTCTCTCCAGTTTCTCTGCATGCTTTGCAAAGTGCTTATGCAGTACACAATACTTAAACAAGAGTCTAATTAATGCAGATGCTGGTGGAAGGGTCACTTCAAATTCCTTGCATACAATCCTCCTTTTAACACATTCCAGAATCATGCTGAAGACTTTTTTTTTAACAATAGCTCTAAAGTTTACCAAGATGCTGATTTCAAAATAATGTTTCATAAAGTGCATTAAGGAAGCCATAAACTTTACTTTTAAATCTCCATGATGCAGCTAGATTGCTGTCTGGGAGGGTTGCCAACAGAGCTGTAGCAGAAGAACATTAATGCTTCAGAGTAGTTATGAGAAGGGCACATCTTGCTATTAGTTCAATCACTGATTCCCAGAATTTCTAGGAGGTGAAAATGAAGCAGCATATTTATTTTAAGCAGGCCCCAGTGTTGAGACCATTGCTCTATTCACTTGGTTAATGGAGAAGATAAATGTATAATTAACTATTCAACAAGGTTTCCCTCTTTACTCTTGAACCCATTTGTTCTCCCATGTTTTGATTAAGCAGGACTTGAACTAAGTAAAAAACAGAAAATGAGGACTATATTATATTAAGAAGACATTCATAGCATAAGACCTCTCTGTACCAAGTCCAACATGATGCCAAACATCAAGTTAGAAAGTAGGAAATCTAGTCAATGATCCAAATGTTTACAGAAAAGGCATTAGCACTGAAAATAGACACACTCAATTTTGTTGAACATTAAGTAGATTTCATAGGTTGTAGAAAAGATGTGTTCCAGTAAAGGTAGATACACAGTATAGGCTGAATTCTCATTTTGTACAGTGAAAAGAGATCACTGTACAATGAAAAGGGATTGCTGTCACTCTAGTCAGAGACTTTGGGTACTACTCTTTTGACTTTGGACAAGTCACAAATTGCCTTGACTTTACTTTTTTTCTCCTAAACAAAGAGAGCATTAGTTAAATGAAAAAATTGTGTTTTTTAGTCAGAGAGCATAGGAGAGGGAAGGTGCGATGAGAAGTAATAGGCCCTCAACAGTATCTATAATGTGTTTGGTACTGTGTTAAGTGCTTTTGAAATTTTATCTAATTTTACTCATATATTCAAATCTTACCCTCTGATACAAATCACAATTATTATCAGGGCCCATTACTTAATTTCAGTGATCCCAGTTTTTTAATACACAGAGTGAAAGTGTACTATATTTTCTCTGAAGTCTCCTCTAGATCTAAATCTATGGTCCAATGGTCTTTCTATACAAATTTTCATAACCAAAAAATAATCCTTGATTTTGATATTTTTAAAAAATTATTCTTGGGCAGCTAGATGGCACAGTGGTAGAGCACTGGCCCTGGAGTCAGGAGTACCTGAGCTCAAATCCGGCCTCAGACACTTAATAATTTCCTATCTGTTTGGCCTTGGGCAAGACACTTAACCTCATTGCCTTGCAAAAACCTAAAAAAACATTATTCTAAGGAGAAAATGAAAGTTATTACCCCTGCAATTGCACATGACTTTTTCTTATGAAACTACATTGTATATATACATATCTATTCATATATATATATATATATATATATATATATATATATAATGTATATTCCCTTCTACATTGAAAATTAGTTTCCTAGAATGTTGAGACATTGAGACTTTTCTAGTGTCACACAGTAGGGATGTATCAAAAGCAGGAAATGAATCTAAGACCTTTTTGATTCCAAGACTAGATCTCAAGTGACAACATAATGCTTCTTATGTTGTCTTCATGTACAATGTTGTCTTATACTGTGAAATCATAAACTCTGTGTTAATGATTGTAAAGTTCATCTTTTGCAACCTTGATATTTTGCTCAATTCACCCCAATTTTCTCCTACTACATAAAACTGTAATTCTTATCTTAAAAAGTGCCATATGAGAATGTATTATCAAAACCAGATTATTATCTAAACTTTATTTCTATTTTTGAGTTCCCTGCCTTCTCAGTCCTAGATGAAACTAGAAGACAAAGTGAAACTGGTGACTTGGCACAGCCTCCTTCACTCAAGCCCAATTCATGTTTTTGTCATGGCACCACCTTCTTGATGTCATGATCTTCTTTGAAAATGAAGAACAAGGGGCAGCTAGGTGGCACAGTGGATAGAGCACCATCCTGGGAGTCAGGAGTACATTAGTTCAAATCTGGCCTCACTCACTTAATAATTACCTAGCTGTGTGGCCTTGGGCAAGCCAATTAAGCCCATTGCCTTGCAAAAAAAAAAAAAACGAAAATGAACAAACATTAACTAGGATTAAGGGAAATTATTATTTTTGTTTAAAGGGGAGATAGGAAGAGTTATGGTATGAAATTGAAAAGAATAGAGATGTGCTAAGGAGGTCAATGCAAACAAATATCATAAGTCACGTTTCTGTGGCTTTTCAAAATCATAGTTCTCTTCTTCTGGCTGCTTTCCAGTAGACCAATGCAATTCTAGAAATATGGGGGCCAGAAAATAACAGTAATTTACATGCAGTTTAACCATGGTAGAGAAAATGTTAATGGAAATATTATTTCTATAGATGGAAAAATTAAGGCCTTGACAGAGAAAATGAATTGCCTAAAATTATATGGGTAGTGTTGATACATAGCTGGTACAGTTGCTAACTATCTAGACCCTAGAATTAGGGAGACTAAATCCAAAGTGGGAAATGTTTTAATTATAATACCCTAGGTAAATCATTTAACTGCTTCACTTTCCTTATCTTTAAAATGGGTATACAATAACACTTACATTCCAGGATTATTGGAAGGATAGAATGAAATAATATTTATAAAGTATATTAGAGCATTATATAATTTTTTATTATTATTTACTACTAATACTGCTACTCCTATTATCACTCTTACTATTTCCAACAGCAATAACACTGTTACACTTACTGGTGCTTATTATTTCATGCTGTGTGACTAGTTCCTATTGTCCCAACACCAATGGTATTTCCTCAATAATAAACTGATGATTCAAAACTAGTAGTGAAATAAAGCTTCTAGCTTCTTTTCAGCTGTAGGAAAACAAAAGGGTATATAAATAGAGTTAATTATATTATAAATAGCAAGTAGAGATGTTTGGATTTTATTTCCTGCATGTTGGGAAGACAGTAGAGGTTTTATGAGTAGGGAGATGATGACATAATGGACATAGTTTCATTAGAGCAAGATGTGTCCCATGACTTAAATATTAAATAAATATTAAAGGATATTTTCAGGTATTCATCAGTAAATTTTTAATAATCTACTTCCCAGGAAAAGAAAATAGATGCCTGGCATATTTTAAAGCTTGGTCTGCATTACTACCATTTCATCCATCACTTTCCTAAGTGTAGGAAAAAAGCATAACTATATATACTGACAGTTAGCATTTTTCATTTTCTAGCTATAAATGCTTTCCCCTAAAATATAACAATCATCTCTCATGAGTTTCCTCTAATTTTCTTCCACATATCCCTTGAACAGATTAAAAAGGAAGAAAATAAATACTGATTGTTGAGTTGGGGTTGGGACTGGGACCAGTCAAAGTGGTGAGGGATCAGTGTAGTTTAATGGAAATTCTCAATCTAAAATACTCTTCTGCCCCCTTTTTTAGACCTTTCTTGTTTGCTTTAAAGAAATGAAAAGGTTATATCTCCTGTATCATATTCTTGTCTTGAGACAATTTTTTGCTATTTCAAACATATTATGATATTCCTTCAAATGTTTAAAAAATAAATATAAATTAAATTTTTAATAAATTAAAAAAATAAGATTTCAGTCTCTCCTGAATACCTAGGGGACCCAAACTAGTGTAAGCCTATTTATCAAATTATCTTTTGTTGACTATAAAATGTCAATTAGGTGTATTTCATTGAACTCTGAAAGGCATCATCCTCATTTTAAACTATTATCCTATGATAATGCTTTGCCCTCATCCTAGAATTCTGTGTATTCACATCCTATCCATCTTTCAAGAACAGTTCAAGTCAAATGTCCTCTAGAAACCCATCTGCCTGGTCCAGTAATGCAGGTTCCCTGGAAGGAAAAAGTATATAAAAGCACTATCAAAAACACTAGACAAGAGGCTAAGAGTCAAGACATTAAAGGTCACAGAGAAAGAGAATAATGCTTTCAGATGTCAGGGAGAGACATGAAGTCTAGAAACATAAGCACTGCATCAAGTTTCAAGTAGATAATAAATAACCATGAAGAAGACCAGATAGGTTCAAGAGGCTGGAAAGTTACAACAAGGATCATATAAATAGCACATTAATAAGATAAGGATAAAAGTCAGGACTTAGAAAAACAAAAGGAATCATAACTCATTTCAGAAAATAAGTAACAGAAGAGGTCAAGCATAAACTGGAAGTCAAGAATCCAGGTACTTCATGGCAATTAATATGTGACTTAATTTTGTGTTGAGGTTCATTTATTCTGATAGCATATTTCTTCTTCCACAATAACTAATAAAGGTACTACTTATGGCAGCAAGGAAATTCAGATACATGGTTGTAGAAGGGCAAGAGAATTGAGGCTCTGGATAAGAAATTACAGTTTTCCAGATTATAGATTTTTTTCCTCTACTCAAATTTTTCAATAGGCGATTTTGATATTAAATGTTCCAAATCCCTCATTTTATGTGTGAGAAAACTTACATATCTGTTTTCTCTGTATTGCTAGTTAGTTGATATCAACCATCATCTAGAAATGTGAGGGAGGTGACTATAGAAGATCCTGTCTGCCCCCATCTAGGACCAGGTAGTGAAGTTGGTCCCTTAATGGATCAAGGATAAATGGATGATTTCCTGAATATAGAGAGGGTCCATTAAAAAAAAAAAAGATGTCATCCTCAATGCATCACAAACTAGATTAATAAGCTTCTTTTTGTTTCTGAACACAAGTAGGGAAAACTTCTTAATCTTATTGACAGAGCTTCTAATATAAAAATACACTGTCTTCCATGATATTGGAGCTGAGGTTTAGCTTCAGGCTTTCACTAAAGAGTTTATGACTGAGAATATATGGCTTCACTTCAAAGGACGAAGGAGGTAGTAATTCTTGAATTTGGTTCTTGAGCTTGCTTCCTAGCTCTTATATTGGTTGCCCTTATTTGTTGGTTGTGATCAGAACAGCTTCTTCTTCTTTTCTGCTGTAACATGATTAAGAGATTGTTTGAAATATATTGAACTATGGAATTCAGAAGTCCTCTTGTAATTGAAAAATATAATCTATGCAATTCTATCCCTTTACTGTAAACAGAAGTGAAGGTCAGTTTAGGTATCCATGAATGACTCAATGACTGATAAAGTAACTAATTAAGATGAGTGAAGGAGTCAGCAAAAGTCTATTACTTCTATTTGCACACGTGTTTTCTTGATTTTTCTAAGCTAGAATTTGGTTCTATTCTGAGACAAGCCACATTACAACTAAGAGAGTTTTTAATAATTGTTCTTAACAAGTTAAATAATAAAGTATACTACATAACACTTATAGGTTATGTAATGTAAGAATGTAATGGATACATGATTGATCAATATTTTAATATTCATATGCTTATTATTTCCCTAAAGTAATTTCTATTATTTGGATGTTATTCTGCATAGAGGTATATATTAATTTTGATACTCTTTATTTTTTTAATCACAATATTTTTATTGATGTTTTACTTTTGCAAATACATGTTATGAAAGTTTTTCAACATTCATCCATGTGCCTATGTATTTTTTCAAGTTAGAAAATTTCCTTTCACCCTTCCTTCCCACCCCACCCCCACCTCAACAGCAAAGAGGTTAATATTTTACATACTCACTTGTTAAACATGTTTACAGATTAGTCATTTTCAATATAAGGGATTAAGATTAACGGAAAGAAATGCATAAGAGATTTTTTTAAAAAAATAAATGTAGTGTTCATCAGATTCTGAAGGATGTTCTTTTTTTCTTTTGTTTTATTTTTTCTTCCTCTAGACAGGACTAGCATTGTTCATTGCCAGTCTAATTGGGTAGTCCTGGCTTTCTGAACTGCTGAGAGGAGCTACATCCATCAGAGTTGATCACCTCAAAATGCTGTTCTTGTGTACATTGTTCTCTTGGCTCTACTCCCTTTCCTCAGCATCAGATCCCATAATTAATTCTATGCTTCTCTAGATTCTGATCATTTATGGTTTTATATAGAACAATAGTATTCCATGATAATCACATACCATAACTTGTTTAACCATTCCATAATTGAAGTGGCATCCCCTCAATTTCTAATTCTTTGCCACTACGAAAATAACTGTTATGAGTATTTTGGAACATGTGGAACTTTTCCCATATTTTATGATTTCTTCTGGATATAGGCCTAGGATATGAAGAGTTTTATTGTTTTTTGGGCATAGTTCCATATTGCTTTACAAAATGGTTGTATCCATTCACAACTCTACCAGCAATGCATCGATGTCCTAATCCTCCCATAACCCTTCCAACTTTGATCATTTTCCCTTTTCATCACCTTAGACAAACTGATAGGTGTGAGATTATCCTTTATAGTTGTTTTAATTTGCATTTCTCTAATTGATAATTATTTTAAGCATTTTTCATATGATTATATACAGCTTTAATTTCTTCATTTGAAAATTATTTTCTTCATATCCTTAAAGATTATATTTTTCAATGATAGGTTATGTGCATGCTAATTTAACTTATATTATTCCATGGATCTTTAACTGAAATGCTTGTTACTGCAGTGAAATATTTGTCTCCTTAAAATTTAAATGTTCATGGTCATAACTAAATACCAATTTCTAGACCAAGGTGAAAAAAATATTTTATCACATTTTGTTTTGATTTTTTTAAAATAATGCCTAAATATAACCTAGGAGTTTGGTTATCATCATATTTTGGGATGTTCAAAACTCAATAGTTCTTATATTTCAATCTATCAAATACTTTTTTCAGGCTGCATAATAAAACATGTCTGAGGCATTGTAATAGTTGCCTAAAATCACAGATTTAGTAGTGGTGCATTCAGTATGGAATCCAAGCTTTCTTGTTCCAAGTATTATTTATCATAGCTTATTTCTGAAATGACAATGTTAACTCCTCAAGAGTACAGCTTGTCTGATATTTCTGAATTGGTATTGTAGATAGAGCACTGGACCTGGAGTCTAGAAGAACTGAGTTCAAAGAAAGCAATAAAAGATTTTAGAGCTGAGTGCTCCAGGTTAATTCTTTAAATCTCCCTCAACCTTAGTTGCTACTTTATGAAATGGAATAAATTGGTGATTTTTAGGACAAAATGAGATATATTTGCAAAACTTTGCAAGCTTCAAAGTATTTTATCAATGATGATTATTAATACTATTAAATCTAACCTGTAGCAAAGTGTTTTGCACATTGTATATGCTTAGTACAGCTTGGTATATGAAGTATTAATATTAAATTGTACCACTCGAAGAATCAATATTTTTATGCCATTTTTTAAGTTCTTAGGAGATCCGAATGTGACAAGCAAAATGTTTATAAATTTGCAAGTCCTCAATATATTTTTTAGTCTTTATAAACCACACTTTATAAGCATCCTTACCAATTCACTTACAACTTGACGTTAACAGGGAATGGGTTTAGAGTTTCCACTTGGGGGGTCTGTAGTAAGTAGAAAACTCTAATCACATGTTTTTGCTTCATGAAATTGTCATATTTTTTTATTTTTCATATGAGTGTTAACAGGTTTTGTAGAAATCTGTCAGAGGGATTAAGACCAAAAAGTTCTGTCCTTGAATTCACACTCAATAATTTCTCTATGAAAACCAGTAGTAAACATTAGGAGTCATAGTTTTGAATTGATCCCATTTATTTTCACTTTTTTCCAGGCTAGCATACTAAATATCAAGTGTCTCAAGAAGAGTACATGTTAATTGGACTGAACTTATAATATGATCATTTTTCTTCCCCTGAAGGGGGAAGAAGTAGAACTTGTAGTCTGTCAATTATATGTATTATTGATTATTTTCTGTTACTCTTAATGTTTAGACTATAACTTCATTTTTAACTATTTTTTTTAATTTATGAGGAATTAGTCTAATTTATATTTCCCCTGTAAACTGTGTAACTTGATATAAACATAGGTACTTGAAACAACTGTCTTCATGCCAATCATTTTCCTTTTCCTGAGACTTCTTCATTCTTTTTATTCTTTTTCCACTTAAGCTACATCATACTCATTCTTGAGAATAATCCTTCAAGGGGTGCTAGGTGGTGCAGTGGATAGAGCACTGGCCCTGGTCTCAGGAGGACCAGAGTTCAAATCCTACCTCAGACACTTAATAATTACCTAGCTTTGTGGGCTTGGGCAAGCCACTTAACCCTATTGCCTTGTGGAAAGAAAAAAAAACACAAAAAAGAATACTACATTTACTACATTCCCTCCCTTCCCCCATAAAACAGCATTTTGCCATATAGTCTCTTATTGTCTTTCCATTGAGCTTTTGACAGAACTGTGAGATATAAATTGTATTAAATTTATATCATAAAATATGAAAATTGTACTCTCAAAAAGATGATCTTTGCAGATTTTATGAAAGAAAATCTAATGACTAACCTGACATTCAGGAATTATTGAGCTTTATTTCTCATTGGAAAGTGTTAATTTCATTCATTCCATGGGAGGTGGATAGAAATTGATTTGCTTTGGGTTGATGAAAGAAAAAGATTTAATAATTTCAAGTTGAAGTTTTTAAATAAGATGAATGTTCTTGGCATAAGCTTATCACATTGGGAAAGTAAATAATGCTGATTAACAGGAATTGGAATTTCTGACTATAAGATTACAATAAATATTGATATATGAGTAGATACAATTACCTTTGATATTTGAACTTTTCTGTTTTTCTGATAAAATAGGTCAATGATTTTTGCTAGTGATAATATGCAAATATATTTGAATGGGGGGGAGTATAGTATTACATCCTGAGGAAATGGACAAAAAATGATTCCTTCTAAAGTAAGTAGAGTTGATTTTATTCACAATAATTAAAGAAATATAGCCATGACTATACTGGATCAGAGCATTATGAAATGTATTAATTTTATTCACTTTGATGATCAATATCAGACTCTTCAACTAAACTGTTAATATTGCAATATATCCTGCCAACATCAGTGCCATCAAAATGAATAGGTTAGCAATAATGCTTCCCCTTTACTCTATACAGTGGGTAGAAATAAAGTAAATTAGGTGTTTCTTATGTAAATAATTGAAATTTGTTTTTTATTTTAAAATAATTAAAGAACTAAAAAAAACTTCATTATATTTGGAATGGTGTCACATAATTCATTATTCAATATCTAAGGTGATAAAATGACCATAGGGTTTTAGTAAAAAACTTTATAGGATAATAATCCCCAACCAGAGATTTTATCTTTTTAATAAGTTCTTCCAGAATCCATAGTCAGTTCCATTTCAAAATGAGGTATAGTTCTTTTAAATAGATGAGTGTATATGCAGAAAATGTAGGGAAGAGGAATATATGTTTACCTGAAATAGCAAAAAAATTATTTATATATAGACATATTACAAAAGGGGATAGTAGGGGAACCATTTTGATTGGAATAGAAAAAAGAGTATCTTCTCTCTCTGTCTCTCCCTCTCCCTCTCTTCTTTGTTATAAAATATGTAGATGAATTTGTTTCTTCTCACTTGTTCTGTAAGACTGGAGAGTTCACTCAAAGTTAATTCCTTTATACTCTAATATACCAGTCACTGATAATGATTTTCTTTGTTACTAAAGTTGATGAAGAAGCACTTTTGACAGTCAAATGTTTTTTTTTCCAAATTCGCTCTCTCTTTGTCTCCATTAGTGACCATAATGTCATATAATAATGATAACCTTTGTTGTAGTTATTCTTGAAGGTAAAGAAAGCTTTCTTTTTGTTTAGTGTAAAATATGATATTCACAAACATCATTATTTTTGTCTCAGAGCTATAACCTACAGAAGAGAGCATTATAAACCTTGCCAAATGCTGTATTGGCTAAATAGCTACTTATTGACCTTGAAATGGGATCCATATGAGATATAAGCTATTTTAGGTAGCAGATGTTTAGTTATGCTTAGCTTGGCTTTTTTTTCATTTCCCAAAAGTAAATGTATAAATTGATTAAATCTTCCAGATTAAAAAAAAAAACAAATCAGATATTTGACAACTTCTCCTAGAAATAGTGACTGAGGGAAACTAAAATTATAGGGCAGATTAAATAATAGTTATTACCCTTTGTTAGTAGATATTTAAAAATGAATATTGTGGCATCTAGATCATAATTTAATACATATAATATATTTATTTGGTTAGAAAAATCCCTCTGCCAATGCAGATGATATTCAATTTTGTCATTTGTAAATTCAGTCTTCTGAAATTCCTTCTAACTTTATACTAATGATACTATAATATTAATGTCATTTTTTTTGTATTTCAATTATCCAGGACTAATCTAACATCAATCAAAATTACAACAATCAAGAAACTTACAGGAAAGTATTTGACCATATAATATTTTGTTTTATAATTAGTGTATAATATGCAAATAGATTATTTTTCCTATTTGAAATTGAGGACTTTTAAGAAAAGTGGAAAATAGTTGCTATCATTATTCTCTACTTTATGTTATTGTTAATTTCTACTCATTTTTATCTATGCTTTATTGAACTATTATCAAGCACAAGTATTGGGGAGCTGAAGGAGCTACAGAGATTAGACATAGGCAATTTTCCAGAAAAAATATAGTAGGATGTATATGTGTGGGATCAGGGGAATGTTCGGGATAAGAGAATTATAGATATAAGCACAGACTAAGGTAAAATAATATATTTTCAGTATACAAAATGCCGAAGATAGAGATATTGCCTTGGTTAAGAGGGTTGAATTCAGGAAAGGCTTCCTGGAATTTGTGACAAGTCTTGAATATTAATTAGGTTTCAATAAGTAGATCTATGTAACAGCAGTTGGGTAATATATATATATATATATATATATATATATATATATATATATATATATATATATACATATATAAATGAGGAAATTACCAGTGAGTGAAGGTATATTGACCTTCCTGTCTAACTAGATTATTCAAGTTAAGATGCAAGACTATGTCCTTCAAAGGGAAAAGGAACTCTGTCCTTAATCTAGTAAATGGAATCCTATGGTTGAAAAGTCAATGTATCTACTGTTGTTTCAGTCTCTATTATGATTATCATTTCCTAGTTTTAGGGAAAGGATGTTGAAGATGGCTCTGATTTTAAAATTCTAAATGTCATGAGAGAGGTATTGGGAATCACTAGAAACCAGAGAGTGAAATGCAATTTTTGAGAGCAGATATTCAGATTCATTAATCCGTCAGTCATACTTCATTCAATTAGAAGTGAACTTGATAGATGAAGTCAACATTTTTAAGTAAAGGTAGGGTCTTGCCTGAGCTTTTCCCCAAACCCCAGCAAAATCATTTAAATAATGGGTCTAAACAAATTCTAGGATTGTAGAACAGAGAGAAAGGAACAATTCAATATTTTTCAAACCTAAGACAAATTAGAAGGTCAGAAGAAAGACCTGTTGCAACAGATGAGAGAGGAGCACAGTTCAGTAAGATCACTCCAAGGTAAGCCTATCTCTAGCAAACCAGAAACAGACTCCAGGGTGACTGGATCAGTGGCAACAGTGGCATTTTCTAGATCTCACAGGCCACAGAAGATAAAGAAAACTTGGAAGTTCAGCAGGAAAGGTCCTTTGCACCAAGACAAGAAAGGGTAAAGTCCAGTGTAGTCTCCATAGCTCTTGCCACAGCAAATTAGGAACAGGTCTTGGGAACCACTAAAACCCCCAGCTGTAGCAGTATCTCTCAGCCCACAGATGGTAAAGGTGTTAAACAACTGGTAAGAAGGGGATTTCAGGGGGGTACCTTTGCAGGACTCTGTTACTCTGACAATACTCACTATATCTCAGTCCTAGATGGCAGTCCCAGGATAGGGAGCATTCCTAGCACACCAGAGCATGGAATTATGGGAGACTGGGTACCATCCTCAAAGTTTCATGGCAGAAAAGAGTGCTTGTGGTCTCTCAAAGAACAGAGCACAGACCACCTCTCTTTATATCTTCCTGCCATGAAAAAATCAAAAACTTGCAGGTCTCTAGACATATCTCTAAAAATAGTTGCATAAAAATCCTGATCCTTGGGACAGTGAACTCCCACTTTGCACATGGGATAGAGCCGAACGTCAACAAAGAATTAACAGTCAAATAATAGACTGGTAAAATGAGCAAACATTTAAAAAAATTCTTATCATAGAAAGTTATTATGGTGACAAAGAAGATCAAAGGACACATTCAAAAGGTCACAAAGTCAAATCCAAAGCCTCCTAGGAAGAAAGGTATGAAATTGTCTCAGGCCTTGAAGGAGCTCAAACATAATTTTGAAAATCAAATAAGAGAGGTAGAAGAAAGATTGGGAAGAGGAGAATGCTACAAGAAAAACAATAAATATCTTTGCAAAGGAAACACACACACACACACACACACACACTTACAAATACTGAAGAAAATAACACTTTAAAATTCATATTAGGCAAATTGTAAAAAAGGTCGAAGATAAGAATGATATTTTTTATCTCACAACTTCTTTATTTGAAGCATTATGTGTTAAATGGTATATATTAAATACTAACAAGCTGAAGAAATCCAAAATTAAGAAAATTTAGTTTTGTAGGTAATTAACTTTCTAAAGACTTATGGAGATCAATTTTTGAGATAAAACAAAGAGGGAATGGTTTAAAATTTAAAAACAATGGAAAAGGATCATAGAAGGTTCTTTAACAAAGCAAAAAATAAAAAACAACTATTAAGAAGTCATCAAAAACTACTAACATACACGCTTACTTTTTATTGCTTTAAAATTAATAACAGGGAAAATATTGTGGACAACTTCAATTTAAAGGTGAGAAGAAAAATATAACTTTTCCTGCCTTTTTGTAAGTTAATATCTTTTGATTTTACATATCAATAAATTGTCAACAAACATTATCCCCTCCAACATAGATAATACACTTTTCTCTTTTTAAAAGGGGGTTACAAATGCATAATATTATGACAGTAAAAGATGATACATGCTATAATCACTTCTGTAGAAATTATGTATGGTTTAACTTTAGTAATTAGGAACTAAAATTACTTATTGCATTTTACCTAAATTTGGCTTCCTTTCAATATTTTTCCAATTTCATGATTGTGGTAGAGGAAATATTAGATAAATTTGTTCTATGACTAATCTGTTCCCTCTGTGCTAACCATGTCAAATAGCATATTTAACATTTTTCTTTCTGAGCAGGCATTATATTAAAACTTACCATCGCATTCTTCAAAGTTTTCTCATAGAAAATTACCCAAAGACAGCCCATACCTCTATCCCATTGTACAAAATTATCTTACAGTTACTCAGTTATCTCACCAAGAAGGGGACTGGGGATTCCCATCCAGTGTATCTTGCTAACAGTCTCAGAGGCTAGCTTTTGTCCCCCAAAAGGTGATGCTGAAGCACGTGAAGCTACATCTTAGTCCCTCCCTAGAACCACCCTAATTCCTTCCTTACCCATTTCCAAGCACATACACCTTTCCTGACCCCCTATATAAATCTAGATTCTTCTCCTGCTAGCTGCTCATTTCCTCAGAGGATTATCTTGCAACTGTTCTTAATTTCCCTCTTTATTCTGCCCCTTCTTGAAACAGCATGCTACCCTTCCCTCCCATTCGCCATCATCTCCTTGGCTGATCTTGATTCAGCTGAGTTAAATGCTCTTGCAACTGTTTTAAACTCTCTCTCTCTCTCTCTCTCTCTCTCTCTCTCTCTCTCTCTCTCTCTCGTTCAAGTTTCCCCTGTCTGCTATCAGCCCAGTTGCAATGTTCTTGTAACTGTCCTTAATTTCTCTCCTTTACTACTGCTACTCTTTTCTAAAAATGTGTTTATTTATTTTCATCGATATGTACATGTATATTTTTAAGTTACAACATTTCCTTCCACCCTCCCTTCCCATACCCATTCAGTTAGGTTAGCATTGTAATATATATTTTTGATGAACATGTTTGCATATTAGTCATTTTAAGTATGGGGAATTAGGATTAATGGAAAGAGATGCATAAGAGATTCTTTTTATAGTTTTCATCAGATTCTGAATGGTTGATTTTGTGTGTGTGTCTGTGTGTAAGTCTCTGGGTGTTTTGTTTCATTTTTTTTTTCTTCATATATAGTATAAGATATATATATATATGTATATATATATATACATATATATATATATATGTATATATATATATATATAGTATAATATAGTCCATAGGCAGTCTAATCCAGTTGTCCTAGCTCTCTGAACTGCTGAGAGGAGCTACATCCATCATGGTTAATCATCTCACAATATTGTTGTTGTGTACATAGTTCTTTTGGTTCTACTCCCTTTGCTCAGCATCAGATCCTGTTAGTCATTCCATGCTTCTCTAGAGTCTGACTCTTTATGGTTTCTTATACAGCAATGGTATTCCATAATATGCATGTACCATAACTTGTTTAGCCATTCCCCAATTGATGGGCATCCCCTCAATTTGCAATTCTTTGGCACTTTTTTATGGAATTCTTTAGTTGAGTAGTTGGTAATTTTCTGTTCAGTTCTCATCTTTGTGTCAGGAAATTCTGGAAGTCCTCTATTTCTGTGAACATCCATCTTTTCCCCTCACAGTATATACTGAATTTTGCAGAGTAATACATTCTGGGTGGTAATACCAGGTCTTTTGCTCTCTGAAATATGTTATTCCAGTTCTGCCACTCCTTCAGTGCTGAGACTGATAAGGCCTGTTTGAGTGTGATTGTACTTCCTTTGTATTTGAATTCTTTCCTTTTTGCTGCTTATAATATTCTTTTCTTTATTTAAGGGTTCTGGAATTTGGCATTGCAATCCTTGGAATTTTTATCCTGAACTCCCTTATAGGAGTGGTTCTGTGGATTCCATCAATGGTTATATTATTATTTTCTTCTAGTATATTTGAACAGTTTTCCCTTAAAATTTCCCACATCATGTTTTCAAGGGTATTTTGTGGGGGACAGATAAGAATGTTTTAAGGCAGAATTGATTTAATGGAAAAAGATGCACAAAATTTCACTGAAGAAAATAATTTCTTAAGAATTAGAATTGACTGAAATGAAAGTACATACTCTGAGTTCCTCCAGACCAGATGATCTCAGGGATCAAGGTCTACAAGACAGGACTCTGTCTTACTCTTTTTATGACACCAATATATTGTTGATATCTAAACCAGGAAGAGTTAAAACAGAAAAAGAAAATTATAGGCCTATCTCCATGTTGAATATAGATGCAAAAATCTTAAATAAAATCTTAGCAAAATGATTACAAGTTATCACTAGGATAATACGCTATGAGCAAGTGGGATTTATATCAGGAATGCAAGTTTGGTTCAATATTAGGAAAACTATTAAATCATATCAAAAGATGCTGAAAAACTTTTCACAAAACACAGTACATATTCCTACTAAAACACTAGAGATTATAGGAATAAATGGATTGTTCCTCAGAATAATAAGCAATATCTATCTGAAACCATCAACAAGGTTTATAGGGAACAGGGACAGGCTAGAAGCATTCCAAACAAGATCAGTGGGAAAAAAAGGATGCTCATCATCACTACTGCTATTCAATGTTGTTTTAGAAATGTTAGCTTTAGCAATAAGAGAAGAAAAAAGAAATTGAAGGAATTAGAATTGAGAAGTAAGAGACAAAATTCTCACTCTGCAGATGACACGGTGGTATACCTGTGGACTCCCCAAAATCATCTAAAATACTACTAGAAAATTTAACAACTTCAGCAAAGTTGCAGAATATAAAATAAATACTCATAAATCCTTAACATATGACTAGCAAGATGCTGCAGAAAGAACTAGAAAGAGAAATCCCATTCAAAGTAACCTCAGAAGATATAAAATAATTGGGCGTCTACCAGCCAACACAGACTCAGAAACTTTTTGAAAACAGTCACAAAGAACTTCTCACACAAATGAAATCAGATTTAAATAAGTGGATTAACATCAACTGCTTATAGAGAAGTCAAGTTGATATAATAAAAATGACAATTGCATCTAAACTATACTACCTGTTTAGTGCCCTTTCAATCAATATTATAAAGAAATACTTTAAAGAATTAGAAAAAGTTGTAAATAAGTAAATTCATATGAAGAAATAAAAAGACAAGAATTTCTAGGGATTCAATGAAAAAAAGGGCAAAAGAAGGTGGTTTAGTCTTATCAGATCTAAAATAATATTATAAAGCATCAGTCATCAAAACTCTTGGGTATTGGCTAAGAAATAGAGTGATGGATCAGTGGAATAGACTAGGCAAAATGGCAGGAAATGATTATAGCAATCTGCTGTTTGATAAACCCAAAGAGTCTGGCTATTGGGATAAAACCAATCTCTTTGATTAGGAACTATTGGGAAAAATTGGAAGTTAGTATGGAAGAAACTTAGATCAAACCAATACCTCACACCCTATACCAAGATAAGATCAAAATGGATAGAGTATTTAGACAGAAAAAAAACCCCAATATTTTAAGGAAACTAGAATCAAGGAGTAGTTTACCTGTCAAATCTATGGAAAGGGAAACAGTGTATGACCAATGAAGAGATGGAGAACATCATTAAAAACAAACTAGATAACTTTGCTTACAATAAATTAAAAAAAAAACTTTTGCACAGACAAAACCACTGTAAAAAAGATCAAAAGAAATGTAGCAAATTTGGAAACAATTTTTACAACTATTATTTCTGACAAAGGACTCGTATATATTTTTTATTAAGAAAGATTTTATTTATTTTGCTTTTTACAAATTTTCTTCCATTCTTGCTTCCCCCACCCAGAAGGCATTTTCTTAGTCTTTACATTGGTTCCAGGGTATACACTGATCTCAGTTGAATGTGATGACAGAGAAATCATATCCTTAAGGAAGAAAAATAAAGTATGAGACAGTAAAATTATATAATAATATAAAGTGTTTTTTTTTCTAATTTGATGGTAATAGTCTTTGGTCTTTGTTAAAAGTACATAATTCTTTCTCTGGATACAGATGGTATTCTCCATTGCAGATAGCCCCAAATTGTCCATGATTGTTACACTGAAGGGATGAGCAAGTCCATCAAGTTAATCATCACCCCCATGTTGCTGTTAGGGTATACAATGTTTTCCTGATTCTGACCATCTTGTTCAGCATCAGTTCATGCAAATCCTTCCAGGTTTCCCTGAATTCCCATCCCTCTTGGTTTCTAAAAGAACAATAGTGTTCCATGACATGCATATACCACAGTTTGTTAAGCCATTCCTCAACTAAAGTACATTCATTTAATTTCCAATATTTTGCCACCACAAAGAGGGCTGCTATAAATATTTTGATGTTTTTACCCTTTTTCATCATCTCTTCAGGGTATAGACCCAATTAGTGGTATTGCTAGATCAAGGGGTAGGCACATTTTTGTTTCCCTTTGGGCCCAAATTCAAACTGCTCTCCAGAAAGGTTGGAAGAGTTCACAGCTCTACTAACAATGTATTACTGTCCCAGATTTCCTGAATCACTTCCAACATTAATCATTGTTCTTTCTGGACATATTGCTCAATCTGAGAGAAGTGAGATGGTATCTCAGAGATACTTCAATTTCCATTTCTCTAATAAATAATCATTTAAAGCAATTTTTCATATGAATAGGATTGCTTTGATTTCCTCAGCTGAAAATTGCATTTGCATATCCTTTGACCATTTGTCAATTGGGGAATGGCTTGTTTTTTTTGAAAAATTGATTCAGTTTTCTGTATACGTTAGAAATGAGTCCTTTTGTCAGGAATACTAATTGCAGAAATTGTTTCCTAATTTACTACATTTCTTTTGATCTTGTTTACAGTGGTTTTGTCTATGCATAAGCTTTTTAATTTAATGTAATCAAAATTATCTAGTTTTATATGAATGATGTTCTTTATCTCTTCCTTGGTCATAAATTGCTTCCCTTTCCATAGATCTGACAGGTAAACTATTCCTTGATCATCTAGTTTGCTTATAATATTGGTTTTTTATGTCAAGATCCTGCTTCCATTTGGAACTAAGTTTGTTCCATACTAACTTCCAATTTTCTCAGTAGATTTTAATCGAAGAGAGAGTTTTTATTCCAAAAGCTGAACTCTTTGGTTTTATGAAAGAACATACATAATCATTTCCTGTAATTGTACCTAGTCTATTGCACTAATGCATGACACTATTTCTTAGCCAATGCCAGGCAGTTTTGTGGACTGATGTTTTAATGATATAATTTTAGATCTGGAGAGCCTAAACAGTCTTCTTTTGTACTTTTTTCATTGAATCCCTGAAAATTTTTGACTTTTTATTTCTCCATATAAATTTGCTTACAACTTTTTTAACTCACTAATGTAATTTTTTTTTTGGAATTTTGATTGGTA
Source organism: Macrotis lagotis (assembly GCF_037893015.1). NCBI lineage: Eukaryota > Metazoa > Chordata > Mammalia > Peramelemorphia > Peramelidae > Macrotis > Macrotis lagotis. The sequence goes on from NC_133659.1 coordinate 90,949,258, forward strand.
AGCTGCTAAACAAGTATTTTAGTTTAGGTAGAACTTTCATTTTTATTATATTATCTTGAACTATCCATGAACAGTTGATGTTAACCCAGGTATTTAAATCTAATATTTTTTTGGATGAGAAGAGTTTTGTAATTGTTTTCAAAAAGTTTTTGAGTCTGCCTTGGCAGGTAGACTCCCAGGTATTTTACTTTGTCTGAGGTTACTTTGAATGGGACTTCTCTTTCTAGTTCTTTCTGTTGTATTTTGTTAGTCATATACAGAAATGTTGAGGATTGATGAAGGTTTATTTAATATCCTGCTCCTTTGCTAAATTTGCTAATTATTTCCAGTAGTTTTTTAGATGACCTTGTATGGTATACCATCATGGCACTGCAAAGAGTGAGAGTTCTTCCCTATTCTAATTCCTTCAATTTCTTTTTTTTCTCTTATTCCTGAGGCTAACATTTCTAATACAATCCTGAATAGTAGTGGTGATGATGGCCATCCTTGTTTCACCCCTGATTTTAGTGAGGATGCCAGAAGCCTATCCCTGTTACATATAGTGCTTGTTCATGGGTTCAGATAGATACTAGTTATTATTCTAAGAAACAACCATTTATTCCTATACTCTCTAGTATTGTTATTAGGAATGGGTGCTGTATTTTGTCAAAAGTTTTTTTAGCATCTCTTGATATGATCATATGATTTCTGATAGGTATGTTATTTATATAATTAATTTTACTAACAGTTGTCCTAATATTGAACCAACCTTACATTCCTGGGATAAATCCTACTTGATCATAATGTATTTTTTCTAGTGATAACTTGTTGTAATCATTTTGCTAAGATTTTATTTAAGATTTTTGCAACTATATTCATCAGGGAGATAGGTCTATAATTTTCTTTCACTGTTTTAACTCTTCCTGGTTTAGGTATCATAATTACATTGGTGTCATAGAAAGAGTTAGGCAGAGTTGCAGCTTCACCTATTTTTCCAAAGAGTTTATATAGAACTGGAAATAACTGTTCCTTAAATGTTTGATGTAATTCACTTGTGAATCCATCTGGCCCTGGAGATTTTTTCTTAGGGACTTCAGTAATGGATTGTTGAATTTCTTTTTCTCAGATAGATTTTATTTAGGGTTTTAATTTCCTCTTCATTTGATCTGGACAACTCAGATTTTTGTAAATATTCATCCATTTCACTTAAATTTTCAAATTTATTTGCACAGAATTGGGCAAAATAATTCTCAAATTGTTACTTTATTTTCTTCCTCATTGGTGGTGAGTTCACCTTTTTTCATTTATGATACTAGCAATTTGGTTTTCTTCTTTTTTTTAATCAAATTGACTAGAAGTTTATTAATTTTATAGGTTTTTCATAAAACCATCTCTTGGTTTTATTTATTAATTCAATAGTTTTCTTGCTTTTGATTTCATAAATTTCTCTTTTAATTTTTAGAATTTCTAATTTGGTATTCAATTGGGGTTTTTTAATTTGTTCTTTCTCTAATTTTTTAGTTGCATATTTAGTTCATTGATTTCTTATTTCTCTAATTTAGTCATGTAAGCATTTAAAGATATAATATATCCCCTGACAGCTTCCTTGAGTGTATCCCATAGGTTTTGGTATGTTGTATCATTATTGTCATTATCTTTGATGAAATAATTATTTTTTTCTATGATTTGTTGCTTAATCCACTCATTCTTTAAAATGAGTTCATTTAGTTTCCAATAAGTTTTGGGTCTATATCTCCCTGGCTCAGAATTGCATATGATTTTTATTGCATTATGATCTGAGAAAGATGTTATTAACTAGTTCTGCCTTTCTGCATTTGGTCATTAGATCTTCATGTCCTTGCACATTTTCAATTTTTGTGTAAATGCCATGTACTGCAGGAAAAAAATTTATTCTTTTCAATATGCATTCAATTTCCTCTGTAGGTCTATCATATATAGGTTTTCTAGCAATCTATTTACCTCCTTAACTTCCATCTGGTTTATTTTATGATTCAATTTATGTAAATCTGAGAGTGGGATGTTGAGTTTTGCTGTCTATATCTTTCTGTAGGTCTTTCAACTTCTCCTCTAAGAATTTTGATGTTGTCCCACTGGATACATACATATTTGGTATTGAAATTACTTTATTGTCTATGGTACCTCTTAAGAAGATATAGTTTCTCTCCTTATCTCTTTTAACACTATCTATTTTGCAGCTCCTTTGTCTGAGATAAGGATTTCTACCCCTGCTTTTTTCACTTCAGCTGAAGCAAAATAGATTTTGCTCCAACTTTTACCTTTACTCTATATGTATCTCTCTGCTTCAAATGAGTTTCTTGTAAGCAGCATATTGTAGGATTCTGGTTTTGAGTTCACTCTGCTATTCACTTACAATTTAAGAGAAAGTTCCTACCATTCAGATTCAAAGTTACAATTACTAACTCTATATTGCCTTCCATGCTATCTTCCTTCTGCTTGCATTTCCCCCTTTTTTCCCTTTATCCATATGCCCCAGTGTTTTTCTTTCTGAATACTGCCACCATCAGTGTGTTTTCCCTCTTATATCAACCCCTTCCCTGTTTTTCCCCCTTTCCATTTTACCTATCCTCCCTTCCTTTTGTTAGTTTCCCTTTTATCTCCTTCCCCATTCCCCCTCCCCTTTTCCCCTTTAAATGCTTGAAAGGTAAGAGAAGTTGCTTAACTTGATTAAGTATGTCTAAATTAACTTTAAGCCAAGACAGATGAGATGAAGATTCAGGTCATTCTCAGATCATCCCTTCTTCCTCTCAATTACAATAGATATTTTGTATCTTTTGGTGTAATGAGATTTAACCCATTCAATTTCCCTCCAACCTCCCTTCTCCTTACTGCCCCCCCCCTTTTAAGGAGGTATTGTTTTTAAATCATTCTGAGTCACAGAAAAGTTATGAGTTTCCAACACTTCTGGCTATGTATATTCTAATAGAGTTGCAGTTTTCTAGAGTTATGAGAATATTTCTCCCAAGTAGGTTTATAGCCAGTATCATCTTACTGTATAGTAGTTTTGTTTTTTTTTTAACCTTTTCATGTGTCTCTTGAGCCTCCTGTTTGATGTCCAAATTTTCTATTTGCTCTGGTCTTTTCAACAGCAATTATTAGAAGTCTCCCATTTCATTAAATGTCCATCTTTTTCCCTGGAAAAGAAGGCTCAGCTTTTCTGGGTAGTAGATTCTTGCCTGCATACAAAGCTCCCTTGCTCTTTGGAATATCTCATTCCAGGCCCTTTTGATCCCTTAAAGTTGCTGTGTCAAGGTCCTGTGTAATCCTTACTGTGACTCCTTGGTATTTAATTATTTTCTTGCTAGCTGCTGGTAGTATTTTTTTTCTTTTATCTGATAGTCTTGGGAATCTGGCCACAACATTACTTGGTGTTTTCATTTTAGGTTTTCTTTCTGGAGCTGGGAATTCAATGTATTGTTTTAATAACTATTTTTCCATCTGTTTCCATGGTATCAGGACAATTTTTCATCACTACATCCTGTAATATTAAGTCCAGGCTTTTTTTTCTCTTCAATGTTTTCAGGAAGGCCAATAATTCTCAGATTCTCCCTTCTTGAACTGTTCTTGAGGTCAGTGATTTTGCAGATGAGTTATTTTCATTATTTTCTATTTTTTCAATCTTTTGGTTTTGTTTAACACAATCTCGTTGTCTCACGAAGTCATTAATTTCTGCTGATTCCATTTTTTTAGAGAGGAAGATTTTTCTAAAGTTATCTTTTGCAGCTCCTTTTCCAGTTAGTCCATTCAAATTTTGAAGGACTTTTCTATTTGCCCAAATGTAGTTTTGAGAGAATCATTTCCTTTTTGCATTTGCTCAATTGAGGAATTGAGAAAATCATTTTATTTTTGAATTTGCCCAATTTAAGTTTTGAGAGTTAGTCTCATTTTGTATTTGTCCAATTGTATTTTTCAAGGATTTGTTTTCTTGTTGCATGATATTAATTTTCACTTGCAACTGGTTAATTTTCTCTTGAGTTTCTTTTCCCAATTTTTCCAATTGATTTTTAAACTCCTTCTTGATATCTTCAAGGAAGTCTTTCTGGGCTAGAGACCAATTCATATTCTCCTCAGCAGTGCTGAGTATAAGTGATATTTTAATCCTTTTTCATAATGTCTTTAGGGTATTGACCCAGGAGTGGTATTGCTGGATCAAAGAGTGTGCACATTTTTGTTGCCCTTTGGGCCTATTTTCAAAATGCTCTCCAGAAAGTTTCAGTTGGAATCTCTCTGGGTTAGAATAAGTCTTTTCTAAGTATTTCTCCATGGGTCCCCTTTACTCTGGCCCTTTTTCATCTTTTGTTGGGCGGGGAGGGAACTGGCTCTTAGAGGTTTGCTTTTGAAGAGCCTAGAAGCTTTGTTCACTTGGCTTAGTATTTCCAAGGGCCAGTCAGTAGGGGATGCTGGTTGCTTTCTCTGTAGTGAGGTCCTCATCAGCAGAACACTGGGCTGGGCCTTGGGGAGGTAGTCAATCTCTTTCTGTTGAGTGAATTTTGTTGCCCTGAGGAGGTGGTGGGGGGTTTGTTTTTTGTTTGGTGTGGGCAAAGGGCTCTGCTGAAAGTATGGAGCTCAGGTCCCTGGCCCAGTTGGTTGTTCTCCAGACTTTCTTGGAGAATTTCTGCTGGAACTCTCCTGCCTGTAACTTCTCTTCCCCCAGCCAAAGACTCTGCAACTAAAATTGTATCTCATACCTGCCACCCACTGAAATCTCTATGGCTGAGGCTGGCCCTCTGGCTTCACCCAGCTGCCATCCCCACACTAATCTTCTGCTCTTGTCTCCTGGTAGACCCATAGTTCCCTGAGATAGAACTTTTTGGTAGGTGTTCTTCTCCTGGTTTCTGTTTTGGGGTTTTTTTGATAGAATTTCTTTTAAAAGGTTTCTCTCATGTTATTTCTGAAGGGAAAGACAGAGCATATTACAGTGCCTGTCTTTTCTCTGCCATCTTGACTGGAAGCCCATTTCTTAAATATATAGATAACTGAGTCAAATTTTTAAATAAAAAGCAATTCCGCAAATGACAAATGGTCAAAGGATCTGAAGAGGCTAATTACAGATGAAGAAATCAAAACAATTCATAGTCATATGAAAAATTGCTCTAAATCACTACTTATTATGCAAATTAAAGTATCTCTGAGGTACCACCCACCTCATAGACTGGCCAATATGACCAGAAAGGACAATGATCAATGTTGGAAGGGATGTGGGATACATTGTTGATGGAGCTGTGAACTCATTCAAACTTTCTGGAGAGAATTTTGAAATTGTGGGCCCAAAGGGCCACAAAAATGCTCATACCCTTTGATCCAGCAATACCACTCCTGGGTCTATACCCTGAAGAGATTATAAAAAAGGGTTAAAACATCACTTATGCAAAGCTATTCATAGCAGCCCTGCTTTGGTATCAAAGAATTGGAAATTAAGTAAATGTCCTTAAGTTGGGGAATGGATGAAACTATGGTATATGTATGTCATGAAACACTATTGTTCTGTTCAAGACCAGGAGGGACTGGGAATTCAGGGAAGCCTAGAAATATTTGCATGAACTGATGCTGAATGAGATGAGAAGAACCAGAAAAAACTGTACCCTCTAACAGCAACATGGAGGTGATGATCAGAATTGATGGACTTGCTCATTCCATCAGTGCAACAATCAGGGAAAATTTGGGGCTATCTGCAATGGAGGATACCACCTCTATCCAGAGAAAGAATTGTGGAGTTTAAACAAAGACCAAAGAATATTACCTTTAACTTAGGGGAAAAAAGTTATGTAATTTTGCTATCTCTTATACTTTATTTTTCTTCCTTAAGGATATGATTTTTCTCTTATCACATTCAACTTAGATCAATGTTTACATGGAAATAATGTAAAGACTAACAGACTTCCTTCTATGGGGGTGGGGGAAGGGAAGCAAGATTGGGGGAAAATTGCAAAATTCAAAATAAATAATTTTTATTTGACACTTTACTTCTAGAATATGAGGGCAATTTTCTGTGACAATTTCTTTTAAAAGTGTTGGCCAGAATCTTTTCTAATCTGATCTTTCAGGTAGTCCAATAATTCTCAAATTAACTCCCAAATGTAGCTTTTCCATGTCATTTGTTTTTCCAATAAGGTATTTAACATTTTCTTCTATTTTCATTCTTTTGATTTTATGACTCATAAAAATCATTGGTTTCTATTTGTCCAATTATATTATTTTTATAAGAAAAAAATTATTTATTTTGAATCAGAAGACCTGGAATAGTATATTTCAGCGAGCAAAGGACCTGGGATTACAAACCAGAATGTACTACCTTGCAAAATTCAGCCTATATCATTAGGGGAAAAGATGGATGTTCAAAGAAATAGAGGACTTTCAGAATTTCCTGACCAGAACTGAACAGTGAATCTCATAGCCAAAAATGTGACTCATAAAAAAGGTAAATGAAAAGGGGAAGGAAAAACAAAACAAAACAAATGCTGGTCAAGACCACCAAATTGTATACAACCCTTAAAGGGATCTCTAGAACTTTACTTCTCTTAGGATAATTTAAGGTTAGAAGATAATTGAAGAGAATGAACCTAAAGGAGGTGAGTATAATTGGGTCCTGTTTCTCCATTGAAGTGGTCCAAGATGACATCCCTCTATTTGAGGAAAAAAACCTGAAGAAGAAGTGGTGTTAACTTTAAGCTTAAGTGTCTCATTATCCTTTGAAACACTTTAATTCTTCTGTGTTTAGCACTTTGGCTAATGAGGACATTGTATACTTTGAAGTCCTAAATCAGTGTTTCTATTATTTACAATCATTTGTAAAATTCTCAGGTGAGCCCTCCAGAGCCAATCTGTATTTAGAGATATTTAAGATTCTTGCAGTTAATTAGATCAGGGTTTAATTTAACCCGTGTTTCACTTAGCATGAACTTAAGTATCCAAGTTGAGTAGTGGGGGGAATGAAGCAGAAGAGAGAATAGGGTAAAAACAAGTGAAGTACCCTGGGTGGGGGGGGAATGCAAAGTGTAAAAGAAAATAGGCCTTGCTTCATTTAATAAGGGGTTAAGTACCCTAACTCTGGGTGGCTGAGGGGAAGGATTGTATTGTGTGAGAGAAAATAGGACTTCAGAGAGGGGTGCAAAGAGTTCAAGAAATGATGTCTTTGGATGATAATTTGGTTTATGAGGAAGATTTTGTATTCTTGAAAGACTTGAAAATGGGTTAGGGTAAAAAATGATTATAATTTAATTTGATACACTTTGAGTCAATGCTGCTTACCAAGCAATCAAACAAAAAATCTGTGATGATTCTTTGATAGGAATATGAGGTTATCCAGCCAGCAAATATTAAATCTGTGATTTATGATAACTGATTAATAGTATTAGATTTATAAATAATACCAAGAGAAGAGGCACACAGATTAACAATTTCAGAGGAAAAGAAGGGAGAATATGAATGCTGAGTAAATTCTATTCAAATGATTTAGCACAGAGAGGGAATAAGATACACTGTCACTTAGGTTTAAAAATCTAATCTAATCAAAAGGGAAGGGGTAGACTGGGAAAAACAAGGGAAGAAGTGACCAATAAAAGGGATGGTAAAGGTATAAGTGAAAATAAAGTGAAAGTTTCATTGTTTTAGGTTTTTGCAAGGCAAATGCAGTTAAGTGACTTGTCAAGATTATAGCTAAGTAATTATTAAGTGTCTGATACTGAATCTGAACGCAGGTACTCCTGAATCCAGGACCGGTGCTCTCTCCACTGCACCACCTAGCCACCCCCAAAAGTTTCATTTTAAAAAGAAAAGTCAAAGGAGAAAGGTAGCAAAATTTTGGTGAGGAGGAATGGGATAAAAAGAAAAAGAAAAACTTAAAAGAAGAAAGATAGCATGGAGGGAAATATAGAATTAATAATTGTAATAGTAAATGTGAATGGAATGTACTGTCCCATAAAATGGAAGTGGATAGCAGAATGAATTAAAAAACAGAATTCTACAATATTTTTTTTACAGGAAACATATTTAAAGCAGAGAGATAAACACAGGGTAGTGGTAAAATGTTGAAGCAAATTATATGCCTTAGATGAAGTAAAAAAATCTGTGGCAGTGGATCTAATCTCAGATAAAGTAAATGCAAAAATTAATCTCATTAAAAGGATATGGAAGGAAACTACATTTTCTTAAAAGGCACCATTGGTAAAGAAGCTATATCAATATTAAATATGTATGCACCTAGAGGGTTAATATCCAAATTCCTAGAGGAAAAGCTGAGTGAATTACAAGGAGATGTAAACAGTAAAACATTAATAATGAGAGACCTCATTCTCCCTGTCTCAGAACTTGATATATCTAGCAGAAAAATAAAGAAAATAAAGATGATTATTCGAATCAGAATCCAAACAGAAAGATGAAAACTTAGATGTGGTAGAGCTCTGGAGAAAACTTAATGGGAGTAGAAAAGAATATATCATTTTCTTGACAGTACATGGCACCTACACCAAAATTGACCATGTACTAGGGCATAAAAACCTTATAATCAAAGTCAGAAAGGCAGAAATAATAAATATACACTTCTCAGACCATGATAAAATTAAAAATATAACTAATAATGAGTCATGGAAAGATAAATGAAGAACTAATTGGAATTTACATAACTTTATCTTAAAGGGTGTATCAAATAGCAAATAATAGAAATAATCAATAATTATATCAACAAAAATAATAATAATGAGATACCATACCAAAATGTATGGGATGTCTTCATGGCAGTTTTGAGGATAAACTTTATATCTCTAAATGTCTATATGAACAAAATAGAGAAAGAGAAGAACAATATATTGGGTATGCAACTAAAAAAAGCTAGAAAATGAACAAATTAAAGATCCCCAAATAAACACAAATTAGAAATTCTGAAAGTCAAGGGAGAGGTTAATAAAATTAAAAACAAGAAAACCATTGATCTCATAAATAAAACAAAGAGTTTGTTTATGAAAAAGTCAATAAAGTAGGCAAACTTTCGGTTTAAAAGAAAGAAGACAACCAAATTACCAGTATCAAAAATGAAAAAGATGAAATCATCACCAATGAGGGGGAAATTAAAGACATAATTCAGAGCTATTTTGCTGAATTCTGTGCTGATAAATCAGATAATTTGAGTGAAATGGATTAATATTTATAAAAATACAAAGTGCCCAGATTAACTGAAGAGGAAATAAATTACTTAAATAACCCCATTTCAGAAAAAAAGAAATTAAAGAAACCATCAATAAAGTGCCCAAGAAAAAGTCTCCAGATGGATTTACAAGTGAATTCTACCAAACATTTAAGGAACAATTAATTCCTGTTCTACATTAACTATTTTTAAAAATGGGAGTTCTGCCAAACTCCTTTTATGATACCAACACGGTGCTGATACCCAAACCAGGAAGAACCAAAACAAAGAAAATTATAGACAAATCTTCCTAAGGATTATTGATGCAGAAATCTTAAAGAAAACTTTAGCAATGGGACTACACAACTTATTGCTAGAATAATACACCATGAACAGGTAGGATTTTTAACAGGCAGGTATGGTTCAACATTAGGAAAACACTCAAAATAATTAAATATAACAAAACAACAGAATTTATATGATTATCTCAATAGATGCTGAAAAGCCCTTTGATAGAATATAACATCAACTTAATAAAAACACTAGAAAGTTTAGGAATAAATGGAGTTTTCTTTAAAATAATAAATAATGGGCCGACTAGGTGGTGCAGTGGATAGAGCACTGGCCCTGGAGTCAGGAGGACTCAAAAATTCAACCTCAGACACTTAATAATTACCTAGATGTATGGCCTTGGGCAAGCCACTTTAACCCCATTGCATTGCAAAAACAAAAACAAATAAAAACAAAAACAAAAAATAATAAATAGAATCTATCTAAAGCCGTCAATAAATATTATATGTAATAGGAATGAACTTGGAGCATTTCCAATAAAATAAGGGTGAAAAAAATCCCCAATATCACCATTACTATTCAATATAGTATTCAAAATGCTAGCAGTAGCAATAAGAGAAGAAAAAGAAATTGAAGGAATCAGAATTGGCATTGATGAAGCCAAACTTTGACTCTTTGATGGTAAACTCAGAGAACCTAAGAAAGTCATCTAAAAAACTTGAAACATTTAAGAAATTCAGCAAAGTAGCAGTGTATAAAATATATATACATAAATCATCATTGTTTCTATATTTGAACACTAAAGTCCAATAACAAGAGCCAGAAAGGGAAATTACATTTAAAATAACAATAGAGGGGTGGCTAGGTTGTGCGTGGATCGAGCACTGGCCTATGAGTCAGGAGTACCTGAGCTCAAATCCGGCCTCAGACACTTAATAATTATCTAGCTGTGTGGCCTTGGGCAAGCCACTTAACCCCACTGCCTGGCAAAAAAAAAAACAAAAAAAAAACCTAAAAAAAATATAATGATAGACCACATTAAATATTTGGTAATCTGTCTCCCAAGACAAACCCAGTAACTGTATGAACAGAATTATAAAGCACTTTTTAAACAAATAATGTCAGATCTAAATAATTGGAAAATGTCAAATGCTCATGGATAGGTTCAGCTAATATAATAAAAATGACAGTTCTACCCAAGTTAAATTGCTTATTCAGTTCCATAACAAACTACCAAATAACTACTTTACCAAGTTAGGAAAAAGTCATTAACAAAATTCATCTAGAGCAACAAAAGGGCAAGAATAGCAAGTAAACTCATGAAAAAAAAATGTAAAGAAAAGTGTCCTAGCTGTACCAGATCTAAAACTGTCCTATAAAGTTGCAGTCATCAAAACTGCCACAGTAAATGACTATAGCAATCGAATGCTTGATATAGCCAGAGACATCATGAGACAAAAATTGTTGGGAAAACTGGAAAATAGAATGGCAAAAACTAGACAAAGATCTGCATCTTACAACTTACACCAAAATAAGGTCAAAATGGGAACAGGATTTAGACATAAAGAGTGATACCATAGATAAATTAATATACCTAGATATACTCTATTTATCTATCTAATCATGGAAAGGGGATAAATTTATGACCAAATAATAATTAGAGCACAATATAAATTGAAAAATGAATGATTTTGGCCCATAATAAATTAAAAAAACAATAAAATTAATGTTGCCAAAATTAGAAGGAAAGCAGAAATTTGGGAAATAATTTTCTCAATTAGGAGTTCTGATAAAGATTCATTTCTAAAATATATAGAGAATTGAATCAAATTTATAAGGCCACAGGTCATTTTCCAATTGATAAATCTTCAAAGATTATGAACAGTTTTCAAATGAAGAAATTTAAGTTATATATGATCATATAAAAATTGCCCCAATTCATTATTTATTATACAAATGCAAATTAAAATAACAATGAGGTATCATCTCACACCTATTAGGTTGGCCAATATGAGAAATATGTAAAATGATCAGTGTTGGAGAGGTTGTGGAAGGATTGGGCCATTGATCCATTGCTGGTGGAGATGTGAATGGATCCAATCTTTCTAGAGAGCAATATGGATTTATCCCCAAAGAGCAATAAAAATGTTCATGCCCTTTGATCTAGCAATTCCAATTCTAGGTCAATATCCAGGAGAAACTATAAAAAAAAATCCTACATGTTCCAACATATTCATAGTAGCTTTTTGGGTAGTGGCAAAGAATTGGTAATTGAGGGAATACCCATCAATTGGGAAATGGTTAAACAAGTTATAGTACATGAATACTATGGAAAAACTATTGTTATATAAGAAGCAAAAATAATTGCACTCTAGAGAAGCAGGAAATGACTTAATGATAACTTTATGAAAATTATCCCTTATATGTCTATATGTCTCTTTCCTGTATTCCTAATTACTTATACCAAAAATTACCAATTTGTAAACATGTCTATCAATTGTGTCTGTGTGTTTGTATATGTGTGTGGTTTGTGTGTGTGTGTGTGTGTGTGTGTGTGTGCAATGCTAACCTGACTGTTCGCTGCTGAGGAGAGGAGGGGTGGGGAGGAAGGGTGGAAAAAAGTTTTGTAACTATATGTGTGCATATGGATGAAAATAAATAAATTAATTTAAAAATAAAATGGAAACACATTTTAGGATGTGACTACACAGCACTAATTGACTTAGTAAATTGCAGTTTTGGTGCCATTTTGTCATTGAATTTTTCAAGGAGGAAAAAAAATCCCTTCCCCATGGCCCAGATTACTAAAATATATATATATAAAAGATTTGTCTAGAGCTACTGGAACTACTTTATCTTGAGATTGACTGATTTGTGAGCAAATGAGAGAGACAGATGAAATCCCGGAAGAATATTCAACAAATTTTAAATTCTTGGAAGGAAATTGAAGGATAGTTTATTACAATAACTTTTTGAATATTGTAACTTCAAGGAGAAAGAGGGATATGAGAAATGAGTAGCAGAATGGAGCTATGGTATCAAAAATTGTATTTGTTTCAGTATATTGAATCTTGACCAGGAGGAAAGTAAAACTCTAAGTCCACTTTATAAAATCATATTTGTCAAGAGATTTTATTTGATGAACTATACTTTTGTTTTTTGTTTTTGTTTTTTAGATTTTTCCAAGGCAATGGGGTTAAGTGGCTTGCCCAAGGCCACACAGCAAGGTTATTATAAGTCAGGTACTCCTAACTCCAGGGCCAGTGCTCTATCCACTGTGCCACATAGCTACCTCTGAACTATACTTTTAAAAATCAATGACTGTGATTATAAATTTATAAACTGAATTCAAAAATGGAAATTCAAGTGATAAAATATAATTATTGAAGAATCATGTACTGTTAGGATTTAGCATTAAGAGAAATTATTTTAACTCACATTTAGATATTTATTGTGCTTTTGGGCAAATAACCAAAGACTTGAATGTTAGTTTCCATCAATAATACTTTTGACAAAATTTAGTGCATTGTAAAGAGAAAAGAACCAAATAAATTTTAAAATTCTACCAAATTCATAAAATGTTATTTTTACAGTATTGAATAGGAGGAATTATTACTAGAAAAATATTTTGTTCTGAGTTTTTCTACCTAGAAATATGTTGAATATGGGGGGGGGGATAAAATTACATCTTAATGAAGGGCAAAATTGATATTACTTTGATGGAATATTTTAGACTTGACTCAATGATTTAAATAACTAGCACATAACAGTAGATCATATATATATATATATATATGTATATATATATATATATATATATATATATGAATGTTTCAAAGGAAACAATAAAATTGGGGCAATAGGAGCACTACATATTTTTAAAAAAGCATATGCTTTTTTATAGTAATCTGGTGTCTTAAAAGAGAATTTGAATTAAGATTGAAAAGATAACAGTATGCTAAAACTGCCTGAGGAGCTGGAGAAAAATACTATATTTTCATAGAATAGTCATTTGGAAAAGAATTGATTATATATGTGTAAAATACTTGTTGAGGGTGCTATATAATAAGTAGTTAGAAGGCACTTATCTTTTATTTGGATGGAGGAATATGGAATATATATCAGAAAAATGAAAGAAAAAATAGCAATTTATAGCTAACTGAGGAAATAGGATCCTCGCATCTAGCAACATTTCATTCATTTGTTCAGGTTGTTTCATTAAGACTATATTTTCTTTTCTATAAATACAATTTGAATATTTGTTGTACCATACATTATCAAAAAAGGACATGTTCTATCCTAATAAAAATTCAATAGTTCTCTAATATTATATTCAGATGCTATATTAAATTTTGAGGATCTATCTTAAGATAAGTGAAGATTTCTCTTGCTTCTATCTCTAAGATATCCTGTATATCTACACAACTTTTATTAAAAAGATAATAAAAGAATGATTTCTTGAAAAATTTCTGTTACTCCATTTTCCCAAATCCCTTAAAGCTGTTGGAGGTATTTTATAAGTGCTTCATACAAAACTACATAATATAAAAATACAATTCAAAGATTTTTTGTAGATCAGTCATTCAATTGACCATAAGGTCCACATAATTTTTGGATATTTACTTGACAAAGACAGGGGAGTGACTTGCTATTTTCTTTTCCAGTAGATTAAGGCAAATAGAAGTTAAGTGATGTGCCTAGAGTCCCAAATTTAATAAGTTTCCAAGATTAGGTCTTTCTGACAGGTACCTAGATGGTTCAGTGGATAAAGTCCTGGTCTAGAAACTGGAAGGTTTGAATTTAAATCTAGTCTCAGATACTTATTAGCCATGTGACCACTCCACAAATGCCTTAAACACTAACTCACTGGAGTTACTCACTGGAGAAGAAAAAAAAAACACAACAACAACCCAATATCTAGGTTCTAAAATAATAATCAACAATGTTTCTTCATCATTTTTCAAATAATATTGAGACCATTATTTCTGACAACTTTGGATGTTGAAAGAATTTTTCCATATGAAAAATTTAAATTGCTCTTCTTTCCTTATGTTTCTTGCCATTAAGCAACTCTACAAAAATCATATTTAGTGTTGTTCTAATCTATTTACCTCAAAATTCTATATTTTGAATAGTGAAATGATGAATGACATTTAAAAATCTACCTAATGCACTGAGATGACCAGACTGTATTGTTATTTCCAGTGAAAGATTGTGACAGAACTAAATTATTTTGGATTGTTGGATAGTTCCTTAATCTTAAAATATTGCTGTCCTGATTTGATTTAATTCATCAGTCTAGACAATAAAATATAAAATATGATATTAGACTACACTTACATCCTCCCTCTACAGTCTTATCTTCAACCTAAGAATTCCAAATTAATCCTGACCCTATAGTAAAATCTATTATTATTTTTTTTTAGGATTTTGCAAGGCAAATGGGGTTAAGTGGCTTGCTCAACACCACACAGCTAGGTAATGATTAAGTGTCTGAGTCCGGATTTGAACCCAGGTACTCCTGACTCCAAGGCTGGTGCTCTATCCACTGTGCCACCTAGCCACCCCAAAATCTATTATTATTTTGAAGCATACAGATAGATAATTATTTAGAAAAAGAACTGCAGAGCACTTATCTGAATTTGATATTTTAAACAGATGTCTCCTCTAACAGTGAAATCAAAAGAAGCAAAGAAAAACCAAACTCTAAATTCAATAAATTTTCCTAACTTGCCTATTAAGTAACCAAAGAAGTTGTGCATTGCACTCCTTCAACAAAAATTTTACTAAGCACTCTATATGAGAGCTACATTCTATGCTATAACCTGGAAAAACAAAGACAAAATCAAATCAGTCATTGTCTCCAAGGAGCTTCCCTTCTATTGGGAAGGAATGTGTTCACAGTTAAATACAACCCTATTAAAAATAGTCGGGACAGGGCACCTAGGTGGTACAGTGGATAGAGCACCAGCCCTGGAGTCAGGAGTCCTGGAGTTCAAATCCGGTCTCAGACACTTAATCATTACCTAGCTGTGTGGCCTTGGGCAATCTACTTAACCCCATTGCCTAGCCAAAAAAATTAGTTGGGACAAAGAAATAAAAATTAGTATATTAATGTAAAGGAAAAATCTCAAATTTTTGTATATGTTTAGAATTCAAAAATTAATATTTCCTTCTTTTGCACAAATACTCATTTCCATGATTTGACTATAAGTTCACAAGATTTTCACACATATTATAGAATACTGGAGATATTGATGACCGTAGTATATTTTTTATAAATCTACCATTATTTCTTACATTTAGATTTTCATTGGCACTGAATACAGGTGAATTCTTTAAAAAAACCGTGTTTGTGTGTGTGTGTATGTGTATACATATATAAATATTATATATACACATAAATAGGTTTTAAACTTTAATAACATGGCTCAAGAAAGCATTACAGTATTAATTCTCTGTTTACTCTCCATTAATTTATGCAGTATCAGAGGACATTTCCTTAATATATACAATTTTACTAGAACTGATCATTTTCTTAATGCTAAAAAAGTCTTCCAGGCCTACTGGAAATAAATAATCCCTCAAATAAAGTACATGAAGGTCCTTATGTCGTAGCTGGTCTTCTTTCACAGACTTAAATGAAAAGTGAACTGCTTAACTAAAACTTGCAATTTTTCCAAACCGTAATACTGAAAAAACAAAAATAAACTAATGCAATATAACATACCGTAATACTGAAAAAACAAAAATAAACTAATGCAATATAACATACCTGTAGATATCCCTAAATCTGGAAATGAGTGGGTTTTTACATTCTTAAACATTATATATATATATCTATATATATATATGTATATATACACAAAATATTGATATATCTATTTATATTTATCTACATCCATTTATATAGATATATAATGTATAAATTCTAAATTCTCTTTATTTTAGAGCCCTTTTTGATCCACATAGAAAGCAATAATTATGATATTAATTATATTTGTGAAATCATGGAAAACCTTTCATTAATACCTCTATTGCAAAAAAAAGCAAGAAAAAGAAGAAAAAAAGTACTTCAATTTATGGTCAGAAATCATCAGACTTCCCTTTCAACATGGAAAGCTTTTTTTCTCATAAGTCCTTTCAATTTTCTTGGCTCATTTTACTGATCAGAGTAGTTAAGCATTTAACAAGCTACCATTATTACAAAATTAATCTTATTTTTTGCAGCGATATCCTGGTTCTGCTCATAAAAATTTTCATCATCTCATATAATTCTTCCTAGGTTTTTATGAAACCATACACCCATGATTTGTTATCTTACAATAGTATTTCATCAAAATAATATACCATGGTGTGTTAAAATATTCCAAGTTTTATGAGCATCCCCTCCATTTTCAATTCTTTTTCACTACATATTTTTGAACATATAGTTTTGTTTCCTTTTCTTTTTCCTCTGATCTCTTTGGCATAAAAACATAATTGCTATAAAAACTTAGTGCTATACAGCAGGATCAAAAAGTGTACATAGTTTAATAATACTATATTCCTAGTTCCCGTTTGTTCTTCACAAAGATTTGGACTAGTTCACGGTCACACCAACAACTTTGTGCCAATTTTTCATTGATGTTTATTAGGGAATTGGGTCCAAAATTTTCTTTCTCAGTTTTAAATCTTCCTGGTTTAGTTATAAGCACCACATTAGTGTCATAGAAGAAATTTATCAGTACTCTTCTTACAACTATTTGTTTTTCAAATAGTTCTTATAGAATTAGAATTGTTTTTCAAATGTTTGATAGAATTCACTTGTTAATCCATCTAGCCCTGTTAATTCATTGTAGGATTGTTCAATTTCATTTTCTGAAATAGTATTAAGTATTTTATGTCCTCTTTTGTAAGTCTGAGGAATTCATGGTTTAGTAAACATCCATCCATGTAACTTAGAATGTGAGTTGTTTTTTTTTTTTATCATAAAGCTGGTCAAAATAACTTCAAAATATTACATTTAAGTCCTCTTCATTGGTGGTAAATTCACCCATTTCAATTTTGATCTTGACAATTTAGATTTTCTTTTATTAAAATCAAATTAACAAAATATTTATCTATTTATTGATTTTTTCCATAAAGCCATCTCTTAGTTTTATTTATTAGTTTAATGGTTTTCTTTTCATTTTATTGCTATGAACTTTGTTTTACACAATTTCTAGTATTGTATTTAATTGGAAATTTAAAATTTTTTTTCTAGATTTTTTGGATGTATAATCAATTCATTTATCTCCAATTTCTCTATTTTATTCATGTGAATATTTGGAGATATAAAATTTTTCTTTAGTAAAACTTCTTTTACTTTATCCCACAAGTTTTGTGTTTTTGGTCTTATTATTTTCATTGTCTTGGATGAAATTATTATTTAGATCTATGAATTGTTGTTTTATCTACTGATCCTTTAAAAATAGTTTCAAATTAATTTTATTCTATATTTCCATGACTTTTTATTGGCCATCATTTTTATTGCCTCATGATCTTAAAATGATGCACTTAATATTTTTACCTTTCTGAATTTAGTTGAGATTTTTAGCGCCCAATACATGGTTAATTTATTTCTAGGTACCTTTTATCTCTGAGAAAAAAAAATGTAATCCCAATTTATTTTTCTCCAGAAACATGCAACTTTTCTAAAATTCTATTGCTCTTTTAATTTCCTTCTTGTTTATTTTGTTGCTAAATGTACCTAGATGGAGGTTAAAGTCCTCCACCAGTATAATTTTTCTCTCTGTGTCTTCAACTCATTTAGCTTCTGTTCTAAAAATTTGGATGTTGTACCTCTTGGTGCATAAATGCTTCATATTGAAATTACTTCCTTGTCTAAAGTTCCTTATCCTTTTTAATGTGATAAACTTTTTTTTTTACTTTGTCTGAGATGAGGATTGATACTCGTGCTTTTTTCACTTCAGCTGAATTATAATACATTCTGCTTCAGCTTTTATCTTTAGTGTATCTTTCTGCCTCGAATGCATTTCTTGTAAACAGCATTATTGTAGTTGTATTATTTTAATCCTCTGATATCTGCTTTCATTTTTTGGGAGAATTCATTGCATCCCAATTCAGTTATAATTACTAACTCTTTATTACCTTCCACTTTATCTCCCCTCAGTGGTTTAATTCTGATTACCACCTCCCTTAATTTGTCCTGCTTCTGTCAGTCCCCCTCACTTTTCCATCCCCTTTATCCTTTTAGCGTTTTTTACCATCCTTTTCTTCTATTACTTTCTCATTCATTTCCACCTTCTCCCTCCTAATGCCTGAAGGATAAAATAAATTTCTAAATTCAACGAAGTGTCTGTGTTATCCTCAATTTGAAACAAATCCAATGAAATTAAGATTCAAGCAGTTCTCCCATCTATCTCTCTACTATCCACTCTACGGTCCTTTGTACATCATCATGTGATGTAATTTATCCAATTCTGTCTCTCTCCTTCCTCCCATTCAAATACAATTCCTTTTTTAATGTCTAAATTTAAAAACAATAATAATCTCATCAAATTCAACTTATTTCCATCCCTTCTGTGCAAATGTACATCCTGTAATAGAGATACAGTTCTCAAGAGTTATAAGTATCGCCCTTCCATGTAGGGATGTGTGCAGCTTAATCTTTTGATTAACACTTTTTTTTTCTTTTCTTCTGTTTTTCTTTTAATAGATCTCTTCAGTCACCTGTTTTAGTATCAAATTTACTGTTCAAATCTGGATTTTTTTTCTGGAAACTTTGAAAAGCACATAATTTGTGAAAAGTTGTTCTTTGCTTCTGAAAGAATATGCTCCATTTTGTTCTTAATTAATTCTTGGTTATAAAACAATCTTCTTTGCCCTTTAAAATATCATATTTCGGCACAGTTAAGTGGCGCAGTGGATAAAGCACTGGCTCTGGAGTCAGGAGTACCTGGGTTCAAATGTGGTCTCAGACACTTAATAATTACCTACCTGTCTGGCCTTGGGAAAGCCACTTAAACCCATCTGCCTTGCAAAAAAAACCCCCCTAAAATATATATATATATATATATATATATATATATATATATATATATATATATATATATATTTCAGGCATTCAATTCATTTATGTTGATGCAATTCAAGTACTGTGTAACTTTCCCTGTGGTTTCTTGATATTTGAATTGCTTCTTTCTGGTAACCTGCAGTATTTTCTCCTTAATTTGATAATTCTGGAATTTGTTTACAATATTCTTTGTCATTTTCATTTTGAGATCCCTTTCAAGAGGAGATCAGTGTATTCTTTCAGTGACTATTTTACCCTCTGTTTCTAGCTTATCAGGGAAATTTTCTATAATGACTTTTTGAAAGATGTAATTCAGTATCTTTTTTTATCCAGATTTTCACATAGTTCAATTATTTAAAATAATTTCTCCAGGATCTATTTTCCAGGTCAGTTGTTTTTTCAAACGGGTATTTTAAATGTTTTTCTATTTTTTCAATTTTTTCAATTTTTCTTGACTGATTCCTGATATCTCATTAAGTCACTGTTTTCTACTTGTCCCATTTTATTCTTCAAGATATTATTTTCTTCATTTAGTTTTTACGTCTTTTTCCATTTGATCAATTTTATTTTTAAATTTATTTAAATTTTATTTTTACCATTTTCTCAGTTATCTTTTTGAAAGAATTATTTCCTTTATTTTTAGTTGCCCAATTTTATTTTTAAAACATTTTTTCAATGTTTTTGTGCTTGCTTTTCCAAGATGTTGTATTTCTCTTTCATTTCCTTTCTCATTTTTTCTACTTGATTTTTTACATCCTTTTTGAGATCTTCCAAGATATATTTTTGTACTGGGAATGAATTAATATTCTCCTCTGTAACTTCGTATGTAATACTATTTCTGCCATCCTCTTCTGAGATGGATTTTTTTCCCTTTCTTTATCTTCAAAGTACCTTTTTTATAATCTAATCTTTACTCTGATTTTTCTTACTCATTCTGAATTTTGTGTGGGCACTGTGCCAACTTCTTGTGTTGTAAGAGGGTACTAGTTCACAGATTTTTTTGTATTGAGAACCTTAGAGCCTTGGTTACTGGGTTGGGCTGTCCACATTGAGAATGGCAGCAGGTTGCTCATTGGGCTGAGGTCTTCTAGCCTGGTAATGCTAAAAGCTTACTGTCTGGGCTGGTGCATCCAGTCCAGTTGTCAGACTGAACTAGGGTGATTTTCATCTCCTGTGTTGGAGCCCTCCCAACCAACTAGAAGTACTATTAACATGCTGAACTCCAGGGGCCTCCGTGCCAGATCTCTCTTATGACTGAGAACCTTTGGTTGTCCGCTCCACACCAGCCCATGCACACTGAATTTTATTCCTTGTTCTAGGCAATTTCTTACTCCTCCTGAGACAAGGCCTTGCTGGACAATGCTCCACTGTGTTTTCAGTGTATTCTGTCCTTCTAAATTCTTTTAGAGACCTGACTAATGTTTTTCTGAGGGAAAACTAGGAGATCTTAAAAAAATTCCTGGCTTCTCTGCCATCTTGGTTCCATTCCATTGTAATTATTTTTACCTCAGGGGCGGAGACAAGATGGAGACAAGAACAGATCGTGTCTTAGGCACTCTCTCATATATTTTTGAAACTAAGGACTTATATTTTTGAGAGACAGAACCCACAGAGGGACCCAGTGAGGCAGTTCTCCTACTCAAGGTAACCTGGAAAAGAGCAGAAAGGCTCTGCTCCCCAGGGTTGGATGGGTGGCCTGCAAGAGGGGTGGCGTGCCAGAGGGGTGGCCTGCCAGAGCAAAAGAACTTCAGGCTCCTGGAGGCAGCCCCAGGGCACTGGGAGCCAGAGCTCAAAGCAGTGGGGGAGTTTCCTGAGCTACGCCCCGGAGAGCACCCAGCACAAATTAGGGGAACAGTGGGAGGATGTCTGCCAGAGTGAGCATGTAAAGTCCAGCCCTCAGAGCAGACAGCATGCAGCTTGGCCACTGCATTCCAGATCCAGGAAACAGAAGTAGCCAGAACCAGTAAGCAGGAGCCCCCAAGGCATGAGCCCATTGAGCTGAGGGAGGGGAATGAAGAGAGACAGCAGAGCTCTGCCCCTGAGAACACAGAGCCCCACACACTGAGACCCTTGTGGGTATGTCCCAAAAGCTCAGGAAACACCCCATAAGCAGTCTTAGGCTGGGAACATGAGCAAGCAGAGAAAAAAAAAAAGGAACACCATTGAGAAATACATTATCTATGATCCCAAGAAGGATCAATATACTCAGTCTGAAGATGAGGAAACACAAGCTCCTGCATCTAAAAAACTCGAAGAAAAACAGAAATTGGGCTCAGGCTATGACAGAGTTCAAAAAAGACTTCGAAAATCAAATGAGGGGGTTAGAAGAAAAACTGTGAAGAGAAATGCGAGAGATGTAGGAAAAACATGAAAATGAAGTCAGCAGCCTAGTCAAGGAAATCCAAAAAAAAAAAAATGCTGAAGAAAATAGCATGCTAAAATCCGGCTTAGGTAAAATAGATAAAACAGTTCAAAAAGTTATTGAAGAGAAGGATGCTTTAAAAAGCAAAATTGGCCAGTTGGAAAAAGAGATAAGAAAACCCTATGAAGAAAACAAATCCTTCAGACAAAGAATAGAAATCAGGGAGATTGATGAATTCACGAGAAATCAGCACTCATTACTTCAAAACAAAAAACAAATGAAAAATTAGAAGAAAATGTTAAACATCTCATTGAAAAAAACAACTTTAGGAAAAAACAGATTTAGGAAAGATAATTTAAAAATTATTGGAATAGCTGAAAGTCATGATCAGGAAAAGAGCCTTGACATCATTTTCAAAGAATTACTAAAACTGCCCTGATATCCTAGAAGCAGAGGGCAAAATAGAAATGAAGAGAATCCACCGAAACACACCCCCCCCCGAGAAAGAGATCCCAAAAAACCAACCCCTAGAAATATTATAGCCAAGTTCCAGAACTCCCAAGTCAAAGAGAAAATATTACAAGCAACCAGAAGGACACAATTCAAATATCTTGGAGCTGCAGTCAGGATCACACAGGAATTAGCAGCAACTATGTTAAAAGCTCGTAGGGCTTGGAATATAATATACTGGAAGTCAAAAGAGATTGGAATGCAACCGAGAATCAACTACCCAGCAAAAATGAATGTCCCCTTCCAGGAAAAATGATGGATTTTCAATGAACCAGGGGAATTTCAAATGTTCCTGTTAGAATGACCAAACTTGAACAGAAGGTTTGATCTTCAAATACAGGACTCAGGTGAAGCATAGAGATTGGAGAAGGGGAAAATATGAGGGACTTAATAATGATGAACTGCATGTATTCCTGCATAGAAAAATGACATTGATACTACTCATATGAACCTTCTCAGTTAATAGAGCAGGTAGAAGGAGCTTTTATAGTTGAAGCATAGGAGAAAGCTGAATTTGAAGATAAAATATGTTGTAAAAATGGAGTCAATAGGAAAAAAGGAAATGTAATGGGAGAAAGAAAAAAGAGAGGGGGAATAGGCCAAGATATTTCATATAATAAGATTTTTCTTTATTACAATGAGCTATTGCAATGATATGGAAGGGGGGAAGGCAAGGGGGAATGAGGGAACCTTTCCTCTCATCAGAGGTGGCTAGGAGAGGAAACAGCATATATACTCAATGGGGTATAGACATCTAGAGTAAGAAGGAGGGGGGGAACAGGGAGAAAGAGGGTGATATGACTGATGGAGGAGAGGATGCACCATGGGGGGGGAGAGTGGTCAGATATAACACATTTTGTTTTTTACTTCTTGCAAGGGGCTGGGATTGGATAGCCTGTCCGGGACCATAGGGCCAGGTGGATGCTGGGCCTAAGGGGTGGTAGGGGGGCTCTGGGCCTCTTGGCCCCAGGACCAGGGATCTCTCTGTTGTGCCACTCAGCTACCCTACAGCAGAGTCAAAGTGAAAGGAGAGAGAAAATATAGTACATGTTAGTGGAGAAATACAGAAAGGAGGGAGTTGCAATCAGCAATGGCAACGGTGGAAAAATATGCAAGTAACTTTTGAGATGGACTTATCATAAAGAATGTGATCCACCCATGACAGAGTTGTTGGTGTTTTAACAAAGACTGTAGCACATTTTTTATTATTATTATTTTGGGGATGTGCAGGGAAAATGGTAGCCTGCGTGGGGCTGCATAGCCAGGTGATCATTGGGTGTCTGAGGCCAGATTTAGACACGGGTGCTCCTGGTTCAAGGGCCAATGCTCTTTCTGCCATCCAGCTACCCCTACTACTATTACTATTTTATTTTACTTTGGGTCTTTTTCCTTTTTTTTTTTTTTTTGGTTTTTGCAGGGCAGTGGGGTTGGGGTGGCTTGCATGTCACACTGCTGGGTGATTGTTGGGTGTGTGGGGCTGATATGGGCTCCTAGCTCCAGGGCTGGTGCTCTGTCCATTGTGCCACCTGGCCATACCCACAATTATTACTATTATTTTTTTAATTTTAATTTTTTCTCTCCCCTTTATTGCTCAAGCAAGTCTATATTTTTGGGGGCAGGGGTATTCTGTTTACTCTTTAACAAGAATATTTTATTAATGTATAAAAAACATTATTTGTAAAAAAAAATGTGCATACCCTTGGATCCAGCATACCACTCCTCAGTCTGTACCCTGAAGAGATGATGAAAAAGGGTAAAAACATCACTTGTACAAAAATATTCATATCAGCCCTGTTTGTGGTGGCAAAGAATTGGAAATCAAGTAAATGTCCTTCAAATGGGGAATGGCTTAACAAACTGTGGTATATGTATGGAACACTATTGTTCTATTAGAAACCAGGAGGAATGGGAATTCAGGGAAGCCTGGAGGGATTTGCATGAACTGATGCTGAGTGAGATGAGCAGAACCAGAAAAACACTGTACAAACAGCAACATGGGGGTGATGATTAATAGTACTCGCACATTCCATCAGTGCAACAATCAGGGACAATTTGGGGCTGTCTGCAATAGAGAATACCATCTGTATCCAGGGAAAGAACTGCAGAGTTTGAACAAAAACCAAGGACTATTACCTTAAATTTAGGAATAAAACCCTGATATCTTATTGTCTGATCTTGCTCTTATACTTTATGTTTCTTCCTTAAGGATATCTCTCTCATCACACTCAATTTGGATCAATGTTACTAACATAAAAATCATTCTGAATCATTTGTTTCTTCACAGATATACTGATTTGTTACAGTAAAAAAAATCACAAATTTATCTATAGTTAGGAGAAAGAATAAAAAATCAAAATAAAATGAGAAATTTAAAACAACTATAACTTGGCCTATCTGAACAACTTCTTGATGCTAAAATGTGATGTAGATATGACAAAGAAATTAGCACTTTATAAAATATTTTCATCTATTTATTTAACAAATGAAAATCAGTAAGTGGAAACTCTCCTGTCCTTACAATTTTGTCTTTTCTACCTTCATACACCCATCTACTCAGAGGAATAAATATGATTGATTTTGCCTTATACCTGCACTGTGAATATTGCAGATCATCTGTCAAATATTTTTACCTTAACAACATTCTTTTATCTATTCTTCTTCTTTTCTCTGTATTATTTAATCACAGGTACCTAGAAGCAAAATATTTCAATCCTCTACCTTCTATTATCACACTCAATCTTTTCTTATCCTGTCTTGTCCATCAGAGGACAGTTTTTTTTTTTGTGAGGAGTTATTGTCTCATTCTTTGTATTTATATTAGCACATACTGTAGAACTTTATAAATGAATATTTATTGTATCTAGCTATTTTCTGGGAAAGTAAATAGTCTAAAAAGTGCCCAATTTAACCCATACATGACTGATTTTGTAAGCCAAAATACATACATATTATACTTGAATTAAATCAAAAGGTCTCCCCAAGTACTGATTGTTGATCAAGCAGATTAACTTTGTAACCCAATGGCATGTTCCAGGGCTGGTTGCAGATTAAGTTGATTAACTTTGTAGCCTGAAGGCTCAGCCCAGACTGTGCTGGGACAACACAGATCTTGCCCCAGGTTTAGGGAGTAGTCCACTAATAAACATCATAGGCAATCCAGAGAAAGCTTCTGGAATCCCTTACTGACCTGGCCACTGAGTAAAACCCCAGGAATTCCTAATCCCACTAAGCAAGGTCTCTAGTAATCTTAACACCAAAGGTCTGTGAACTAGAGCCTCTCCCAATACAAGATTCTAGGGAAAGGACCCTAATTGAAGAAAAGTCAGTGCAAAGCAGGGTCCACTGAATGTTGACTTGAAGATAAGGATACCATCTCAGAGGAGAATTTATAGTGGTCTTTAATCCAGAAAGACTTCTTATAAGAGATCAGAAAGGAGTTTTAGAAACCAAATGGAAAAATTGGGAAAAGAAAT
The DNA here is from genome assembly GCF_037893015.1 of Macrotis lagotis. Classification (NCBI taxonomy): domain Eukaryota; kingdom Metazoa; phylum Chordata; class Mammalia; order Peramelemorphia; family Peramelidae; genus Macrotis; species Macrotis lagotis. The sequence continues at coordinate 90,975,087 of NC_133659.1, forward strand.
GCAAGAAAAAAATGAACACTATGCAAGAGAAAATTAAGATCTTATATCAAGAAAACAAATCCTTTGAAAACACAAATAGGCAAATGGGGGGGAAAGTTACAAATACCTTCAAAAAGAGAATTGAGAAATTGGAAAAACAAGAGGCAAATGGTAAATTGAAGAAAACTCTTCTCTAAAAAAATGCTTGGAATCTGTGCAACTAATGCTTTCATGAGACACCTACTGTTAAACAAAATTTTAAAAAATTAGAAAATAGGAGAAAATGTAAATACCCCATCAGCAAAAAGCTTGACCTGATCCAGAAAGATCCAGAAAGACAATTTAAGAATCATAGGACTTGCTGAAAACCTTGAAGGAAAAAAAAAACAACCTGGACTACATACTTCAGGATATAGTGAAGGAGAACTATCCTGATATCCTGGAATCAGAGAAAAAAATAGTCATTGAAAGAATACAGTGATCCCCTCCTTAAAAGGATACCAAAATGCAAACAATAAGAAATATCATGGTCAAACTCCAGAACTATCAGAACAAGGAGAAATCCTTCAAGCAGCCAAAAAGAAACAATAAAAATAACAAGGAGCCACAGTCAGGATTAACTAGGACCTGACTGCATCAACATTAAGAGATTGAAGGGCCAGCAATATAATATTCTGAAGAAGAAGGGAATTTGGAATGTAGACAAGAATTCACTATTCAACAAGATTGAGTCTTCTCTTTCAGGAGGAAAGATGGAAATTTAATGAAATAGGAGACTTTCAATTTTTCCTGATGAAAAAACCAGAGCTAAACAGAAAATTTAGTGTTCAAACAGGAGACTCAATTGATACATGTAAAGGTAAATGAGAGAAGAGAAAGAAAATACTGTTATACAATAAAATAAAACTAGTTCACTTCCCATCTGGGAAGAAGATTCTCATAACTCTATTACAGGGAATATACTTACCAAGAAGTAGTGGACTCTCATGACTTGTCCATGACATTGACAGAGTAAATTAAGTATAATAACTCCTTAAAAGAGGGACACAGTAAAGAAATAGGAGGAAGTAGGAGATTTAATGGGGCAAATTGCATCACAGGAAGAGATGCAAAGGACAAATTGCAATAGTGTAGGGAGCATCCAGCATCCCCACCTGTCTGGTGAGAAGTTGAATAGAAAGACATAGGCAAGTGGGGACTACAAACAAAGCATTCCATTTATTGTCCAAAGAGTCAGAATATTTAAAGTTAAAACCTGCAAAGGATATGTAACCAAAGTTGAAAGCTTGTGATAATTATACCCTGTGATCTGGTCACAGTCCTCTGTGCACGCTAGACATGTCATGTATACAGGATTTGTTTTGTCTAACTCAGTACTTGTCTCTACACATGTATAAATGTGTAGAATATTTTCAGGTATATTTTCATCCCAAGTCTCGGAGCCATATCCTTGTACTTTGATACTCCCTCTGTTCTCAGTCTATATCTAGCATTGTATAAATCTCCAGCTTTCATGGAGAACTGTTTTGTAGCAATCTTTGAGCATGATTTCTCTGAAAACCAAGTATGTGCTAAGATATGGCCTGGATCATGGTTTTACACCCTGCTCCAGTCCTCTACACAATAGAGAGGAAGAAGAGAGGAGTTGAGAACTGCCTGAATCTTACTTTCATCAGGTTTGGCTCATAGAGATATTAACATATCACTCAGTTGAGTTTAGAAATTTTTCTTCCCTTTCAAGTATTAAAAGGGGACAGGGAGATCAGGGAGGAAAGGAGGAATTGACAGAAGAAAGGGAAGGAAGAAGGGATAAAAAGGAAAGGAGAAAGAAAGGGAGGGTATTGGGATAGAAGGAGTAAACACACTTAAGGAGGTGGTATTCAGAAGGGAAATACTGGGAAATAGGAATAAGGTGAAAAACTGTGAAAAATACAATTGAAAGGAAGATAACATGGCAATCAATAATGAGTTAGTAATCATAAAGTTAAATATAAATGGGATGAACTCTCACATAAAAAGGAAGTAGATAGCAGATACAATTTAAAACAAGAATCCTCTAATATACTGCTTGAAAGAAACACATTTGAAGGAGAGACATACATACAGAGTAAAGTTAAAAGGCTAGAGCATATTATACTTCAGCTGAAGTAGAAAAGGCAGGGGTAGCAATCCTTATCTCAGACAAAGCAACTGCAAAAATACATCTCATTAAAAGAGATAAGGAAGGAAACTATATACTTTTAAAAGATACCATAGACAATGAAACAATTTCAATACTAAATATATATGCAGCAAGAGGAATGACATACAGATTCTTAGAGGATCTGAATTCGTTAGAGGAAGACTTATACAACAATATTCTGCTCTATTACTGGTGGGAGTCTTTAACCTCCCTCTCTCAGAATTAAATAAATCTTCTAACCATGAAATAAACAAGAAGGAAGTTTAAGACATAGATAGAATCTTAGAAATCTTAGACATGATAGTCCTTCAGAGAAAATTGATCAGGGATAGAAAGGAATATATATATATATATATATATATATATATATATATATATATATATATATATATATATATATTCTGCAGTACATGGCACCTACACAGAAACTGACCATCTTCTAGTTCATAAAAATGTCATAATCAAAAGCAGAAAGTTAGAAATATTAAATAAATTCTTTTTCAAACTAAAAAGCAAGAAAAAATCATGTGTAATAATGCCCTTGGAGAGATAGATCTAAAACTAATTGGAAACTAAATAATCTCATTTTAAAGAATGAGTAGATTCAGACTTCCGGGCAAGATAATGGAGAGAAGATAAGCACTGTGCTAAGCTCTCTGGGTTTCCCCTCAGAAATAACATGAAAGAAACCTCTTAACAGAGATGATTGACAAAAGCCAGAAAGAGAAGTTAGGAGAAGAACACCTACCAAAATGTCTGTTTCAAGGGACCTTGGGTAAACCAGGAACAGAGAGTGGAGGACTAGGTCATAGGCAGCATTGGGGTGAAGTCAGAAGCCCAGTCTTAGCCTTGGAGGCTTTGGTGAGTGGCGGGTCTGAGAACCAATGTTAGCCAGCCCCTCCTCCAACATGAGATCCTTGGAAAATGAAGAAAGACCAGCCTAAAGGGGAACCCATTGTGAAATATTGATAAGAAACAGCTCCTAACTCAGAGAGATCTAGAACTTTCAAGGAGAGGGTGATTTGGTCTTCAGTCCAAAAAGACTTCCTTGAAGAAATCAGGAAGGGTTTAAAAATCAATTGGAAAAACTGGGAAAAGAAATTCAAGAGAAAATTAACACATTGCAAGAGAAAATTTACATCATGCAACAACAAAACAAATCCTTGGAAAATACAATGGAACAAATACAAAAGGAGAATAATTCTCTCAAATCCTCAATTGAGCAAATGCAGAAAGAAAATAGTTCTCTCAAACCTACACTTGGGCCAATGGAAAACTCCTTCAAAAATAGATTTGACAAATTGGAAAAGGAGTTGCAAAAGGTAAATGAAGAACATTTTTCTCTAGAAAAAGAAAAGAATCTGTGGAAACTAATGACATCATGAGACAGCAAGATTCTATTAAAAAAAAACCAAAAGATTAAAAAATACAAGAAAATGTAAAATACTTCATCAGAAAAATCACTGAACTTGTGCATAGAATGAGGAGAGACAACTTGAAAATTATAGATCTTCCTGAAAATATTGTTGAGAAAAATAACCTGGACTTAATATTATAGGATTTAGTGATGGAAAAGTGCCCTGATATCTTGGAACCAGAGGGCAAAATAGTTATTGAAAGAATACATCAATCCCCTCCAGAATGAGATCCTAAAAAGAAAACACCAAAGAATAGTGTGACCAAATTCCAGAATTATCAAGTAAAAGAGAAAATCCTGCAAGCTGCCATAAAGAAGCAATTTACATAATAAGGAGCCACAGAAAGGATTATGTAGAACCTGGCTGCATGAACATTAAGGGATCCAAGGGCCTGGAATGAGATATTCTGAAGAGCAAGGGAGCTTGGGATGCATCGAAAAATCAACTATCTGGCAAAATGGAGCCTTCTCTTCTAGGGGAAAAGATGGTCATGTAATGAAATAGGAGACTGGTCCTGGAGTAAGAAGGACCTGAGTTCAAATCACATCTCAGACACTTAATAATTACCTAACTGTGTGACTTTGGGCAACTCACTTAGCCCCATTGCCTTGTAAAAAATAATATATATACATACATACATACACACACACATATATATATATATATATGTATATATATATGTATATATATATATATATATATATATATAATTAAACAGGGGAAGGAGGGAAAAGAAACACTATTCAATAAGATTAAACTCCCTAAATGGGGGAGATGATAGTCATAACTTTTGAAAAAGTTATCTCTATAGAGGGAATATACTTAGACAAAAGGTAGAGACATAAGTTGATGTTAATGAGATGATTTTAATAAAAGATATTTTAAAAATGATTGTACTTGGAAGGTTGGAAGGGGAGGCAGAATTAGGTAAATTATATGACATGAAGAAGTTCAACTTTTATAGTAGAGGGAAAGAAGAGAGGGGATAGAATTATGGAATCTTAATTTCATTGACCACTAATATTCAATTTTTATCACACATGTTAACTTTACCAATAAGAGAAGTAAAAGAAATTGAAGGAATTTGAATAGTCAGTGAAGAAACTTTGTAGATGATATGATAGTAAACACAGAGAATCCTAGAAAATCAACTAAAAAAACCACTTGAAACAATTAGCAGTTTTAGCAAACTTGAAGCATAAAAATAAACTCACATAAAGCATCAGCATTTCTATATATTAATAATAAAACCCAGAAACAAGAGATAAAAAGACAAATTCCACTTAGAGAAACTATAAACCAAAATACTTATTTATTTACTTGAAAAAACTAATTCAAAAACTATATTAAACAATTATAAAACACTTTCCCCACAAAATTAGATCTAACTAATTCAATTATTCATGGACTGAGTGAGCTAATATATAAGAAAAATGACAACTCTACCAAAATTATATTACTAATTTAGTGCCCAACCATTCAAACTACCAAAAATTATTTTATTGAGCTAGAAAAATGGTAATATAAGTCATATGCAGGAAGAAAAGGTAAAGAATAACAAAAGAATTAATGAAATAGTGCAAAGGAAGGTGATCTATCATATCAGATTAAAAATTAATTGTAAAGCAGCAATCATGAACACTGCTTGGTACTAAGAAACTGAGTGATAGATCTGCAGAACACATTATGTACAAAAGAAGCAGTAGTAAATGACATAGCAATCTACTTTTGATAAACCCAAAGACTTTTGGCATAAGAACACTTTCTTTAACACTTTGTCTAAATTTCTTAGCAACCTGGAAAACAAGATAGCGGAAACTAGGCATGGAACTGCATCTCACAACCTATATTAAGATAAAGTCAAAATGGGTACTAGATTTTTAATAAAACATTAAGGAGAGTAAGGAAAATATGATACATATATAGAAAGGAGTGCAATTTATGATCAAAGAAGAGAAAGAGAACACACACACACACTCATATATATATATATATATATATATATATATGTATGTATATATATGTATGTATATATTGCAAATGGATCATTTTTAATTCACTTAATTAAAAATGTTTTGCACAAATAAAACCAATGCAACCAAGATTAAAAGGAATATTGAAAAACAATTTTACAGTTAGTATTTCTGATAAAAGATTTACCCTAAAATATATCAAAAACTGATTAAATTTCATTTAAATACATCATTACCAAATTGATAATTTGTCAAAGAATATAATCAGGCAGTTCTCAGATGAAGAAATTAAAACTAACTGTAGTCAAAAGCATGCTCTAAATCATTATTGATTAGAAAAATTCAAATAAGCACAACTTTGAGGTGACACCTCATACAGCAGATTGACCAATATGACAAAAGGAGAAAATGATCAAAGTTGGAGGAGATATGCAAAAATTGGTCACTAATGCATTTTTGAAGGAGTTGCAAACTGATACAAAATTTCTGGACAGCAATTTGAAACTATGCCTAATGGGCAATAAAACTGATCCAGCAAACCCATTACTAGATCTTCATTCCAAAAAGAACACAAGAAAGGGTAACAAATCCCACATGTACAATATTTATAACAGCTCTTTTCTAGTGTCATAGGTTTGTAAATTGAGAGGATGTCCATCAATTGGGGAATGACTGAACCAATTGTGGTATATTAATGTGGAGTACTATTCAGTAAGAAATCATGAGATGCTTAATTTATGAAAAGCCCAGAACGATTTGTATGAACTGACTGGTTGTAATGAGCAGAAGCAGAAAAACATTTTACACAGTAATGGCCACATCGAAGATAAACAAAGATAAACTTGTTCTTCTCAGCAGTACAGTAATCAAAGACAATTCTAAAGGACTCATGATAGAAAATGCCATTCACATCCAAAGAAGGAAAAATGGAGTCTGAATGAAGACTAAAGCTTACTATTTTTGCTTTTTTAAAATTTTTTTAATTTTTATTCTTCTCTCTCATTTTTTCCTTTTTATTCTGATTCTTTTTTCATAATATGATTAATATGGAAATATGTTTAACATAGTTATACTTTTAAAACCATTATTAGATTTATCTTTGTCAAGATGTACAGGGAAGGAAAGTAAGGAGAAAGAAAAATGTGGAACTCAAAACCATACAAAAAGTTTAGTTGAAAACTATCTTTATATGTAGTTGGAAAAATAAATAATTTTTAAAAAATATTTACATATTACAATTCAGTACAGAGGTTGCCTCATCATATTTGAGATTTTATTAAGTAAGGTCACCTTTCCAGTAATAGACAGTGATTGAGGAATCCATAGTGTCATCACAGATTATAAAAAGAATCATAACAGCCAATCCTTATATGCTCTGCTGTTTTACTTGTGACAATATTTTCCAAATGCCTAGGAATTTCCTTACCCCTGATTGAGGTTTATGCAAAGTACACTGCATCCATACTTTTTTTTAACTATTTGTTTCAAAATTGTATATATATTCCAATGTTCAGAGTTCATTCAGACATTTGTGAAATATCTCTTTAATTTATTTCATGTTTTCTGCTCATGACCCAGATTCAGGAACAGAACTATAATGTGACTTTATATAATATATATAATGTGACTTTTCTTATATATTTATATATATTTGTATATTATATATGATTATTTCATATATTATATACTATATGATATTACTTTTATACAGGACAGTATATCCTCTTATTTTATTCATTTTATTGATATTAATAAATCATTGTCATTAAAACTCATTCTGATTTTTAACTGTCTCTTTCTCCCTGTCAAATTACATGAACTACCATAAGGATTTCAACTTTTTTTATATAATCCAAAGCACTTCTGACTATGGTATACAATATATATTCATATTCATTAATTTTATATTATTATAATTATCAATTTAGTAAATTAATTAAATTTATTATTTTCAATATTATTAATGAATTTTAATTACTCGTCACAATAAAGCTTTTCTACTATATAGATTAAAACTACTTTTTGGTTTCGATTTTACATGGTTTCACTTTAATTATTTTGCTCCTTTGGGAAAGTGAAGGGAGTAAGTATTTATTTGGCATCTATCATGTGCTGAGACCTTTGCTAGAGTTTTACAAATATTATTGAATTTATTCTTTATAGAGTCAACTCTTATTCTAAATATTTTGAGATTCAACTAAATTTTGCTGCTTATATGATATATTATCAGTCCTCTGACCCCATCTTTCACCACATCTAACTTCATATCTGAAATTCTTCCCATCCATCAAGATTCACTCCTTTTATGAAAGATTCCATAATTCCCCTGGACATATGTAAACTTTTCCTCATGTTATCTCTCAGTTTTTTCCTAGAGATTTGTGATATTCAGTTTTTAATTTAGACTTATTTGTTTATATGTTATTCTTTTCAAGTATATTGTAAGATTAGGAAATATAGGATCATTACCTTCTTTTCATTCTTCAAGATCATACTCATATATAATTGTTTAACAGATATTCCCAGAATTGGAAATAACTCAAATTTATCAAGCACTCATACATTTCCACAATAATAATATTCAGCATACTAAAGTAAAATTCTCATGAAATTTCAATGCACAAATATGATAATTGATAATAACCTAGTAATTATCCAATGTCTCTTTATCTTCATTTTTTCCACTACTGTGGAAATGACATAAATGAGAGAATAGAGCAATGAAGCACAATATGATTCTGTATCCTGTTAGCTAGAGATTTTAAAAAATTACCAATATTTATCTACGTGTCTCCTACTGTACCTAACTAACCTGAATTTGGAGATCATGCCCTCTTTAAGGATCTTAGCTAAGCAAAGTAACCATTCTCTCCTAATTGGAGAGAGCATGCTTTGTCTCATTACTCCTAGAATTGATCTTGCCTCTCCCATATTATCTTCTTTCCATTGTCCTTCCTGCCTTCCCCTATTCCTACTTCCCAGTTTCTTTCTCTGGAATAGTTAGATAGATAGATAGATAGATAGTGTATTTGCATATATATGAGTGTGCATATACATATAGAAATATGTAGATACAGATGACATAGAGAAATAGAAAAACTTATCGGTAGATAAATAAATAAATATTAATCTCTATTACTTACTATAGTAATGTATATCCTTACAAAAACATCCATCTTAGGTCACTACCCATTCCCTCATATAACACAGTATTTATTTTATTTTTTAAGAAAGATTTTATTAATTTAGAATTTTAAAAATGTTCTCCCAATTCTTCCTTCTCTCTCCCCCACCCCCACAGAAGGCACTCTGTTAGTTTTACATTGTTTCCATGGTTTACATTGATTTAAATTTAATATGATGAGAGAGAAATCATATAGTTAAGGAAAAAATAAAGTATAAAAAGATCACAAAAATAAGATAACTTTTTTTTTTTAAATTGAAGGTAATAGTTTTTGGTCTTTGTTCAAACACTGCATTTTTTTCCTCTGGATACAGATGGTATTTTCCATTGCAAATATCCCAAAATTGTCTCTGATTGTTTCATTGATACAATGAGGAAGTCCATCAAGTTTGGTCATCACCCCCATGTTGCTGTTAGGGAATGTTTTTCTGGTTCTCCTCATTTCACTCAGCATCAGTTCTTGCAAATTCTTCCAGGCTTCCCTGCATTCTCAACCCTCCTAGTTTCTAATAGAACAATAGTGTTCCATGACATACATATACTACAGTTTCTTAAGACATTCCCCACTTGAAGGACACTTCCTTAATTTCCATTTGTTTGCCACAACAAACAGGGTTGCTATGAATATTTTTGTACAAGTGATGTTTTAACCCTTTTATAGCATCTGCTCAGTAAAGATAGTGTTGGATCAAAGGGTATGCACATTTTTATTGCCCTTTGGACATAATTCCAGATTGTTCTCCAGAAAGGTTGGATGATTTTACGGCTCCACCAACAATGTATTAGTGTCCAAGATTACCTACATCCCTTAAAAAATTGACCACTGTCTTTTCTGTTCATATTGGCCAGTCTGAGAGGTGTGAGGTGGTATCTCAGAGATGCTTTAATCCACATTTCTCTAATAAGTAATGATTTAGAGCAATTTTTCATATGACTTTGGATTGCTTTAATTTCCTCATTTGTAAATTGACTATCCATATCTTTTGAACATTTGTTTATGGGTACAGTTTTGTTTTGAAAATTTGACTCAGTTCTCTGTATTTTAGAAATGAGTCTTTTGTCAGAAATACAAGTTATAAAAATTGTTTCCCAATTTACTACATTTATTTTGATCTTGGTTACAGTGGTTTTTTTCTGTGCAATAGCTTTCTAATTTAATGTAATCAAAAATATCTAGTTTTTTTTTTAATGATGTTCTCCATCTCTTACTTGATCATAAACTACTTCCTTTTCGATAGATCTGACAGGTAAACTACTCCTTGATCTTCAACTGGTTTATAATATATTTTCTATGTCTAAATCCTGTATCCATTGTGATCTTCTCTTGGTATAGGGTGTGAGGTGTTGGTCCAATCTAAGTTTCTTTCACAATAGCTTCCAATTTTCCCCAACAGAATTTGGGTTTATCAAACAACAGATTACTATAATCATTTCCTGCTATTTCACCTAGTCTTTTCCACTGATCTACCACTCTATTCTTAGCCAGTACCAAACAGTTTTGGTGACTGATGCTTTCCTAACACAATTTTAGATCTGCTAAGGCTAAGGCACTTTCTTTTGTACTTTCTTCATTGAAGCCCTGGAAATTCTTGTCTTTTTATTTCTCCATATGAATTTACTTATAACTTTTTCTAATGTATTAAAGTAATTTTTTGGAATATTGATTGGTAGGGCACTAAACAGGTAGTTTAGTTTTGGTAGAATTGTCATTTTCATTATATTAGCTCCAACTATCCATGAGTAGTTACTGTTTGCCCAGTTATTTAAATCTGATTTTATTTGTGTGAGAAGTGTTTCATAATTGTTTTCAGAAAGTTTTTCAGTCTGCCTTGACAGATAGACTCCCAGGTAATTTATATTGTGTGTTGTTACTTTGAACAGGATTTCTCTATCTAGCAATGTCTGCTGTATCTTGCTAAATATATAGAAATGTTTATGATTTATGAGGCTTTATTTTGTATCCCATGACCTTGCTAAAGTTGCTAATTATTTCTAGTAGTTTTTAGATTATTTTTTTGGATTATCTAGGTACATTGTCATATCATCTGCAAAGAGTGAAAGTTTTTTTTCTTTTCCTTCCCAATTCTAATCCTTCAATTTATTTTTCTTCTCTTATTACTGAGACTAACATTTCTACTATGATAATGAATAGTAGTGGTGATAATAGGCATCCTAGTTTCAACTTTGATCTCATTGGAAATGCTTCAAGTCTATCCCCGTTGCATATAAGGCTTGTTGATGGTTTCAGATACATACTGATTATTATTCTAAGGTACATATTTATTTCTCAACTCTCTATTGTTTTAAGTAGGAATGGATGCTGTATTTTGTCAAAAGTTTTTCAATACCTATTGATATAATCGTATGATTTCTGAAAAGTTTGTTGTTGATATAATTCATTATACTAACAGTTTTCCTAATATTGAAGCAACCCTGCATTACTAGGATAAATCCTACTTGGCCATATTTTATTATTCTAGTGATAACTTGTAATTGATTTGCTAAGATTTGATTTAAATCATCCATTTCTCTTAGATCGTCAAATTTCTTGGCATAGAGATGGGAAAAATAAATCTGGAATTACTACTTTAATTTCTTTCTCATTGGTGTTAAGTTCACATTTGTGATTTATTATGCTAGTAATTTGTTTTTTTTATTCCTTTTTTTTAAAACAAATTATCCGGGTGCTTATCAATTTTTTTTTAGTCAAACCAACTCTTGGTTTTATTTATTAGTTTAATAGTTTTCTTGCATTCAATTTTATCAATTTCTCCTTTAATTTGTATCATTTCTAATTATGTATTGAATTGGGGGGGTTTTAATTTGTTCTTTCTCTAATTTTTACTTGTTTATTTAGTTCATTGATTTCTTTTTTCTCTAATTTATTCATGTAAGCTTTTAAAGATATAATATATCCTCTGACAGCTGCCTTGATTGAATCTCAAAGATTTTGGCATGTTGTTTCATTATTGTCAATATCTAGGATGAAATAATTAATTCTTTCTATAATTTTCTGCTTGATCCATTCATTTTTTAAAATGAAGTTATTTAGTTTCTAATTACTTTTGGGTCTGTATCTCCCTGGTCCATTATTGCATATGAGTTTTATTGTATTATGATCTGAGAATGGTAAATACATGTTTTTGGTCTTTCTGCAGTTCATTAGGTTTTTATGCCCTAGTACAAGGTCAGGTTTTGCGTAAGTGCCATGTCTTGCAGAAAAAAAAGTATATCCCTTTCTATACCCATAAGTCAATTATATCTATGGTTTCTAATAATTTATTTTCTCCTTAACTTTCTTCTTCTTTATTTTTTTGTTTACATTTGTCTAAATCTGAGAGTGGGAGGTTGAGGTCTCCCACTAGTAGAGTTTGGCTGTCTATGTCTACTGGTGGCTCTTTCAACTTCACCTTTAAGTATTTGGATGTTATACCATTGATTGCATGCATATTCAGTATTGAAATTACTTTATTGTCTATGGTAAATTTTAGGAGGATATAGTTCCTCCTTTATCTCTTTTAACAATATCAATTTTTACAGCTGGTTTGTCTGAGATGAAGCAAAATTTATTTTCCTCCATTCTTTTATCCTTACTCCATATGTATCTCTCTCTCTGCTTCAAATCAGTTTTTTTGTAAGCAGCCTATTGAAGTATTCTGGTTTTTGATCCATTCTGCTATTCATTTACATTTTAAGGGAGAGTTCATCCCATTCACATCCAAAGTTATAATAATTACCTCTGTATTGACCTCCATGCTATCTTCCCTCCGTTTGTATGTTTCCCCTTTTTTCCCCTTTATCTATATTACCCAGGATTTTGTTTATGAATACTGCCCCCTCAGTTTGTTTGCCCTCCTATATCAATCCCCTCCCCTTTATTTCTCCTTTCCCTTTTTTTCCCTTCTTCCCTTCCTTCCTTCTGTTAGTTCCTCTTTTTCTGCCCCTCCACATCTCCTCCCTCCCCATTTTCCCTTTTAATACTTGAAAGGTAAGATAATTTTCTTAACTAAGTGCTTTTGTAAGTTAACTTTAAGCCAAGTCTGATGAGAGGAAGATTCAGTCACTTCTCACCTCCTCCCTTCTTCCCCCCATTGCAATAGGTCCTTTGTACCTCTTAATGTAATGAGATTTACCCCATTAAATTTCCTCCATCCTCCTGTATCCTTAGTGTTTATAAACCATACTATCTGAGTCACAGAAATGTCATGAGTGTCCATCACTTTTGGCTAAGTATATTCTCTCTAATAGAGCTACAATTCTCAAGAGTTAAGAGAATTTTTCTCCCAGGAGGGGATATTGTCAGTTTCATTTCCTTGGATAGCAGTTTTTTTCTTTACCTTTTCATGTGTCTCTTGAATTTGCTGTCCAAATTTTCTATTAAGCTCTGTTTTTTCATCAGGAAATGTTGGAAGTCTTCCTTTTCATTAAATATCCATCTTTTTCCCTGTTAGAGAAGACTCAGATTTGTTGGGTAGTAGATTCTTGTCTGCATTTCAAGCTCCCTTGCTCTTCAGAAAATCTCATTCCAGGCCCTTCAAACCCTTAATGTTGATGCATCCAGGTCCTTACTGTGGCTCCTTGGTATCTAAGTTGTTTCCTTCTGGTTACTTGAAGGATTTTCTCCTTTATCTGATAGTTCTGGAATTTCGCTACAACATTCCTTGGTGTTTTCATTTTAGGGTCTCTTTCTGGATGGGATTGATCTATTCTTTCAATAACAATTTTGCCCTCTGTTTCCATGATATCAGTTTTCCATCACAAAAACCTATAATATTAAGTCCAGGTTCTTCTTCTCTTCAGTGTTTTCAGGAAGACCTATGCATTCTCAGGTTGTCTCTCCTCATTCTATTCACAAGGTCAGTGGTTTTTCTAATTAGGTATTTTACATTTTTTTCTATTTTTTATCATTTTATTTAACAGATTTTTGCTGTCTCATGAAGTCATTAATTTCCACAAGCTCCATTCTTTTTTTAGAGATGAATTTTCTTCATTTACCTTTTGCAGCTCCTTTTCTAATCCATCAGTTCTATTTTTGAAATACTTTTCCATTTGACTATTTGAGGTTTTGAGAGAATTATTTTCTTTTTGCATTTGTCCAATTGTGTTTTCCAATGATTTGTTTTCTTGTTGCAAGCTGTTAATTATCTCTCCCAAATTTTCCAGTTGATTTTTAAACTCCTTCCTGATTTCTTCAAGGAAATCTTTCTGTTCTGGAGACTAGATTACAGTCTCCTCAGAGGTTCTAGGTCTCTCTCTCTGAGTTAGGGTTTTTTCCTTCTAGGAATTTCTCTATGGACCCTCTTTTCTCTGACCTTTCTTCATTGTATTAAGACCTGAGGGGATGGTTCACAGAGGTTTTGTGCAGAGATCCCATAGGGTCTTTAGTCACTGAGTTTAGTGGGCTGCCCAGTAGACTGTGTTGGAAGCTTTTTCTGGAGTGTTTGTGACCTTAATTTGGGTCCCTTACCCTGGACGGGGTGAATGAAGCCATTGAGTACTTTTATCTTTGTTCAATGGTGAGTTTTGTCCTAGGGCAAAGTTTTGCTCTCCCTGTTCAGAAGTAAAGCAGGTCTGCTGCTTTTAGCCTGGGACAGAGGTGGGCTGTAATTGTGTTTGTTCTGGGAAGAGGCTTTAGCTAAAATGAAGGTATGACTGCAGCTCTCCAGCACTGGAACTCACCCTCCAGCTCTGTAGGCAAGCTCCAGATTGTCAGTGTTACAACCAATGCCTCTGCTCCTTAGTTGCCCCTGTGGCCTATCAGACTTGCCCCACTTTTAGGGTTCCATGCTCTAATCTGCTCCACTGATCAGGCCAGTAGAGTTCTCAGGCTCTGACCCAGTCCTATGCAACCAGCAGAGTCCATCCTCTGCACCTGGCTCACACATGATCCCATAGGACAAACGTTGAGGTAGATTTTCTTCTTCTAGTTTCTCTTTATGGGTTTTGTAGATCAGATTTCTTTTAAGAGGTTTGTTTCATATTATATATGGGGGGAATGTCAGGAGAGAAGAATAGGACACTAGCACTGTGCCTGTCTTTTCTCTGTGAGCTTGGCCAGAAGGCTAGTCACACTATTTTAGAAAATAAACTCATTGAAGGAGAGCAATCATTTGTTTTCTATTTGTATTTGTATTCATCTTTTAATATAATTCTTCATCCCTAGGAGACTTGTTGAAAATTTAAGAGTAGGAGGTATTTGTCATTGGAAGAAAGTGACTAACTCTGTCCTATGTTGTTACTATTTCAATGTAGCTGATGCTACTTATTTTAAGCTCCTTCATTTAAATTTAGCACTCAACACTTTCAGCCTCACCCCTTGGAGAGATGAGATTCCTTTCAAATTTTCTAAAAGAAATAATGGAGAAGTAATTTTCCCTGAAACAGCTACCTCAAAATTTTGATTGAAAAAAAAAATAAACAATCATCCACCACAGAATTAGCTCAAATTTATTAAATCTAAGTATTGATCTATAGGTAACTCCATTTGATTGGTTGATCAATCTGCATTTGCGATTTAAAATATAAATCAATAAAAGTATTTTTTCATTCTTCTGTAGAATCACTCAGTTGGGATAATCCAAGAAAGTATGTATTAAATACACTCCAATGCACCTTACTCTATTCTGCTGAGATCTCAAAAGTCTTGTCTGACAAGAAAAATATGTTGATTGCTGTTCATATGACATTTAACCCATTGAGGGTTAAAAAAAGAAAAGTCTTTTGGAATTTCCATCTTCTCTATCCTTTGTGTATATATATTTTTCCATGCTTATTGCCAGGCAACTACTTTAGGGAAATTTTCTAAAACATAAAAATACTTCAATTACAACTGAAAAGAAATAAAATATCATGTCATTTAATTATCAAGTCATCATCCAAGTTTTCAGAGAACATTTTTCCCTTACCTTTCTCTGAATGGCAGAGGAAAACCCACTATATGTACATGATGGAACACTAATGAGGTAACATTGAAAAAGGAAAAAATATAGTGGAATGAAAATTTCTGAAGCTCAACTCAAAAAGCTTCAATTCTAGCCTATCTGTAAGACTTCCTAGACATGTGACCTTGTACAAATCCACATTTTCTTTGTAGATTCAGTTGTCTCATCTTTAAAAAAAGGAATTAAAATATCTATAGTACTTACTTAAGAGGAATGTAGCAGGATTGTACAATTTAGATTAAATCATACATGTATGTATATAAATATATACATATATCTATCTATCTATCTATCTATCTATATATATATATATATATATATATATATATATATATATATATTATGGCCCTTCAAAGAGAAGGAAATGTTCCCCTTTTGATAATTAGGAGAATCCTTAGATCATTAAAAGATAAACTACTTAATTTCAATTGGCCTTAAAGACATTCTATATTATTCTATATTTTAGTAAGTGGTTATTCCTGTTCCATGTATAGTACCTAGGTGGTATAGATACTGAAGAAAGAAGACATCTGGGTAGCTCCCATTTCTTTTTCTTTGCCCAACATGGAGGGAATCTATTCTAAATGAATAGGAGTAAGCTACCTTTGACTGTAACTACAAGGGATTGTGTCTTTAAACCTGTCACACTGGAGCAGTTTCAATTTTTTTTTTTGGCATATTCTTACTGTATGCAGAGGCTGAAAATGAAACACAATTTCCCTTTAGCATGGGTGCCATAAACTGAACTCTGAAGTGTGGGTTCTCTCTTTTAACTAGTATTTCAGACAAATAGGGCTGGGGGTTTTGGTTTCTATAGTCTGTTGGTTTCAGGATCTGTTAACAATTGCCACTTCATCCATGAATTTGAGCCATGTTGATTTTGGATGCAGAATTCTAGTCCACTGTAGCCAGTCATTTTGACACTGATACTCAGAGATGCCAAGGTTTCTTGAACTCAAATCCAAGCAGGGTTTTGGATGTAGTATTGGTAATTGTGCTATATACAAACTGAGCTAAATTGTTTGTGAATTTATTATTCTATATTTAATCTATATAATTCTTTTTGAAAACTGATCTGACTATTAGTCATTAATGGGACTGGGTTTCAGTGAACACTCCATATAGTCACAATGCTCTTCAGAAGTTGTTCTGAAAATATCATTATCCACATTTTATAGAAGAGGGAAAAAATGACACTTAACTTGTTCATGGTCTGTTCCTCTGTGTCTGTTAAGTATATTAAAGTCAATATTTGAATGGAAGTCTTCATAATTCTAAATCAGTATACTATTCATTATATCATAGTACCTCCTGAGTTTATTACTGTTTGTATAGAGATAACTCACAGATCTATATAGCCAGTCAGTTACTTTCCTAGGGTTCAAACCTATATTATTAGCTCCCTACTAGACATTGTCAACTAGATTTCCTTGGAACATCTCAAATAACTTATCTGACACATAACTTAACTTTCCTGACAAAGTTTTTTTTCTTTTCTAAATTTTATTAAGGGAAATTTTTCCTCTTTTGTCAGTATCACAGTTTTGAAACCTCTATATTCCCAACTCTTCATTTGCTCACTCTACATATCCAAAAGATTTTAAAACCTTTCTGTTTATTCTTCTATAGTATCTCTAGGGACAGCTAGATGGTGCAGTGGAGAGAGCACTGGCCTTGGAATCAGGGGGATAGGCGTTCAAATATTATCTCAGCACTTGACACTTACTAGTTGTGTCACCTTGGATAAGTCATTTAATTATGATTTCCTCACAGCTAGAGCCATATCCAATCATCCTGATTCATATCTGGCCAGTGGACTCAGATGACTCTGGAGGAGAAAGTGAGGCTGGTGACTTCTCACAGGCCCCCCCTCATTCAAATCTAATTTATTTTCTAGTCATGGCATCACCTCCCTGATGTCATGGTCTTTTTCAAGAATGCAGGACAAGGTGCAGCTTGGTGGTACTGGAGACAATAGGACCTGGGTTCAAATCTAATCTCAGACTCTTAATAATTAATTATCTAGCTGTGTGACTTTGGGAAAATCATTTAACTCCATTGCCTTGGAAAAAAAATAAAGAAAAAGAAAATGCAGGGCAAACATCATCATCATCATCATCATCTGACCTCCTCTCTGATCATGAAGTTACCACCTATATTCATACTTCCATTATTTCCTTTTCATATTATTGCAATGCTTTCTCAATTGAATTTCCAATCTTGCATCTCCACTCACTGTTACTGATGCTCTGCACTGTTGTTAAAATTTATTTTTATAGTCAAATCTAACTATATCACTTCCATTCCACTTCATAAACTCAGTGACTTTCATTTTCCTCTGAAATAAAATATGAAACATTTAGTTTGACTCTTAAAGCCCTCACAAACTAGCCCCAATCAATTTTTTTAGCCTCATAATGAGTTTATATTATCCAATGTGAAATCTATCTATTTCTTTAAGTACTGTCTCCACCAGAAGACTATAAGCAACTTGAAGGTAAGAGGTCATCATTTTTGTAATTGTATATCCACAACAATGAACACAATATCGGGTATATAATAGCACATAATAAATACTTTTTCTTTCATTAATTCATCATTAAACTGGGGCTGGTATTGATGGTTATTGTTAAAAATAATACATATTATTACTAACAGTTATTAATAAAAATAAATGAGCCCCCATTTTACTCAGGTATGTAGTTGTACTTCTATAATTGGAATTTTAAAGAAGTCAAGGAACCTAGGAGCTTGTGGTGAGGCCTAAAATACCAGATATGAGATTCAACCAGTGAAAATTCACAGAGTCAGAAGATAGAATGTCATATGCAACACTGATTGGAAAAAAATAAGGCTACTGTCCCTTAATTAAGGAATATGTAGGAGTGATTATGGTGTAAGAAGACTGAGAAGCAAGAGGGAGTAGAATATGAATTACTTTGAATACCAAATACAAGATTTTACATTTGATCCTAGAAGTGATATGGAAAACGCTGGAATTTATTGAATGAGAGTGGGGTAGAATGATATGATAATACTTCAGCTTTAGAAAGACTAATTATATTACTAAGTGATATAAGTACTAGGGTTGAAGGAGACATCAGAAATGAAACTGAACCAATAGCCTAATATAATACTCTAGACATGCTCTACCATGTCAGTGTCAGAGGGGAGATGGTTCCATATAAAGAAAAAAATTAAGAAGGCAAATTTACATGGTTTTGTAACTGATTTTATGTGGGCTGAAAGGAGAAGGATGTGGAGTCAAAGACAACACCTAACTTCTGAGCCTGAATGATTGAGGATGATGGTTTTTTCCATAGTAAGAATTAGTGTAAGAGTGTCAATACCATCCTAAAAGGAAAGAGCCAAGATGTCTTTGACAAATAGTTCCTTTGAGAAGAGCACAAATATTTCAGTTAATCACTTGGTGCTATATGGCAGTCCACCCTTATGTACACAAGTTAAAAATGTATGAAGATTAGCTGAGTGAATACATGTAGGTAGATGAGTTTGACGTGAAAACATTTTTTATAGTCTCCATGATTTTAATCACTTTGCCTGTCTCTTCTTTTCCTTGCCAGGGAACTCACCCTAATTGAATCACTCTACTATTCTATAAGTAACTCAACAGTCAGTCATATTTTTTCAAATTGTCCTTTATTGTGTCCTTGTGGCATATTAAATGCCAAATGACTTTTGAATTGTCCCACTTTGCTCACTTTAGAGACATTTCTTCAGTGTCAACTTCACAAAAAGAATGATCAGCTTAGTCAAGTGGAGAGGCAATGAACTTGCTTTCAAGAACCCCAAAACATTTTTTTAAAGTGGAATGTGCTTTCTAAAATGTCAAATAAAGTACAGATGATAGAAATTATTCCCAGAGGAAAATAAACAGTTACTGTCTTAAGTCATTGATAAGAGGGACTGCTTCACTAGTTCCTTACAGAAGAATAGTTGTTCATGGTATATTATCAAATAAAAGATCAGGGCATTTTAGTTAAATTTCCCTTGTAATTTCAATTGTATTTTAATTCATTTATATTTAATAAATATTTATTTAAGTGCCTGCACTGTTTAATACTGGACTAAGTGTTAAGGACAACCTGGAATAGTGGAAGGAGTACTGGGTAACTGGAAGTATTAAGTAGGAAATCATAATTTGTTTTTCTGCTTTAACACTTGCTACGTTTTTGATTTTGAGGAAGTCATTTTATATCACTGAGTTTTAGTTCCTTTCTTCATTAGTAAAATAAAGGTAATTAGGCTTATAGAACTTTTCCCATAATATTGTGTTGAGGATCAAAAGATAATGTATACAAGACACTTTGCAAATCTTAAGGCATTATAAAATTTCAATTATATAGAATTATATAAAAATACATAATATAGATATCTACTCTGAAAACATTTATCATTTTTAGATTAGATGTGAGTACATAAGACATTATGCTATTCAAAAAACACTGGATGTGTGATGCTCAGAAACATCTGTAATCTATTACTAGTAAATAAATCTAAGCAGTTTTCTATCTGTTAAGATAAATTTTCCAGAGTCATGTAGCTTATAGGTACCAGAGGTAAGACATGGAGACAGAATCTGTTGAGTTCAATTCAAGCACTCTGGCCACTATAGCATACTATCACTTTCAAGGAATTATAAGGCACATCAAAGTATGATGTTAGAAATCAAAGAAGGTCTTATATATTTGACAATGTTTATAGTGACTTTTGCTTTCTTAAAAAAACAAAATAATTATTTTTATTGTAAAAAAAGTGTTTCAAATTCTCTCCCTTCTCTTGCCCTTCCTCCATTCATTTGGAAAGCAAGAAATGGGATATTAATTATACATCTGAAATTATGCAAAAGACTACATTTAGCTTTATGGCTAAAAACAGTAACTAGAAAGTTAAAAAATAGATGCTCTAATCTACACTCAGAAGCCATCAGTTCTTTCTCTGAGTACTTTGGAATAATCTTGAATTATTTTCTTGTTTAAAATAGATAAGTCTTTCTCATTTTATTATCTTTACAAGTTATGTTGTTAAGCTATATACAACGTTCTCATTGTTCTGTGCACTTTGATTTGCATCAGGTCTTATAAATCTACCCAGGTTTTTTGAAACCATCCTTCTTGTCATTCTTACAGCACAATACTATTTCATCATATTCATATAACATGACTTATTCAACTTTTTCCTGTATTGAAGAACATTTTTTTACTTTCCAATGCTTTGCTACCATAAAAAGAGCTGCTAAAATAGTTTTGCACTTTTACGTTTTCTTCTTTTCCTTTGATTTCTTTTGTATACATATGTAGTAACAGTACTGATGGACTAAAAGGTATGCAGAATTTTAAAAATTTATACACAAACACACACACACGCATATATATATATATGTATATATATACATATATATATATGGTTTTCAAAATTTATTTTTTAAAGTATTTCTCTCCCATCCTTTCCTCCTCTCACTCTAAGATAACAAGTAATCTGATGTAGGTTAAACATGTACAAACATTTTTCACATATTTGTGTAATATATATTTATTTATTATTTATATATTATTAAAAGAAGAATGAGAAGAAAGAGGCAAAACAAGGAGAGTGAAAAAAATATTTAAAAGTGAAAAGGGGATGCTTTTATCTGCATTGAATTCCCACAGATTTTACTCTGGATATGGATGTCATTTTCCATAACAAATCTTTTATAATTGTCTTTGATCACTGTATTGCAAAGAATTAATTCTATCTTAACTGATTGTTACATAAAGTGTAATGGTCTCTTGTTTCTGCTCACTTCACTCAGCATCAGTTCATGCAAATCTTTCCAAGTGTTACTGCAATGAAACAGTTCACCATTTTTTATAGAACAACAAAATTCTATTACATTCATATACCATAATTTGTTCAGTCACTCTCCAATTGATGGACATCTGTTCATTTTCCAGTTACTTACCACCACAAAAAGAGTTGGTATGCCAAGTTTTAGAATCTTTTGGGCATAATTTCAAATCATTATCCAGTAGGACCAAACTGGTTCACAACACCAATAATGTATTAGAGTTCCAATTTTTCCATATGCCTTCCAACACTTGTCATTGTCTTTCTCTATCCCATTAGCTAATCTGACAGGTGTCAAAAGGTAGTTGACTTGTTTTAACTTACAATTCTAATAGTGATTTAGATCATTTCCCCCATATAACTATAGAAATATGCTGAACTTTGAGGTATAGAAGAATATCACTTATCAGAAAAGTATGAATGTCTTGGTGAGAACAAAGAAAAGTATTCATGATTTGGAGTTATTGGTTATTTCCAATATTTAACTTCAACCATTCATGCCATCCAAAAGTTTGATTTTAATCCCTTAAATAATTATTAAATGCCATTGCATGATAATTTGAAATTGAGAACTTGCCAATATGAATGTGAGCTGTACCATTTGGTCTTTGCTATTGAGGATGGCATATTTCAAAAACCCAGTTTAGGGAAAAAATAAGACTGTAGCAATGGTACCATGCTAAAGCACTACAGATATAGACAGATATTTGAGGGTATTTTTGTTTATCTATTTTATTTTTCCATACAAGTCTTAATGACATGTCATCAGGGTAAATATTATAGTACTCACTGAGTATTATAAATCACTGAGACACAAGATTTTGAACTGTTAGTAAAAATTGTTCACATTTTTGGCATCTTCAATGTCATCCCTCCCTTGTTGGACAATTATTCAATCATCTTGTGAAGAGTAAGGGAAATTTTCCCTTTTAAAGTGAATTTTAGTGGATTTATATCCATTTTTTAATAAACTCACTAAATAGTAATAATGAGTCTCAAACCATTCCTGATTCTGTGGAATGGAAATATTGTCCTTTGTATAATTTTCCTCTGAAGACAGTGAGCAGAGCAACTGTTAAATATCACATGCAAAATGTTTTAGTTACTCTTAAAACTGTTTTTCCTCTTTTTTGGGAAAGAGAAAATTGGGGACTGAGGAAGACACAAATCATATTTCTATATCTATTATGAGATATAATCTTTTGAATAACCATTCCCTAGCTATTAAATTCTATCTGATGTTTACTTTTAGTGACAGTTCTGACTTTGCTTGTGGTTTCCTTTTTAATTTTGATGACCGTGTTTAAAGAATAATTAGCTTTGTTTCTCATGATATCTTGATTCCTTCTGACCCTTCCTTTTTAATTGTGGATTTGAGTAGAACAATTTCCTCTCTAGAGATAATCCACATTTGATGTTGTGATAATCCATTTTCCTGCTAGGTGAAGAATGGCACTTTCTCCTTGATCTAATTCGTCAACTAGGGAAAGCCTACTTAAAATAAAATCTCATAAAGTTTCCAGGAGACCATGGGGCAATAGAAATTTAATGAAGTAGAAGGATGTTAGGGAAAAAAATGAGGTAAATAAAAGCTAATGATGAAGCAAAAGTCTGAGTAAAATATTGATCATTTTTAATCTACTTGTTAAAATTATTTTATTTTGGTATATAGTTTTTAAACAAAATGTCATGGTTGAAGGCCTGAAATATTATTAACTCGCCATAACCTTCCGTGATTTTAGGTCTTTTCCCCAGAGCTTTTTCAACAAAAATAATATGATCTTATCTGAATTTAAAATAGAGATTACTGAATGATTACAATTATTAGTGATTTGTGTGAGGACAATAAAATAAATTGTATAATTATTTTTGTTGTAAGTACAGATGAATTACTGCATGGGACTGAGGGAAGAGAAAAAAATTAGCATCTTTTGGATCCCTATTCAACTTTTTCACTTACGCACTGAGACAGAATTTCAGAAGATTCTCTTACTGCTAGAAGAATGACAGCCATCAGAATTGCAGTCAAATAAAATTAATGAATAGTATTTCCAAGACACTGAAGATTTTGAAAAATAATTTATGTAAATCTTCTCATTTGAAGTTATGATTATATCCCCAATTTATAGATGAGAAAACAAAGACTTATAGATAATAATTTTCCTATAATCACAAAGCTAGTGTTTGAATATAAAGTTGGTTTTCTTCTTTCATCTTCTTTGTATCATATTATTTTAATTGTATTCTATAAAGAAAGAAGGAAAAAGTAGACTAGTACTGCCTTTTTTAAAAATTGTATTCAGATTTCTGATCTATCTTTCATTTTGAATGACAAAGGATGTATCTTACTGCATTCAGGGCTTCCTTATATAACAGACATTCCCATGTTTTTGCTATTGCAATCTGAGGTAGTGTGATCCATAAAAACCCTGAAGCAATTTATTATCTTTAAGATAAAAATGCTTATATTCAGAATTTGTAGGAAAATATATCTCAGGTTTCCTAAGTAATTCTTCTCCATTTGTATAATGTTTTGGGTATATTTATTTTAAGAAACTATTTCAACCAAGAAACCTCAGGTACATATCAGTTCAATTAATATTTAATCAAGTTTTACACATTGATTATAAAGAAATAAAATAAGGACAAGGAATGGAAATAGGGGAAATCATTGACAGTTATTCAACAACAAAAAAAATCCCCACATATTTATTAAACTACTTTTCTTTATCAGACCCTGTGCTAGGTTTGTCCCAGGGGATACAAATAAGAATACCACATAAATTATTGCCTGCTTTCTATATGTTTAAATATAATCAGGGAATTTAGCCAAATATGCTAAGTACTAAAAAATATGATACACTATGATAGAACAAAGGATGGGAGTAGAGAAAATGTTTTAGGGAAAGCAACAAGAAGGAAATAACACTTGAGCTAAGCTTTGAAAGAAGATATTTAAGAGACAGAGATAGGTAGGACTGTGTTCTCAGGATACCTGAAGTGCATGGTGGTGGAAAAAAAATACTGAACAAGATTGAGGAATAGTGTGACCTGCATGCAAAAGACAGAAAAAAAAATACTATAAAATGTGGTTTAAGATTAAAATAAAAATGTTTAAAGATTTACAGAATATTAGAAAAGCACTAGCTTTTGCATCCTGAATATATTCATTATATATGCTAGATATATCCAGAAGTGAAGAGCATCATGCAAAATGTTCTTTCTTTAAACAAATAACATTTCAGATTGAATATCTTGAAATACCTTAAATATCTCAGAATCTTTCAGAAGATGTTGTTTTCATCAAGTTTACTTCATCACCAGCTGTCTTAATACGATTATAATATATAATATCAAAGTCAATGTCCCTATTACTATTTCTTAAAGAGTAACACATATAAAATGATAACCAGAAAAATGGAAGTTGCTGCTTTCAAATACCAGTTATAATCCTAACTGTTATAAGAAATTATACCTGGCCCCACTAACACCTTTTCTCTGAAATTGTTCCTGTTTTATGAATTATCTTGTTTGTATATTGCTATTTTCATTTCATCACCAATATATAGGAGCTCATTGAAAACAGGGACTTTTTGTCTTTATTTGTATCCTCAGCACTTAGAAAAGAATTTGTATATATTATGTACTTCTTTTTTTTACTTAATTTGATTTGAAAACAAGTAATAGACATCAAATATCTATCTTCCAAGCAGATACAAGACAGCTATAACAGACAGACCATGTTTGGAGTAGAAGTTCATTTTAAAAGATTACAGCCATCTTTGATTCTCCTTTTTAAATATTTTATTTGTTTTCCAATTATAAACAATAATAGTTTCCACCTATCATTTTTGAAAGGTTTTGAATTTTACAGTGTTCCCCCCACCCTCCCTTCCCTTGCCCCAAAGAAGGCAGTCTGATAATCTTTACACTGTTTCCATGCTATACATTGATCGAAATTGAATGAGTTGAGAGAGACATCATATCCTTGAGAAGAAAATAAAATATCACACAAAGCAAAATTGTATTTTACATAAGACACTTTAAAAAATAGAAGTAATAGATGTTGGTCTTTGCTTAAACTCCACAGTGCTTTCTCTGGATATTCTCTATCCAGCATTGATTCTTAGTTTTATTTTATTTTTTTTTTGCAAGGCAAATGGGGTTAAGTGACTTGTCCAAGGCCACACAGCTAGGTAATTATTACTGTCTGAGACCAGATTTGAACCCAGATGCTCCTGACTCCAGGGCCAGTGCTTTATCCACTGCTCCACCTAGCTGCCCCAGTAGTGATTCTTAATGCAAAAAGATGGAAGAGAAAATGTGGCCTAAGAGATCTTGGGAAGATCCATCTAAGCTATATAATTATGAGAATTCTTATTGATAATACTAGAAACAGCAGAATCATAGACTTTCAGAGATAAAAGTAAAATCAGGAGTCTTGATAGACAAATACTCTTCTATCACATTTTTTAGTTAGAATGGAAACCAATAGCTATATATATGTGTGTGTGTGTATATATATATATTATATACATATATATATATAACCTACAACTAGAAAAAAACATCCATTTTAGATAAATAATATTGAGAAAGATATGTATCTTGTGAAAATAAATAACAATGTTATTAACACACACACTACAACTACAGATATCCTCATTTTTTCCCACACATTCCAAAGGGAAAAAATAGAAAGCAATAATCATAACACCAGAGGTATACTTGGACATAGAAGGAGGGTGATAATAAGGAGAGCACTCTAAGATGACTTTCCTCACTGTGGTGGTTCTGGTGGAATTGTGTAGACAACCTCCTAAATTCAATATCATACTATCTCTTTGGAAAAGAACAACTGGTTCAGAAATGATAGAGATAATTGATCGTTCATTATGAAGAACTATAAAATATTTTCCTATTAATTAAAAGGAATGAAATTTTTACAGTGAAGAAACATTTTCAAACACTCCAGTCAGTTTTAGATATTTAAAAAAAGACCCTGAGACTCTTTAAACTTGAATTTTTTCTTGATTTGCATAAAAAGAGTAGCAAATGAACAAGTTTTTATTGCTGACTGGGGAGTGAGAGAAGTACCTCACAAAAGGGTATAGCTAAGAGGCAGTATCATAGGAATGGTTCAAGGTTAGAGAAATACCAGGATTATATAATAGCAGCAGGATAATTGCCTACATTAGCCACTAGATTCATTCAACCAGTTCCAGAAGTATGAACTAACTTCTAGAAGCTCAGATCTACGACCTTGGCCCAGCAGAGAATGACTAAGACTAAGTATCTCCTATCTTGGGTATAGAACTTTTGTCTTCTTCTAAGCTCATTAAATCACCATCCAGGTGCCTATTCTGAGAGAGGCAAAAATATTTATATTTTCACAGAAAGACTGGACTGACTGAATTAATGAGATATACAACAAATTGGAACTATGTTTTATGTTGCACATTCTCTTGTCCACTCCTAAAATAAAAGATTGTGCATAAACAATGGTATCAACCTATGCATTTTTTCCAGGAACCTTAAGGAACACACTGTTTGGGAATTGTCAGGGTCTAAGAGAAGTATTATACTACAAACCATGTGAAAGATATTGATTATGCATCATTTTATCATATCTGCATTATTCCTATTTGCCAAGAGTAAAATTTCTGTATGCTATTAATCATGTTTGTCTGAATCTGGGTAAAGCTAATTCCATTAAATATGAGTTATTAGCATTAGAAATTATTGAAAGTTTAGGGCTGTCATACAGTCTGTTAGAAGAGGAAGCTGAAGGGCAAGTTTCTGACTGGGTTAAGCTTCTATTTATAGATTCAAGATTCTGTGATTTTATCTTAAATATGTTATCATTTCCTCTCAGAGAGTTGAGGGATAGGAGGTCACTGAATCTCTAAGAATCATGGAATAGTTGACACATTGTTTTTGCCCTACAGAACATTCATAGGTAAGAGAAAACTGAACTTTGTATTAACACTTTAAAGTGAGACAATACTTTAAAATTTGCAAAAAAAAATGTAAATGTGTCATTAATAATCCTCCAAACAACTGTGTGAAGTAGTGCTACCATTATTTTCTTCATTTCATATTTGAGGTTGAAAAACAGCAAATGATTTGAACAGCTTAACACAGTTCCTCAACTGTATAAGGACAAGAACTGAAATCAGGCCATTCCGATTGCACATCCCACACTATGT
Source organism: Macrotis lagotis (assembly GCF_037893015.1). NCBI lineage: Eukaryota > Metazoa > Chordata > Mammalia > Peramelemorphia > Peramelidae > Macrotis > Macrotis lagotis. The sequence continues at coordinate 91,002,823 of NC_133659.1, forward strand.
ACTATTATACAACTTAGTTTCTTATGGGGTCCTTGCAAGGATATCAGTTTTAAAAAAATCACTTTGATCTGTCCTCAGTATAAATAGAATAGGGGTTTTATGTAATACTACATTGACTCATTAAAAGATGTAATTTGCTACAAAGTCTTAATACCTATACTGTTATAATGTTAATTATTTAATATCAATATGATATTAAAGTGGGAAATTTGAAATTATTTTAATTGGTTATTTCTACTTTATCCCTTAAATCAATAGTTTAGTTTTTAAAATTCAATAAAATAATAAATGTAAGAGTAGATCTGAGTAAAATAGAACTGAGGTCTACAACACTAAGTATCAGGGGTTTTTAATATAAAAGTAATTCTTTAAAAATGTTTAATTATTTCTTTTTGGTTTTTATTTATTATAGTGCTCTCTGAACATGCCAGCAAGAACAAATTTACAATGTAACTGTATAAAAGAGAAAGATAGCATTTTATATATATCTCAAACATTTTGGGAATTACTGTTGCCATTTGAAAAAATAATACTCCCTATAGCAAAACCATATAAGGTTAATAGTTCGTAATAAAATATGGTGGTGAGATTTAACAATGGCTTCAGGGTTTTCCTGACCTATTTGAGAGAAAGAAAATGTTGTCAAGTTACTACTTTATTAAAATAGTCAATGAAATCATTAGGAAATAATCAAGCGTTTGTCAGAAAAATCAAGATTTGACCTAAGGAAAAAAACTCAGTTTTCTTATATTCTAACTTCTGAACACTGAGGCATTTTTTTCTCTTTTCAAAATGAACAGCCTTGAGTAAACCATAACATATTGAACTACTATCTGTTTTATAACTTTGATTTTCTTGAGGAAAATTTATCTAATATATTTTGTTAAATAATGACTGAAAAAATGGCAATCTGTGCTTTTTTACCCCTAAATACATTTCCATGTTCTGAAGATTATAATGGGAAGGAAAATTCACTAAAATCCTCCTACTTATGTGGAAAATTGCAATGAAAAAGAAGTTTGATTTTGAAAACTTCCTAGCCAGGTAAAACAAGTCCTCTTTAAGATATGAGATGGAAAGCAATTCACCCAATAGAATGTACAAATCAGGTTTTTAAAAGTCAGAGTAATCTTTTTTGCATGCAGAGAAAGGGATTATTTTTTTCCATCTTAAATTTAACAATAGAGATGCATTGTCTATTAAGTTTTTCAAATCATTACAAAATAACAGCCTTTCAAGGAAAGTGTCATAATGGTTATGATATAATATCTACATTTTTTTGAATGCTTTCACTTTCTGGAAATTGTGTTAAGAATTTGAAATTTAAAAACCAAAAAATAAAAAAAAAGAAGAAAGGGGCTGCTAGGTGGCTAGTGGATAAAGCACCTTTCAAATCCGGTCTCAGACACTTAATAATTACTTAGCTGCATGGCCTTGGGCAAGCCTCTTAACCCCATTTGCCTTGCAAAAACCTAAAAAAAAGAATTTGAAATTTAACAGCTTTTTAATGAAATTCATTTTTTTCTTTTTTTTGGCTGACAATAACATATTTATTCCTTTCTTGGATATTTTGATTAAACTATATTCAAAAGGTAAAAATAGGGGATTGGGAGAAAAATAGATAAAATTTTGGTTTAAAAAATAACATACATGCAATTAAAAATAAATATTAAAATAACAAAAATACCACAGCAGAGATCACATGTAAATGTTAACTTCAGAATTCTTTTCTAACATTTATTTTTGTTTTTACACAGAGACATGCATTTTTTCTGCTCAGTTCTCAGTTGTTGACTTAGGGTCAAAAATTATAACCAGTGGTATTACCTTTCTGATCAATACTTAGTTGTCAAGTGTCAGTGGTAGAATAATATCAGCCATTTGAAACCTTTGTTCTTTGAAGGCAAAGTTCTCTCAATTATATCGTACAATACTTCTGTTGACATAAATCCTTTAGCACAAACCTATTTGATGGTCTTAGAAATTAACTGATATATTGAAAGGACTTAATTGCTTTTTAAAGAATGGTTGATCTCATGGTAAGTTAAATAATTTCCTTTCCCTTATTAGATCACTGAATTTCAAATTGAATAGGATGTTTCACAAAGGATTTTTCAGTTTGTCCATTGTCAAAAACATTCCTTTTCTTAGGACTTCTTATCTTTTCCTTACAGAAATTCATATTTTTGATAAACTTTTGTATTTTCAACAAACCTTGCTAAAATCTTCAATATCACTATAATATTCATTCAATAAACACTGAGTATATAGTTCTTTTCTAGTAATATACTAAATCCTGTAGAGACCACTGAAGAAACTATAAAGACATCCAGAATATAATGCATAATCTCATTTGGGGAATCAGAATGTTTTGTTTAACATTAAAAAGAACAATTATATAAAGGTAAATATTATAAAGTATATGTTACATTGGTTAGATATGAGAAGTTCAGGGGCAGGTAAGTGGTGCAGTGGATAGAGAACCCGCCCTGGAGACAGGAGTACCTGAGTTCAAAGCCGACCTCAGGCACTTAATAATTACTTAGCTGTATGGCCTTGGGCAAGCCACTTAACCCCATTTGCCTTGCAAAAACTTTAAAAAAAGTTCAATGGATATTGCAAACATTAAATGTTACATAGTATGGCAATTGGTTTAAGTTTGATAAAAGGCCTGAAGAGGTAGGAGATAGAATTAATTTTGGAATAAAATGGCAATACTAGAATGACAATATCAAAGATTTTATTATGATGAAACTCAGGCATCAGCTTTGGAAGGCATTAAACAATATTAGAATATCAATACCTGAACAGGAATTCCTTCTTCAAATTACCAGATACTTGTTCTTAGGAAATCTTTAGGGAAACCTCCATAGGTTGAACATTGCAATTTTGGATAGGACCAATTATTAGAAAGTTTTGATTTTTTATGATATTTTACTTTCCTCATATCAGTATGCCAAATATATCTCTTTACTCATTGTTCTTGCTTTTGCTCTTGAAGGTCAAGCAGAATAAGATTAATTGTTCTTTTGGTGAATCATCCTTCAAATCCTTTAAAACATTGTTTATGTTTAAGTTTTCAGGTGTAAAAGCAATAGTTTCTTTTACTATTATTCATATGGGATGATCTTGTTGCCTTTCTATTACTTGTTGCCTTTACTATTACATTATTTGAATATTTTCCATATTTTCAATGTCCTTTCCAAAATACAATGTCACAACTAAAGAAAAAATCTAGAATGCAGTATGAGGAAAGCATTAATCTTTTATAGGATATTGGATAATAAAATAATTTGTTTTTTATTTTAAAAAATAATATTTATTTTCCTCACATGTAAAAATAATTTTTAAAATGTTTTCTAAAATTTTTGAGTTATAAATTATCTCCGTCCATCCTTCTATCACCTCCCCACATTGAGAAGGCAAACAATTTGTTATAGTTTTTGCATAAGCAGTAATTAAAAAAGCTTATTTCCATGTTAGTCACATTGTCAAAGGACATACAGAAACCATGTAAGGAAAAACAAAGAAAAAGTGTGCTTTTATTTACAATGAGTCCATCAGTGCTTTCTCTGAAGATGCATAGCATTTCTAACCATAAGTGCTTTCATATTGTTTTAGATCATTGCATTACTAAGAATAGCTATCATTCACAGCTGATCATCATATTGCTGCTACTGTATCCAATTTTCTCTTGGTTTTTGATCATTTCATGTTTCATCAAGTCTCACAAGATTTCCCAGGTTTTTCTGAAGTCATTCTGGTCATCATTTTTTTTATAATAAAATAGTATTCCATCACAATCATGTGTAAAAACATGGGCAGTTTCCCTTAAGATTATTTTTTGCAAGGATGATCTAGACTCTGTATTTGATCATGGATTTCAGATAGCCCAATAATTCTTAATTTAGTGTGCAATTATACCACACAGTGGACAGAGCACTGACCTTAGAGACAGGAGGACAGGAATTTGAATCTGGCTTCAGACACATGATACTAATATAGTTACTTAACCCTGATTGTTTTGCAACTAGGTCATCTTCGATTTCCTGATTCATATTTGACCAACTGGATAGGTCTGGAGAAAAAAGTGAGACTGGTGACTGTGCACAGCACCCTCTCACTCAAATCCAATTGATGTGCTTGTTATGAGGTCACTTTCTTGATGTCATGTTCCTCTTAGAGGCTAGATAAAACATCATCATTATTCCCCATGGCATCTGCTCATATAAGTCTTTCCACATTTTACTGTGAGTATCCTGTTCATAATTTCTTTCAGCAGAAAAGTATTCCACCTAAGCACAAATTGTTCAGTCATTCCCCAGATGATGGGTATCTCCTCGATTTCCAGTTCCATAACACCAGAAAAGACCTTCTATAAATATCCATAGATAGATAGATAGATAGATAGATAGATAGATAGATAGAGCCCTTCCCTTCCTGATTTTCATTTCTTCTGGAACATAAACTTGGTAGTGGTATTTCTAGGTCAAAAGACAAGCATGGTTTTATAGCTCTTTCGAACAGTTCCAAATTGCTCTTCAGAATAATTATTTTACAAGCCCTGAAACAGTGGATTAATTTCTTGTTTTCCCTACATCCCCACCAAGATTTGTCATTTTCACTTACTATTTTATTAGTCAGTTCAGTAAGTATAAAGTTGTCTTTAGTTCAGAATTGTTCTAATTTGCATTTCTCCAATAAATAGTGACTTAGGACATATTTTTAATATGAATCTTAGATAGCATTGATACCTTTCAGCTAAAAAAGGTTCTTTTCTTTGAGCTTTTTATAAATTTAGGAATGGGTCTTTTTTTATAAATTTCACTTATTCCTCTATGTGTGATATTTTACTATTTTTTCTCCACAGTTAATATTTCTAACAACATTTCCCTCCATCCTATTTTCCTCACTACCATTTATTCAATTATGTCTCTCCTACAACCCTTTCTATCTTCAAAAATGTTTTGCAGCTGACTACCCTCTCTCTCACTATCTTCCTTCCCTTCTCTCACTCTACTCCCCTTCTTCCATCTTCTTCCCCTTCTACTATCATATAGGGGAAAAGGGTTTTTTTTTTTTGGCCAATTGAGGGTGTATGTTATTCACTCTTAGTCAATATTGAGACACTCTTAGTCAATATTGAGGAGAGTATGCTTCACTCACTCTAATCTACTCCCCCCAACTCTGCTGCAAAAATTTTACCTCGTTTATGTGAAATAACTCAATTCTTTCTACCTCCCCTTTCCCTTTCTACCAAGATAATCCTTTCACAACCCTTAATTCCATCTTTTATTGTGTGTGTATTTTCCCTTCATATTCGACTTTCAACTTGCTTTGTCTGTATATGTTCCTTCTAACTACCTTAATAAATAAGAAAACTCATATGAGTTATCAGTATTATCCTCCTGTTCATGAATATAAAAAATTAAAGAGTGTAAAGACCCTTATGATTTGCCTTTCCTGTTTACCTTTTGATGCTTTGAGTCTCAGATTTGATGATGAAATGTTCTTTTTTCAATTGATATTTAATTTTATTTTTTAAATTAAATATTATGAAAGTTTTTCATCACTCATTCACATGTACAAATATATTTATAAGTTACATAATTTCTTTTCCCCCTCCTGTCAACAGTGAACAGTCTTGTGAACATTGTACATATACATACATATACATTTGTGCTTAATATGCTTACAGATTACTTATTTTCTATATGAGAAATAAAGGATTAAGGGAAAATAAAAGCATGAAATAGGAAAGAAAAACAGAGAAATTTTTAAGAAATGAAAGTATTGTTCATTCAGGTTCTATGTGTTTTTTCCTTTGATTTGTTTTGTTTTTCTTCCTCTGAAGGTAGATGGCATTGTCTATAACATTTCTCCTAGGATTATGCTAGGTCTCTGGATTTCTGAGAGGAGCCACATCCATCAAGGTTAAAGATCAAATTTTCTATTCAGATTTTGTCTTTTCATTTGGAAAGTTTAAAACTCCTTTATTTCATTGAATGTACATCTTGTCCTATGAAAGAGTATAATTAGTTTTATTAGGTAATTGATTCTTGGTCATAATCTAAATAATTTTGACTTCCAGAATATTATATTTTAAGCTTTATGATCCTATAATTTAGAAGCTGCCAAATCTTGTGTTATCCTGACTGTGACTCCACAGAAATTGAATTGTTTCTTTCTAACTACATGCAATATTATTCTCCTTGATCTGGGAGCTCTTAAATAAGATTCTAATATCCTGGTAGTTTTCATGCTGGACTCTTTTCAGGAGGTGTTCGGTGCATTCTTTCAATTTCTAATTTATGCTCTTCTTTTAGGATATCAGGGCAGTTTTCCTTCATAAATTCTTGAAAGGTGATGCCTAGGTTTTTCTTTGATTATGACTTTCAGGTAGTCTATTTGTTTTTTTTTCTTTTTTTTAAATGTATTTTTTATTCTCATTTTGTACAAATGTTTTTTTTACATTAATAAAATATTCTTGTTTACAAGTAAACAAAATACCCCTCCCCCCATTAATATAGATAGACTTGCTTGGGCAAAAAAGTAAAGGGGAGAGAAAAAAATTAAAATTAAAAAAAATAATAGTAATAATTGTAGGTATGGCCAGGTGGCACAATGGACAGAGCAACAACCGTGGAGCCACCATATCCAGCCTCGTAAACCCAACAATCACCCAGCCATGTGACATGCAAGCCACCTGATCTCCACTGCCCTGCAAAAACCAAAAAGAAGAAAATAAAGACCCAAAATAAAATAAAATGGTAATAATAGTAGGGGTGGCTGGGTGGCAGACAGAGCAATGGCCCTTGAGCCAGGAGCACCTGGGTCCAAATCCAGCCCCAGACACCCAAAGATCACCCTGCTATGTGGCCCCAGGCAGGCCACCCAGCCCCACTTGCCCTGTACCCTCCCCCAAATAATAATAACAAAAAATGTGCTTCAGGCTTTGTTCCAACACCAACAACTCTGTCACGGGTGGATCACATTCTTTATGGTAAGTCCATCAAAAAAGTTACTTTCATATTTTTCCAACATTGCCATTGCTGATCGCAACTCCCTCCTTTCTTATTTCTCCACTACCTTGTACTATATTTTCTCTCTCCTTTCACTCTGACTGTTGCAGGGTCACTGAGAAGTGCAGCAGACAGATCCCGGGTCTTGGGGGTCAAGAAGCCCTGAGCCCCCATACCACCCCTTAGGCCCAGAATCTACTTGGCCCTATGGTCCTGGACAGGCCTTCCAATCCCAACCCCTTGCAAGAAATAAAAAAGAAAATGTGTAATATCTGACCACTCTCCCCCAATGGTCCATCCTCTCCTCCTTTATTCACATCCCTCCCCTTCCCCCTGCCCCCCCCCCACTTCTTACTCCAGATGCTTATACCCCATTGAGGATGTATGCTGTTTCTTCTCCTAGCCACCTCTGATGAGAGCAAAGGTTCCCTCATTCCCCCTTGCCTCCCCCCTTCCATATCATTGCAATAGCTCATTGTAATAAAAAAAATCTTATTATGTGAAATATCTTGGACTATTCCCCCCTCTCCTTTTTCTTTCTCCCATTCCATTTCCCTTTTTTCTATTGACTCCATTTTTACCCCAAATTTTATCTTCGAATTCAGCTTTTTCCTGTGCTTCAACTGTAAAAGCTCCCTCTACCTGCTCTATTAACTGAGAAGGTCCATATAAATATTATCAATATCATTTTTCTATACATGCAGTTTATCCTCATTAAATACCTCATATTTCCCCCCCTCTCCTCCAATCTCCATGCTTCACCTGAGTCCTGTATCTGAAGATCAAACTTTCTGTTCAGCTCTGGCCATTCCAAAAGGAACATTTGAAATTCCCCTGGTTCAATGAAAGTCCATCTTTTTCCCTGGAAAAGGACATTCAACCTTGCTGGGTAGTTCGTTCTTGGCTGCATTCTAAGCTCTTTTGCCTTCCGGTATATTGTATTCCAAGCCCTACGAGCTTCCAATGTAGTTGCTGCTAAGTCCTGTGTGATCCTGACTGCAGCTCCATGATATTTGAACTGTGTCCTTCTGGCTGCTTGTAACATTTTCTCTTTGACTTGGGTGTTCTGGAACTTGGCTATAATATTCCTAGGGGTTGGTTTTTTGAGATCTCTTTCGGGGGGGGGGGTGTCGGTTGATTCTCTCCATTTCTATTTTGCCCTCTGCTTCTAGAATATCAGGGCAATTTTCCTGTAGTAATTCTTTGAAAATGATGGCAAGGCTCTTTTCCTGAACATGACTTTCAGGTATTCCAATAATTTTTAAATGATCTTTCCTAAGTCTGTTTTCCATATCAGTTGTTTTTTCAATGAGATATTTCACATTTTCTTCTAATTTTTCATTTTTTTGGTTTTGAAGTATTGATTCCTGATTTCTGGTAAATTCATCAATCTCCCTGAATTCTATTCTTTGTCTGAAGAATTTGTTCTCCTCAGAGAGTTTTCTTATCTCTTTTTCCATCTGGCCAATTTTGCTTTTTAAATCATTCTTCTCCTCAACTTTTTGAACTGTTTTATCCATTTGACCTAAGCTGGTTTTTAGCATGCTATTTTCTTAAGCATTTTTTTTGGATTTCCTTGACTAAGCTGCTGACTTCATTTTCATGTTTTTCCTGCATCTCTCTCCTTTCTTTTTCCAGTTTTTCTTCTAACTCCCTCATTTGATTTTCAAAGTTGTTTTTGATCTCTGTCATAGCCTGAGCCCAATTTCTGTTTTTTCTTGGAGTCTTTAGTTGCAGGAGCTTGTGCTTCCTCATCTTCAGACTGAGTATTTTGATCCTTCTTGGGCTCATTTGCAAAATATTTCTCAATAGTCTTCCTCTTATTTCTCTGCTTGCTTATTTTCCCAGCCTGGTCCTGGTTCTGGGGTGCTTCCTGAGCTTTTGGGACACTCCCACAAGGGTCCCAGTGTGTGAGGCTCTGTCCTCCCTCTAGGTCTGTGAATGACCATAAGTGCCCCCCTCTGCCACAGAGCGAAGTAGGGTGGCCCTGTTGTTCTATGTGGGGGCCTAGACTGGGATCAGGATATGAATGTGGTCAGAGCCCAAGAGTCCTGTTCCAGGGGTAGAGGACAGAGCTGGGCAGTCTCTCTCTCTTTACTCCCCTCCCTCAGCTCAATGGGCTCATGTCCTGGGGGCTCCTGCTTACTGGCTCCACCTGCTTCTGTTTCCAGGTCTGCTCTGCCAAAAGACCAAACTGCTGCCTGTGTGCCCTGAGGGCTGGGCTCCATGTTGTTGCTCTGGCAGAGGTCCCCTGCTTTTCCCCCACTTTGTGCCCAGTGCTCCCCGGGATGCAGCTCAGGAAACTCCCCTCGCTGCTGTGAGCCATGGCTCCCAGTGCCCTGGGGCTGCCTCCAGGAGGCTGAAGTTCCTTCATCTGGCTCGCCACCCCTCCGACCTCGGGGAGCAGAGCCCTTCTGCTTTTTTTCCAGGTTACCTTGAGTAGGAGAACTGCCTAACTGGGTCCCCCAGTGCGTTCTGTCTCTCAAAAGTTTAGTCAGAGTCCTTAGCCCATGAGTTTTATCAGAGAGCTCCTAAGACTTGATCCCTTCTTGTAGCCATCTTGGCTCCACCTCCAAGTCTATTTGTTTTTGAATTGTCTCACTTGGAATTATTTTCTAGGTCAGTTGTTTTCCCAATGAGATATTTCATATTTTCTTCTAGCTTTTTATTCTTATGTTTCTGTTTTATTGTTTATTGATTTCTCACAAGGACATCAGTTTCCTTTGGCTCAATTCTCTCTCTCTCTCTCTCTCTCTCTCTCTATATATATATATATATATATATATATTATATATAATATATATATATATTATATACGCATATGTATGTTCAATAGACATCTTTTTATTTATTTATTAATCTATTCTCATCCATTTGTGCATCAATATTTCCAAGTTACAAAATTTCAATTCAATATTTTAAGGAATTATTTTCTTCATTGAGCTTTTGCATCTCCTTTTCCATTTGATCACTGCTTTGGACTTCTTTATTCCATGTGGTCCAGTGTGCTTTTTAAGATGTTATTATTTTCAGTATATTTTTTGTGTCTCCTTTACTAAGCTTCTGACTCATTGATCATGATTTTCTTACATCATTCTCATTTTACTTACTGATTTTTCCTCTGCCTCAGTTATTTGATTTTCAAAATCATTTATGAGCTCTTCCATGACCTGAGACCAAATCACGGTTTTAAAAGGAGACATTGGATGCAGAAACTTAGAATTCTTAACTTTTGAGTTTGTGTTTTAATCTTTCTTATCAATACAGAAACTGATTTTTTAAAAATTTCCTTAGTGTATTACTTGCTTTTAGCCGCTTGTAAAAGTGCAACTCTGCTTTCAGGATGGAGGGTACACTGTCACAAGCTTTTGGGTTTTTTTGCAACTGTTTTCAGGGATCTGCAAGTTTTCAAATCTTCCAAGGTCTTATGATCTAAAGAGAAGTTTATACCATCCTCCTGGCCTATACTGTCATTTGTGGGTGACCATAAACACTCCTTTCAGTCCAGGAACTGTGAGGATGGAATCTGCTCTTCTAGGGGTAGTAAACTCTGTTTTGCTTCTGCTCCTTTTCCTGGTACTGGTCCCCATGACTGCAACTCATATCTGAACATGGAAAGCAAAGAGACCCTCATAATCTCCCTGTGACCCTCCTCACCACCTGTGGACTGAGAGTTCTGGAAGCAGTTGCTTCTGTTGATTCAATGGTTGTGAAGGACTGCTTCTGGTTTACTGGGCTATGGTCTGCACAACTGAGGACTGCACTGGACTGTGCTCCATTCTCACCCCTTTGTTGCAGACTTTTCCTACTGGGCTTCCAAATTGTCTTTCACCTTCTCTTGTCTGAGAGATCTGGAAATTGACACAGCTACCATTGACCCAGTTATCTCATAGTCCGTTATTATATTGCTGGGCCAGTTCATTCCAGATAGTCCTATGTCACTCTGAGCTTCTCTTTCATGGTGATACAGTAGACCATTTCCCCAGATCTTCCAAATTGTCTTGGACTATAAAGTAGTTTCACTCAGTCTTTTTGTGTGTTCTGCCATTCCAGTATTTGTTTAGTCATTATTTATAAGTCAACCCTATGTTGCTGTTATGATGTACATTGTTATTCCAGTTCTGCTCTTCTTCTTCAGCATCAGTAAATAAAAGTCTTTCTGGGATTCTCTAAATTCCCATCCTTCCTGGCTTCTAACAGAACAATAGTGTTCCATAACATACATATACCACAATTTGTGCAGTCACTCCACAATTGATAGACATTCACTCGATTTCCAATTCTATGCCCCAAACATGCTATGAATAGTTTTGTACATGTGATAGTTTTACCCTTTTTCATGATCTCTTCAGGGGATAGACCCAATAGTGGTATTGCTGGATCAAAGGGTCTATGCATTTCCATAATCCAAAATGCTCACCAGAAAGGTTGGATGAGTTCATAGCTCCACTAACAATGCATCAGTGTCCCAGATCTCCCACATCCCTTCCAGCATTGAACATTGTCCTTTCTGGTCATATTGGAAAATCTGAGATGTGTGAGGTGGTACCTCAGAGATGCTTTAATTTACATTTCTCTAATAAGTAGTGATTTAGAGCAATTTTCATTCCTCATCTGTAAATTGCTTTTACATATCCTTGGACCATTTGTCAAATGGGGAATAACTTTTTTTTTAATTTGACTCAGTTCTCTATATATTTCAGAAATTAGTCCATCAGAATCACAAGTTGTAAATAATTTTTCCCAATTTACTACATTTATTTTGATCTTGGTTACAGTGGTGTTGTTGGGAAACTTTTTAATTTAATGCAAATTTATCTAGTTTGTTTTAGTTTTTAATGATGTTCTCCATCCCCTCCTTGGTCATAAAATTCTTCCCTTTCCATATATCTGAAAGGTAAACTATTCCTTGATCTCCTATTTGCTTATAATATTGTCTTTTATGTCTAAATCCAGTACCCATTTTGTTCTTATCTTGGTATAGGGTGTGAAATGTTGCTCTAATCCAAGTTTCTGCCATACTAACTTCTAATTTTCCCAACAGTTTTTAGCGAAGAGAGTTTTTATCCCAGTAGCTAGACTCTTTGGCTTTATCAAACAACAGATTACTGTCATAATTTCCTGCTATTTCTTTTGCACCTAGTCTATTCCACTGATCTACCACTCTATTTCTTAGCCAGTACAAGACCGTTTTTATGACTGATGCTTTATAACATAATTTTAGATCTGGTAACACTAAGCCACCTTCATTTGCACTTTTTTCATTGAATCCCCTGGATATTCTTGACTTTTTGTTTCTCCATATGAATTTAGTTACAAGTTTTTCTAGCTCATTAAAGTAATTTTTTGAAAGTTTGATTGCTAACTCACTAAATAAGTAGTTTAATTTAGGTAGAATTCTCATTTTAATTATATTAGCTCATCCTAGTCATGCAGTTGATATTTGCCCAGTTACTGATTTTATTTGTGTGAGAAGTGCTTTATAGTGGTTTTCATAGAGTTTCTGATTCTGCCTTGGAAGAGAGACTCCCAAGTATTTTATATGTTTGAAGCTACTTTGAATAGGATTTCTCTTTCTAGCTCTTGCTGCTGTGTCTTGCTAGTAATATAAAGAAATGCTGAGGATTTATGAGGGTTTATTTTATATCCTGAAACTTTGCTAATTTTTCCTAGTTATTTTTTAGATGATATTTTTAGTATTCTCTAGGTATGCCATTGTCATCTGCAAAGAGTGAGAATTTTATTTCTTCCATCCTAATTCTAATTCTTCAATTTCTTTTTCTTGTGCTATTGCTGAAACTAACATTTGTAGCACAATATTGAATAGTAGTGGTGATAAAGGTAATCCTTGTTTCACCCCTGATCTTATTGGGACCTCCTCTAGCTTACCCACATTGCATAAAATGCTTGTTGATGATTTCAGTTAGATACTGCTAATCATGAATAAATATTTATTAATTCTTGTTATTTATTAGGTATTAGGCTAAGTCTGGTATAATGGAAACAAAAATGAAATAAGCATATAATATAGATGCAGTGAAGTTATTTATAATTTTAGCAGAGATTATGAGCAAGTTGAAGATATAGGATAAACTCATGTAGGAAGTAGCATTTGCTTTGTGCTTTGAAAGAAGATAGGAAGTTAGGAAAAGTTAAAGGGCAGTCTTTTGAATGGCAGGATGATGATCAGAGAAGTGTTAAATATGAAGAGGCAGCTTCAAAGAGAAATGAATAGAGCATCAGGTGTGGAATGAGGAAATTTTCAGTTCAAATCTAACATCATATACCTTCTCTCTATGTGACCATGATAAAGTCAATTGAACTCTCTTTTTCTCAATTTTTCAGTGTCTCATACTTCCTGTAATTTTAGAGAAATAATAATATCAATTTCCCAACTAGGTCTGATTATGATGCTTAAATAAAATATAATTGTTAAGTGCTTGGCTTATAGTAGTTCTGTATCGATGTTAGCACTACTCCTACTATTTCTGCTACTACTATTGCTACTACTCCTACTCCCACTGCTAGTCCTATGAAGTTTAATACTATTATATATCAAAAACAGAAGAGTTTGATTGAAATAGAGTATGCAGAACTGAATAATGTGTAATAAATATCCTAAAATATTACTTGAATGGAATTTAATATTCAATGCCAAGAAAGTGCAGTTAAGAAGCAGAAAGTGGTTATATTTTATTTCAAAATTCTGAGTAGGCATATGATGGATTTAGATTTGTTCCTTAGAAATATCATTTTATGCAGCTGTGTGGAGAGATTTTAAAAGGGGGAAGACTGAAAACAATGAGAATAATAAGGAGGATATTTTAGTTGTACATACCAAATGTGATGATGTCTTCATCTAGGGAGCTTACCATGTGAGGGAAAATATAGTGACAGATGCTATAAATGTCAAGGAGGCAGAAATGGCAGGAAAACACTTGAATGCACAGTTTTTTAAAAATGTTATTGTATTTGAACTTCTCTTTCCAAGTTGATTTTTATGTCTTTCATCTCCATATTCAAGTTTTTCTAATCTGCAGATTACTTTGGTTTACAGAATCCATACATACACACATATATAAATATATACATATATGGTTTACATTTTTTAACCTACTTGTTCAATATTATTTTTTTTATCATGATTCATTTGAGAATCACTTACTGTGATTCCCTGCTCTCTTAGGATTCCATAGGTTTCCTTCTCTTTTTAAATCTGTTTTCATATTACTTTGTTTTACAATATTTATTTAGAAATTTTAAATATATATGTACTTAAGGTCCTTAACTCTGTTTCTTTCCTCCTCAGGTAATTGTAGCATATACATATACATATATATATATATATATATATATATATATACATATACATATATATATACATATGTATGTATGTATGTATGTATTACATTACTTTGTAATTTTATTTCTCCCTTTTTCCCTTTTGATAAAACTGACACACAACTGTCACTGTCTCAGTCTTCTCTTCCAATGGGGAATTCATTTTTAAATGACCTAACTTCCTGTCCCAGATCATGATGGGGGAAGAAAACTGGACTAGGTTGGATGTTAATATCTTTTCCTGCAAGGCTGGGCAACCTTTAATGCACACTGACACCCCTCTCTCAGTTCTCTCTGTTCTGCAGCTTACTAAGAGTTGTAGTGGCACACTGATAATCTAGAAAAAAAACAATTTCTGCCATCACAGTATACAGACTCTACTATTTATCCATCCACCTCTGTTAACAGGGTAAACAGAGTTGAGGTCTACTGTTCGCTAAAGATGAGGGTGTGTAGTCAGAGAATATAGGAGTCAAAATAATCTGGGTTCATTTTAGAGTACACTATGGATCTGTGCCTGTTAAATCATGGGGTACTGTTGCTAAGTGATCAAATTAAAGATTATCCTCCTCTGTTGTTAGCTCATCAAATTCTTACTTTGCAAGTTACTTTGTATTCTGTTGATATAGCACAATTGTTTCTCTTCATGCAAATAATTACTTTCTTGAATTGTGTTTGAGAGTTTATGAAGACTGAAAAAATTATCTGGTCCTCAATCTTGTTGACCATATTTATTGATCCCAGAAATTTGCTATCATTGCCTCTAGAAATCAATGTAAGTATTTGGGAAATTCCCTTGAAGTTATACAAAAAATAATTAAACCTTCTATAGAAATTTTATTAATGAAACCCCTTTCCAAGGAGACTAAAGATAGTAACAAAAGTAAAATACACAATAAACATTAGGGACAATTCTTTTTGTTTTTCCAAATAATTAGAATTAAAATTACTATCCTCCACTTGTAGATTGATAAAAAATAAGTTGTTTATATACATGTAATAAAATTTTCATACACTGGAAGAAATAATAAATTATTTAAATTCAAAGAAACATGATGTGAAATTTTATGAACTTAAGTAAAGTAGGGGAAAAAAGAAACAAAAATGCAACTATTCATCTATGACTTTGAGAATGAATTGGTCATGAAACGTTAATTATGACTTCTCTAGTTATCTCCTACTGAGACTCAACTAGTAGTAAATATCAAATAAGAAAATATTTTTCTAGAACATCCTTAACATAGAGCCTGATAAAGAGCTATTTAAATAAAATTGCTATTTAAAAGTTAATTCTTTACTCTCTCCTTTACCCATATAAGTTGGTCATGGGTGGCTATATTCTTTCAATAAAAGACTTTTGAGTAAATCATATCTTCCCAATATTTTTTGCTGATTAATGTTAGGAATTTTTTTGGTTTCACTAAATAGATTTGGGATAATTTGATGTTAGAAAATATGGTCCCTATTTTTCAACCTTATTGATAGTTAAATAAAACAATTGAAATTTCATATACAACAGATACAAATCAAATCCACCCCAGAGCTCTTTTTTATTTGTTTCACCTATTTTAATTTTTTAACATTCATCCATATACATTTGCATATTTTAAGTTATAAAATTTCCATCCACCTTCCCTTCCCAGCTCCCTCCCCTCAGTGACTAACAGTCAGATTAACATTGTACAAACATATTTTTAATAAACAGGTTTACAGATTAGTCATTTTAAGTATGAGGATTTAGGATAAAGGGAAAGACATACATAAGAAATAATTTTTTTCTAAAGTGGCCATCAGTTTCTGAAGGGTTATTGTTTTTGTCTTGTTTTGTTTTTCTTCCTCTGGATGGGAATAACATTGTCTGATTATAGATGTCCTAACTGTCTGAATTACTGAGATGAGTTACTTCCAACAATGTTGATCAATTCACAATATTATTGTTAATGGTGGTCCCTTTGTTCTGTTCCTTTTATTTAGAATCAGAGCCTGAAACTCATTCCATGCTTCTCTAGAGTTTGACTATTTATGATTTCTTATAGAACAATAAAATTGCATAGTATACGTGTACCATAATTTATTTAACCATTCCCCAATTGTTAGGTATCCCCTCAATTTCCAATTCCTTGACATTACAAAAAAGAGCTACTTTGAATATTTTGAAATATGTGATAATTTTTCATTTTTGAAAATGATTTCTTCTAGATATAGACCTAGAACTGGAATTTTGGGGGTCAAAGGGAATGACCCTTTCTATTGCTCTTTGGGCATCATTCTGAATTGCTCTCCAAAATGGTTGGATCCATTCACAACTCCACCAGCAATTCACCAATGTTCCAATCCACCTACAAACCCTCCAGCATTGATTATTTTCTCTTTGTCTCATGTAGATAGGGGATGTTTCATAATTTTTTATATTTCATTTTGTTTAAATTTATATTTATCTAATCAATAATGATTTGAAATATTTTATATGATTATGTATAGCTTAAATTTCTTCATTTGAACACTGTTGATTCATATCTTTTGACCATTTCTCAATTGGAGAATGATGTATAACCTTATAAATTTGATGCATTTTTCAATATATTTTAGAAATGAATGCTTTATCAGAACTCCAAGTTGTGAAGATTGTTTCCCAATTTTCTGCTTTCCTTCAAATTTTGGCAGCATTGATTTTATCAGTGCAAAACCCTTTTAATTTAATATAATCGAAATCATTTATTTTGCAGTTGTAATGTACTCTAATTCTTGTTTGGTCATAAATTTGTCTCCTTTCCACAGATCTGAAAGATAGAGAATTTCTTGATCTATATTTATGTTTTTTGTAGTCTTGTATGTCTGAATCCTGTACTCATTTTGAAATTATTTTTGAACAGGGTGTGAGATATGAGTCTATGCTCAGGTTTTGACATAATATCTCCAGTTTTCCCACAATATTTGTGAAATAGTATGTTCTTATCTTGATATTTGTCAATAGGAGATTGTTGGAGTCATTTACGTGGTTTCTTTTGGGCTTTTCTTAATCCACTGATCCATTACTCTATTTCTTAATTAGCACCAGAATGTTTTGATGACTGCCACTTTATAGTGCAGTTTTGCATCTGGTAGAGCTAGACCACCTTCCTTTGCATTTTTTTTTTTGCATCACCCCCTTGCTATTCTTAATGTTTTGTTACTCCAGATGAATTTTTTGACTATTTTTTCTGGCTTAGTAAAATAGTTATTTGGTAGTTTGATTGGTATGGCAGTGAATAAGTAATTTAATTTGCGTAGAATTATCATTTTTTATTATATTAGCTCAACCTAACCATGAGCAATTGAAATTTTTGCAATTATGTAGATGTGACTTTGTTTGAGTATGTTGTGCTTTATAAATGTTTTCATACCTTCTCTAGGTTTGTTTTTGGAGCTAGATTCCCAAATAATTAATATTTTCTCTAATGACTTCAAATGGTATTTCTCTTTTTATCTCTTGCTCTTGGGATTTGTTATTAATTTTTATAAATGCTGATGATTTATGTGGGTTTATTTTATATCCTGCTATTTTGCTGAATTTGTTAATTGTTGCAAGGAGTTTGTAAATGATTTTTCTCAAATTTTCTAAGTATACCATCATATCATCTGCAAAGAATGAAAGCTTAGCTTCCTCATTGCAAATTCTGATTTCTTTTATTTCATTTTTTCTTTTTTAACTTAATTTATTTACTTATTTTGAATTTTACAATTTTTCCTTGATCTTGCTTCCCCATCCCCCACAGAAGGGAGTCTGTTTTTATATTGTTTTCAAACTATGCATTGATCTAAGTTGAATTTGATGAGAAAGAAATCATATCCTTAAGTAAAAAAAATAAAGTATAAAAGATAATAAAATTGCATAATAAGATCCTTTTTTAAAAATTAAAGGTCATTGGTCTTTGTTCAAACTCTACAATTCTTTCTCTGGATATATGTGGTATACTCCATTGCAGATACCCCAAAATTATGCCTGAATATTGCAGTGGTAGAATAAGCAAGTCAATTAAGAGGGATCTTCATCCCCATGTTACTTTTGTGGTGTATAATGTTCTTCTGGTTCTGCTCATCTCACTCAGCATCAATTTATGCAAATCCTTCCATTCTTTACTGAAATCCCATGCCTCCTGTTTTCTACGAGAACAGTAGTGTTTTATAAATTTCATATATCACAATTTCTTTGACCATTCCCCACTTAATTTCCTATTATTTGCCACTACAATCAGGGCTGCTATGATTACTTTTGTACAGGGGATGTTTTTACCCCTTTAAAAGCATAAACCCAGTAGTGGTATTGTTGTATCAAAGGGTATGAAATTTTATTTGACTTTTGGGGGTAATTCCAAATTACTCTCCAGAAAGGTTGAATGAATCCACAGCTCCACCAACAATGTCTTAGTGTCCCAGATTTCTTTTATCTCTTCCAACATTGATTGTTTTTCTTTCTGGTCATATTGTCAGTATGAGAGGTGTGAATGGATACCTCAGAGTTGCTTTAATTTGTATTTCCCAAATAAGTATTGATTTAGAGAAAATTTTAATATGATTATGGATCGCTTAGATTTCCTCATCAATAAATTGCCTCCACATATTCTTTGACCATTTGTAAATTGGGGAATGGCTTGTTTTATTTAAAAATTTGACTCAGTTCTCTATACATTTTAGAAATGACAAATACTAGCTATAAAATTATATCCCAATTTACTACATTTCTTTTATCTTTGTTACAGTGGATTTGTATTTTAACATTTTCTAGTTTGTTTTTAATGATATTCGCCATCCCTTCTTTGGCCATAAACTGCTTCTCTTTCCATAGATCTGAAAGGCAAACTATTTGTTGATCTCATAGTTTGCTTCTAATATTGTTTTTTCTCTGTCTAAATCCTGTACCCATTTTGATCTTATCTTGGTATAGGGTGTGAGGTGTTTATATAATCCAAGTTTCTTCCATACTAATTTCAAGTCTTCCCAACAGATTTTATCAAAGAGAGAGTTTTTATACCAATAGCAGGACTCTTTGGGTTTATCAAACAGCAGATTACTATAATCACTTCCTGCTATTACATCTATTCTATTCCATTGATCCAACACTCTATTTCTTAGCTAATACCAGACAGTTTTGATAAATGATGCTTTATGACATAATTTTAGACCTGGTAGCATTACACCACCTTCTTTTGCACTTTTTTCATTATATCTTTGGCAATTCTTGACATTTTATTACTCAATATGAATTTATTTACAATTTTTTTCTAACTCATTAAAGTAATTTTTGGAAGTTTATTGGTAGGGCACTAAATAAGTAATTTAATTTAGGTAGAATGGTAGTTTTTATTATATTAGTTCAGCCTATCCATAAGCAGTTGATCTTTGTCCAACCACTCAAACATGATTTTATTTGTGTGAGAAGTGTTTTGAAATTTTTGTCAAAAAGTTTCTGAGTCTTCCTCACCAAATAGACTCTGAAGTATTTTATATTACCTGAAGTCACTTTGAATGAAATTTCTCTTTCTAACACTTTGTGCTGTATCTTGCTAATCATAAATAGACATTCTGATCATTTATGAAGTTTTATTTTAAAACCTGTGACATTGCTAAAATTGCTGATTATTTCTAGTACTTTTTTAGATGATTTTTTGGGGTTTTGGTAGGTATACTATCATGTCATCTGTAAAGAATAAGAGTTTTGTCTCTTCCCTCCCAATTCTAATTCCTTCAATTTCTTTTTCTTCTCTTATTGCTGAAGTTAAGATCTCTAATACAATACTGAATAATAGTGGTAATAATGGGCATCCTTGTTTCACCCCTGAGGTTATTAGAAATGTCTGTAGTTTATCCCTATTGCATCTAATTCTTGTTGATGGTTTCAGGTAGATACTGCCTATTATTCTAAGAAATAATCAATTTATTCCTATGTGATCTAGTATTTTTAGTAGAATTGGGTGCTGTATTTTGTCAAAAGCTTTTTCAGCATCTATTGATATAATCATATGATTTCTAATAGATTTTTTATTGATATAATTAATTATACAAACATTTTTCTGAATATTGAACCAAACCCTGCATTCCTGGGATAAATCCTACTTGATCATGATGTATTATCCTACTGATAGCTTGTTGTAAATGTTTTGCTAAGATTTTTTTAAGATTTTTTCATCTTATTCATCAGGGAAATTGGTCTATAGTTTTCTTTCTCTGTTTTGACTCTTTCTGGTTTAGATATTTGTACTATATTGGTGTCATAGAAAGAGTTAGTCAGAGTTTGTCTTCATCTGTTTTCCCAAAGAGTTTACATAGAATTGGAACCAATTGTTCCCTATGTGTTTGATATAATTCACTTGTGAATCTATCTAGCTCTGGAGAATTTTTTTCTTAGGGAGTTCAATGATGGCTTGTTGAATTTCTTTTTTCTGAGATAGGGTAATTTAGGTATTTAATTTCCTCTTTAACCTGGGTGCCTCATAATTTTGTAAATATTCATCCAATTCACAACAATTAGATTATCAAATTTATTGATATAGAGTCGGGTAAAATAATTGTGAATTATTACTTTAATTCCCTCCTCATTGGTGGTGAGTTCACCTTTTCCATTTATGATACTAGCAATTTGGGTTTCTTTTTTTAATCAAATTATCTAGATTTTTATCAATTTTATTTTTTTATAAAATCAACTTTTGGTTTTATTTATTAGTTCAATAGTTTTCTTTCTTTGTATTTTATTAATTTTTCCTTTCATTTTTAGAATTTCTAATTTGGTATTTAACTGGTGTTTTTTAATTTGTTCATTCTTTAATTTTTTTAATTGCATGCTTAGTTCATTGACTTCCTCTTTCTCTAATTTATTCAAGTAAGCATTTAAACATATTTCATATCCCCTGATAGCTGCCTTGTCTATATTCCATAAGTTCTGGTATGTTGTTTCATTATGATCATTATCTAGGATGACATCATTAATATTTTTTATAATTTATTGTTTGATTCATTCATTCTTTAAAATGTGGTTATTTAATTTCCAATTAGTTTTATGTATATTTTTCCCTGTCCAATTATTACATGTGATTTTTATTGCATTATAATCTGAGTAATATATATCCAACATTTCTGCCTTTCTGCAATTGATTATTAGGTTTTTATGCCCTAGGACATTGCCAATTTTGTGTAAGTGCCAATATACTGCAGGAAAAAGAGTATATTACTTTCTATACCCGTTCACTTTACTCCATAGGTCTATCATATCTAGGTTTTGTAACATTCTATTTACTTTCTTAACATCCTTTTTGTTTATTTTATGGTTGATTTATGCAAATTTGAGAGCAATAGATTGAGGTCAACTGTAGCATTTTGTTGTCTATGTCTATGTTAGCTTCTTCTATAATTGCTTCAGTTAGCATTTCTAATCCCATACTGAATAGTAATGGTGATGATGGTCACCCATGATTTAAAAAAAAATTTTTTTTTTAGATTTTTCAAGGCAATGGGGTTAAGTGGCTTGCCTAAGGTCATATGGCTAGGTAATTATTAAGTGTCCGAGGCTGGATTTGAACTCAGGTACTCCTGACTCAAAGGCCAGTGGTCTATCCACTGTGCAACCTAGCCACCCCCGTCACCCATGATTTTAATGGAAATGGTACTAGTTTATTTCTATTATATAAAATAATTCCTGACATTTGTTGTTTTATATAGATACTATTACTATTTTAAGGAAAACTAAATTTATTCCTAAACTTTCTACTGTTTTACTAGGAATGGAGTTTGAATTTTTCAAAAGCTTTATCAGAATTTATTGAGATAATCATATATTTTCTGTTAGTTTTGCTATTAATATGTTCAATTATGTTGAGTATTTTCCTATTATTGAACCATCCCTGCCTACCTGGTATAAATCCTGCCTGATCTTGTCATATTATCTTATCAATGATTTTCTGTAGTCTCTTTGCTAAAATTTTAAGATTTTTGCATCAATATTCATTATTGAGATTATCTATAATTTTCTTTGTCTGTTTTGGTTCTTCCTGGTTATGTATCAGCACCTTGTGGATGTCATAAAAGGAATTTGGCAGAACTCCTTCTCCTATTTTTTAAAGTACTTTGTGAAGAATATGAATTAATTGTTCCTTAAATGTTTGGTAAATTCACTTGTAAATCCATCTGGATCTGGAGACTTTTTCTTAGGCAATTTATTGATGGTTTTATCAATTGCTTTTTCTATGATAGGGTTAAGTCAATTTATTTCCTCTTCTGTTAATCTGGGTGATTTATATTTTTGTAAATATTCATTCATTCACTCAAGTTATACAATTTATTAGCATACATTTCAAAAGTATCTTGAAATTATCTCTTTAATATCCTCTTCATTGCTGTTTAGTTTACCCTTTTCATTTTTTATACTGGTAATTTGGTTATTTTCTTTCTTTTTTAAAAAATCAAATAAACCAAATGTATGCCTATTTTGTTGGCTTTTTCATAAAATTAGCTCTTAATTATATTAATGAAATCAATAGTTTTCTTGTTTTGAATTTTATTAATTTTTCCCTTGATTTTCAGAACTTATAATTTGGTTTTTAATTGAGGATCATTAGTTTGTTATTTTTATGTTTTTTAGTTGAATATTCAATTCATTCATCTATTTCTCTAATTCATATAGGCATTTAGAGATATAAAGGTTCTCCTCAAAACTGCCTTGGGTGGGGGGCTTGGTGGCACAGTGGATAGAGCACCAGCCCTGGAGTCAGGAGTAACTGAGTTCAAACCTGGCCTCAGACACTTAATAATTACCTAGCTGTGTGACCTCGGGCAACCCACTTAACCCCATTTGCCTTGAAAAAACCTAAAAAAAACACTGCCTTGGCTGTATCCCATAAATTTTGAAGTGATGTCTCAGCATCATTTTCTTGGATTGATTATTTTTTTATTTTCTATTTGATCTAACCATTATTTAAGAGTATGTTATTTACTTTCTAATTAGTTGTTGGTTTATATTTTCATGTCCCTTAAATACATATAATTTTTAGTGTATCATGCTTTGAGAAGTGTGTTTTTCTTATTTCTGCCTTTCTGAATTTGATTAAAATTTTTTTGTGTCCTATTACATGGTCTATTTTGGTATCAACATATTCTTTTCTTTCCCCATTATGTTTTTACCAGAGGTCTATCAAATTCAAGTTTTCTGAGATTTAGTTCACCTTCTTCCCTTCCTTCTTGCTTTTTTTTGGTTACATTTATTGATTTCTGAGAAAGGGAGGCTGCTGTTCCCCAGTACTAAAGTTTTGCTGTTTATCTTGTTTTGTTATAGGCTATATGGTAATCTGATGATTCCTAGATTGTCTCTCATGGATCTATTTTCCAGGTCATTTGTTTTCCCTAAAAGATATTTTACATTTTGTTCATTTTTTCACCCTATTTATTTTGTTTGATGTTAGCTTGTTGTCTGAAATATTCATTGGGTTTCTTTGTTCAATTCATATTTTTAGAGTTTTATTTTCTTCAATTTTTTGTTTCATTGTTAAAGGTGTAGAATTCTCTGATCAATTTTTCATAATTTTCCTTCATGACTCTCATTTCTTTTTCCATTTTTCTTCTTCCTCTCTTCTTTCATTTATCAATTCTTTTTAATCTCTTTGATGAGCTTTTGTATTTGAACACAATTCAAAGATTGTTTTGAATTTTCCCCATTAGTGATTTTTCACTGATTTTTTTTCTTTCAAACATGGCACTATTTTCATCATTGTCTTTAAAGTATTTTTCTATAGGGAGTTCTCTTTTAATCTTTTTGCTCAACTGTGTTTTTTTTATATAGGAAGTATAGATCAAAGCTTTTTTTTTTTGACTGGGACTGGGTTCTTGTCAGTGGTCAAGATATTGCTTATGCAGTCCTTCCATTTATAGAGCTTTTTTTTCCCCACATCATTTCCAGGTTCTGACTTGGCAATGTTTGCTCCCAACCAAGTCCTGTCTTTTACCCCAGTGACCCCAGGTACATATTTTTTGGGGGGTTGGAATCTTCCCTGCTGACTTGCTATGTAGCTACCAGGACCTATGCTATTGTCAAGCTGTTGGGAACTGGATTGCACTGTGGTTAAAAGACTGCTGCTGGCTTTCTTATTCTCCTGCCTTCAGTACATTTACTTCCCCTTCCCCCCCACCCCCAAAGAGACAGACCTTCACTAGAGATTCTCCATGATGTTTACCATTGAAAACTTCCTTGAATTTTCCTTTTCTCTTGATGAGATCTGTAGCTTGAATGTCAGAATAGAAGCTTCAATTATCTTTGGTAGGGAAAAACTGATGTGGGCGTGGCTAGGTGGTGCAGTAGGTAGAGCACCGGCCCTGGAGTCAGGAGTACCTGAGTTCAATCTGGCCTCAGAAACTTAATAATTACCTAGTTGTGTGGGCTTGGGCAAGCCTTAAGCTCATTGCCTAATAACACAAAAAAACTACCCCCCCCCCACCAAAACCTGCTGTGGCATGTTAACTTCATGTTGCCAACTTGGCTGCCCTGTACTGTTTTATTTTTAAAAAGGTGGTGTAAACTTATTGCTCTCATTATATGTTGCTTCTCAAGGAAAGGAAAGATAGGTGATTTACTTTTATTTCTTTTTCCAAGTAATATTCAATGATGTATTTGTTGTTCAAAACAATTGCATAATAATTTTGTACACAATTTTATTTTTTTCTTTTAAACATTTTATTTTTCCCCTAATATTACTTCCCTCTCCCCACCCCCACAGAAGGCAATTTGTCTGTCTTTTTATTGTTTTCATGGTATACACTGATCCAAATTGAATGTGATGAGAGAGAAATCATGTCCTTAAGGAAGAAGAATAAAGTATAAGAGATAGCAAAATTACATAATAAAATATCAGTTTATTTTAAAAAATTAAAGGTAATAGTTCTTGGTCATTATTCAAGCTCCATAATTCTTTCTCTGAATACAGATGGGATTTTCCATTGCAGGTAGACCAAAATTGTCCTGGGTTGTTGCATTGATGGAATGAGCAAGTCCATCAAGGTTGATCATCACCCCCTTTGTTGCTGTTAGGTTGTACAATGGTTTTTTGGTTTGGCTTAGTTCATGCAAATCTCTCTATGCTTCCCTGAATTCCCATCCCTCCTGGTTTCAAACAGAACAATAGTGTTGACATACACATACCACAGTTTGTTAAGCCAGTCCTCAATGGAAGGACATTTAATTATTTCCAATTAATTGTAACAATAAACAGGGCTGCTATGAATATTTTTGTACAAGTGATGTTTTTACCCTTTTAAATCATTTCTTCAGGGTATAGACCAAGTAGGGGTACTGCTGGATCAAAGGATGTGAACACTTTTGTTGCCCTTTGGGAGTAATTCCAAATTGCTCTCCAAAAAGTTTGGATGATTTTCCAGCTCCACCAACAATATATTAGTGACCCAGATCCCTTCCAGCACTGATCATTGTCCTTTCTGGTCATATTGGCCAGTCTGAGCAGTGAGAGTTAGTAACTCAGAGATTCTTTAATTTGTATTTCTCTAATGAATAATGATTTGGAGCAATTTTCCATATGACTACGTATCTCTTTGATTTCCTCATCTGAAAATTTCCTTTGCATATCCTTTGACCATTTGTAAATTGGTGAATGGCTACTTTTTTTTTAAAATTTGACTCAGTTCTCTGTATATTTTACAAATGAGTACTTTGCCAGAAATACTAATTTTAAAGATTATTTCCCAGTTTACTAAATTTCCTTTGATCTTGGTTACAGTGGTTTTATCAGTGCAAAAACCTTTTGAAATTAATGTAATCAAAATCATCTGGCTTGTTTTTATTGATGTTCTCCATCTCTTCCTTCGTCATAAACTGCTTCCCTTTCCATAGATCTGACAGGTAAACTTCTCTTTGGTCTTCTAGGTGGTTTATAATATTGATTTTTATGTCTGAATCCTGTATCCATTTGGATCTTTTCTTGGTATAGGTTAGGAGGTGTTGGTCTAATCTGTTTTTTCCATACTAACTTCCAATTTTCCCAACAATTTTTATTGAAGAGAGAGTTTTTATCTCAATAGCTGGACTCTTTAGGTTTATCAAATAGCAGATCACTATAATCATTTCCTGGTATTGCCCATAGTCTATCCCACTGTCCACTACTCTATTTTTTAGCCAATTCCAGACAGTTTTGTTGCTGGATGCTTTATAATATAATTTTAGGTCAGGTAGGGCTAAGACACCTTCTTTTGTATTTTTTTTCATTGAATCCTGGAAATTTTTGACTTTTTATTTATCCATATGTATTTGCTTACAACTTTTTCTAACTCATTAAAGTAATTTTTTGGAATTTTGATTGGCAAGGCACTAAACAGTTTAGTTTTGTTAAAACTGACATTTTTATTTTTTTAGCACAACCTATCCAAATCTATATTTCATGATACCTGTTAATGTTACAATATTTTTATAACATTCATGTTCTGTAACAGAAAAAAACAACTAATTTTGAATCTCCATTATGTAACTTCCATCTCAACCTAAATCATTTTGTCATTCTTTTCTCTAACCATCTCCTGATTTAATTACCTTTCCTTTGGACTTCTGTTTACAAAATGGAGCCAAGTCAATTAAAGGGCAATTTAAACATTACTACATAAGTTTGATGACTGAACATATGAATTTATGAAGAGTAAATTCAATCAGTAAAGGCCTAGTTATGCTCAGAGAGCACAGGGATATGTCTTAGATAGCTCCAAAGAACTGAACTCTGTAATTATTTCAGATTGATTAGGGAAGACATGCATATGACAAGTGACTGCTCTGATCAACCCAGTTTTTATTTCCAACATAAAATTAGATACACATCCATGAATAATATCTTCTTTTTCAAAGTCGAGTGTCAGTTAAGAACATATAGTTTTAAAGGTTATTCAGCAACAAATGACTTTATACCAAATCTACTATACTACTTTTTATACAATTATTGCTCAGAAACATTTGTTGAATGAATAAAGTCAGATAATGTATATCTTCTAAATATGTGTGTATTTAAATTTATTTCAGAGGAAACATAAATGAAAGCAGCAGCCACAGACTTTCCTTGGGCTAAAAGAGATGACTGATATATTCACAGAACAACTTTAGCTAATGTGGTAGACTCAATGCAGTGCACCCTTTGAGAAAGCATATATCCTGAAGTTTGGGGGAAGGTAAATGAATTGATCAAAATTAAGTTAATTCTAACCAAGCTATTTTTTTAAAGTCATACCAATGTTTCTAATTAATAGCTACCAATTCTAATCTAATAGCAAAAGGTGATTGGTTCTATGCATTGAATTATTGATTTATGTGTTACTGAGTATTCAATATAAAGATTCATTGAAGTGTTTAGTCTAACCACTATATTAACTTTGACTCATTTTCTAGTAGGTGTGGGTCCACTAACAAAGAAGAATTCTGGCCTATGAAACTGTCTATAAATTATACAGTATCAGAAAGATTCCTTATTTATCCTATGTTAATAGACTCTCCAATAATAAAGATTTTGATTCTCCTACATCTGAATGGATGTCCATGAGTTTATGTGATTAGACGCAAATCCACATATACATTCAAATCATTTATAGGTGAGTCTTTTCTCACTGAGTTCCATTAGGTTGGAATCTCCTTAGAGAACAGAGCTGTTTTGCTCTTCTTCATAGTCCAAAGCTTACTTAGCTCTTGGCACATAGTAGGTACTTAAAATGGTCATTTACTGATTGAATTGGATTAGACATTACATGACAGAAATTGATTGAAAGATAAGTAATTAAAGGTTTTCTAATATGTTAACATCTTTCTGAATTTGTGTCCCAAATAGAATAATAGCCAACAATATAGGGTCCTTTCCAATCTGATATGAGACAATACTGTTGAATTTATCCCATGTTTATATAAAAAACAAAAAAACAAACTTAAAAAAAACTATCTATGTGGTTACCACAGCAACTGCTTGGGTTCCCTGGACAGATATTCTAGTGTGAGTCCTCTAAGATGTTCAGCAAATTCCTGATAGGGAGACTTACTGAACACAGTCTCCTTCCACAGACTTAGGAATAGGTGGCTATGTATTTTGGACATGGCATCAAAAGTAGCATTAAGTAAGTTGCCTAGAGTGTCAGTACAGCCCCTTGCAGAAGTGTTGAGTCATCAATTGCTGACATCATCAGGGACTGCTTAGATACTGGAACTGAGACCATCTCATTACCTCTAGAGATGTACCAGAACTAATCCACAAAGTTCAGTGATATTGTAGGACTTTATGTTAGGCTTGCCATTCTTGATCCCCATTAACCATGTCTCACAGGAATGATGGAAAACTTGTCCAGGTTGATAGAAGCACAAATAGCTTTGGCTGTTACTTTGGGACATTTGACACCCGCACCACCTGGACATTGAAGCTGCCAAAGGTCACAAAAGCCTTAAGCAGGTATGTGGTCCAACTCTAATTTCTTTCTGAATAGGCATCATCTTCAGAACCTCATCTTTCAATGAAGATCACAGAAAGAAATTTATGATCTCAGGCTTCTTTAGG
The DNA here is from genome assembly GCF_037893015.1 of Macrotis lagotis. Taxonomy (NCBI): domain Eukaryota; kingdom Metazoa; phylum Chordata; class Mammalia; order Peramelemorphia; family Peramelidae; genus Macrotis; species Macrotis lagotis. The sequence goes on from NC_133659.1 coordinate 91,031,729, forward strand.
GGAATTGAGAAAAGGTAAATCTATTCCAAAGAGTCAATCTTCATGTCTTTGACAGATCATTTGTTCCTTTGACCAAAGCCCCAGACTCTACCTTGAACCTCACAGTAGAAGTTACCACAGAAGTCACCTTGGCCTCTATCACCACTCGCAGAGTCCCTGGCTCCTCCTGGAGCACTGGTGTCATCCCCATTTGTCATTAACTGGAAGTAGAAGACTAAGAATGACTTTTAAAAATATTTTGACAACTATATGTAAATATTACTGGTCTTGTTTTCAGTAATATAAGTATCATTTCATACGGTCAAAATCATTATTATTATTATTATTATTATTATTATTATTATTATTATTATTATAGCTTTCAACAGAATGACAAAAGAGTAATGCAAGGGAAAAGGGAGTATTTATATATTGCTTAGATGTAATTTGTTGTGCTAAATGATTTTTACAAATATTTTATCTTCACAAGGATCCTGAGTGATAGAAGCTATTATTAGCATTGCCATCTCATAGTTGAAAAAAAATTGAAGCAAAGAGAGGTTAAATAATTTTTTTCTCAGAGACACAAAGCTAATAAATGTTGGAGATCAGATTTGAACTCATATCTCTGACTCAGAACACGGGCTCTATTCATCATGCCACCAACTGCTTAACTAGCAATAATCTCACTTAGACTCTCTTTTGAAAGGTATAATGAGCATTTCAGTCAAGTGAGTCCCACTCTTGTGTTGGATTTCAGACACTCTTAAAATATTTTTGCTCCATTTTTCCGACACTCCTTTGGTATCAATGTGGCACTGGCTACAAAACCCAGTATAGATTCTAATGTACAAATTTCCATGGCATACTCCACTCCCTGCCTTTGAAGTCTATAATGTTGAGGAAGTCTCACCTTTCACCTAAAACAAAAGCATGAAATTTGGGTATGTGTTCAATCAAATGTCAAAGTATAGAGGTACTGTCAACGTAGAAGGAGATCTTTGACAAATGTATAATTTTGGCTGAGACTGACAGTATCATTATATTGTTACTGAATAAAAATTTAGGGGAATATAAATCCAAATTAAATGTCTAATTTTTCATAAACAGTACTTTCCATTATTAAAACATGTATTAAATTGGTAAAGATTTTCTCTTCTTCAACATACACATGAAAATTTCTTGACAAAAGAAAAAATGGTATTCAGTTTGTCATCTCTTCATGGTACAATAATTAGGATAATAGTAATAAAAAACCATTTTTTCATGCTCATATCAAATCTGCCATTTTAAAATAACACATATTGAAAATTTCAAGCTATATTGCTATTAGTACTAAGAAACATTGACCTAAACTGATTTAAAAACAACTTTAGAAAAAGGATTTTAAATCTAAATATAGCCAGATTAAGCTATATCCTTTACATATTTAAAATATAAATTTTTATTCTTTTTCATTTTATCATTTTATACTATTTTATGTTTATATACTGTTTTATACTTTATATTTTATACTATCAAAACATACTCTAATCTGTCAGTATTGTAATAATTTTGAATTAGACAATTTTTAAATAATATTTTAATTTTTATTTATCATTTCTATATATTACCAAAGAAAGTCATAGTTCTATTACTAAAATATTGTTTTTTGACTCATTTAAATTGATTTTGAAACAAATTAAGAGATAGATTTTCTTCAACAGTTTTCTCCACAATGAGAGTGATCTTAGTAAGAAGGAGCCATCATTTTCTGGGCATGGATAAGTACAAATATACTAACATTTTGGCTTTGACATAAACAAAAATAAAATTAAATAAATAAAGTAATTTAATTTCTCATTTCATCCAGATCTTGGTGGTTATGGATAAACACTGTAAAAATGGAATTTCTCATCTATTTTTAAAAGATGGAAAAAAGTTTAAGTATGAAAGAGAAGTGCTTGTAGTAGATATAGGAATCTAATAATTATATTATTGTGCATGTTGGTCTGGAACATTATCCTAATAGGAATTGAAAAGAAACATACCACAGTTCTCTACTAGTCTCCCACGGGAGACTTTCTCTGTTGTGGTCATTATGGTGGTACAAGAAGAGAATTACTTGAATCTCCTACTCACACATTTTACAAAGGCTAATTATTGGAGAATTGAACACAATACTTTTACATTTCTAAATTAACAAAGTAAAGATCAAGGAAACAACTGTACATTTTCACATATTATAAGTTTGTGTCTGAAAAGAAATACATTTTTTCTTGTTAATTAACACATGTGCATGTATATGGGTATGTTTGTGGGGAGGTGGAAACACCTGGAATTTATGACTATTTCTACTTCTTGTTGATAAAAAGCATTCTGTTCTTGGAACTGTGTTACAATTCTTTGTCCAGTTCTGCAATTCTATTTTTGGTTATTTTCTTATGTAGAATATTAAGATTACAAGTCTACTCATAACTCTGTCCAGATCTTAACCACACTAGCACATTGCTTGATTATGAACTTCATTATGTCAATGGAATATTTCTTCTGCCTATCTATTTGTTCTCATTATTTTTAAATTTTATTAATTTTTTCCAATTACATGTAAAGATAATTTTCAAAATCATTTTTGCAAGATTTTGTGTTACATATTTTTCTCTTTTCCCTACTGCCTGACATAGCAATATAATATAGATTATAAATGAACAACCATGTTAAATGTATTTTCAGATTAATCATGCTGTAAATTAAGAATCAAAACAAAAAGGAAAAATATAAAACAGGGGAAAATATAAAGCATAAAATAAATTTAAAAAATTTAAACAAGTAAACTTTGGTTTGCATTTTGACTTCAGTGTTCCTTCTCTGTATGTGGATGGTATTTTCAATCACAAATCCCATAGAATTGTCTCTGATTATTGTACTGTTGAAATGAGCAAGTCCTTCATCATTGATCATCACAAAATATTGTTGTTCATTTGTACAGTGTTCTTCTGGTTCTGCTCACTGAATCAATTCATGTCAGCCTTTTCAGGATTTCTGAAGTCTGATTATAACCACCCACTATTGTTCTGGAAGAAAAAAAAATTGTACTTCATCACCTTCATACACAGTAATTTTTTTCAACAATTCCCAAATTGATCAGTGAACACTAAATTTCTATTTTTTCCTCTACTAAAATAGATCCTAGAAATATATTTCTGCGTCAAAGGATATGTTCAATTTAATTGTCCTTTGGGTATAGTTCCAAATTACTCTTCAGAAAGATTGAATTGAGGACTTCTAGGAAGTACCCAAGATGGTGCCACAAAGCTAACATGCTCCTAGAGCTTTTCCTACCAAGGATAAATGAAACTTCTACTTTGACAATGACACTACAGATTCCACCAAGAAAAAGAGAAGATTCAAAGAAGTTTTCAACTGCGGACATTGTGGACTATCTTAGGTGAAGGTCTGTCTCTTCAGTGGAAAAGGGGAAGTAAAATCCAGGAAGCAGGAGAGTGAGGAAAGCCAGCAGGAGGATTTTAGCCAAGTGCAATCCAGGTCTTGGCCATTTATTAAATAACAGAGGCCCTGGAAACTGATAACAAGGAAGCAGGGTGAATCCCAACTCCAAACAAAGTCTGAACCCTGAGGGGTAAAAGACTGGACTGGGTCTGGAACAATCCACTGTTAAGTTAGAGCCTGGACATAAAGGAGCAAAGAAAAAAAAAACTCTGCAAAGGCAAGGTCTGGAATGCATAGGCAACACATTGGCCAAGAACAAGCCAGGATCAGACCTTAGCCCAGCAAAATAAAAGCTTGAATATAAACTCCACATACTCCAGCAACAGAACTAAAACAACAGAGATGAACAAAAAGCTAAAAGAATACTCAATATAGAATACTACTTTACAGACAACTGAACAATTAGAAACCAATTAATCTACAACACTACAAGACTACATCAAACAATATTAAAAAGGCTAAAAAAATGAAGAACATGTAAGTACCATTTAGGGAAAATGAATGACCTGCAAAATAGATCCAGAAGAGAAAACCTGCAAATCATTGAACCACCAGAAAGCTGGACCAACCAAAGAAGCTGGAAAGCATCATGCAGGAAATTATAAGGGAATATTGCCCAAATATTCTAGGAAAAGGACAATATAACCATTGGAAGGAACCACAGCCCCCTCCAGAAAGAGACACTAAAATAAAAATTCCAAGGGCTGTAATAGCCAAATTCCAGAACCCCCAAATAAAGCAGAGAATGTTGCAAGCAGCAAAAAAGAAAAAAATTCAAATACAAAGGGGAAAACGATCAGACTAATATATGACCTATCAACCTGAACATTACAGGATCAGAAGAACTGGAAGAGAAAATTTAAGAGAGCTAAGGACCAAGGATTACAATCCAGAA